>NC_058134.1:279719414-279805551 GCF_016433145.1 Gracilinanus agilis | reverse complement strand
AGAGAGAGAGAGAGAGAGAGAGAGAGAGAGAGAGAGAGAGAGAGAGAGAGAGAATGAGAGAACTTTTTAATAACAGCCTAGGGAGGGATGAATTTGAGATTCCAGTCCTAAGTGAGGTAAGGTGATTCTCTCCTGTGTAGCTCCCAGAATTACTCCATTACCTAATGCTGACAAATAAAAGCAATATCAGAAAGTTCAAAGACAAGGTCAACCACAAATATTTATGACAAATAAGTTTAGACCCATTAAATGAAGTCTTTGTCAGAATTTTTTAAAAGGACACAATACAAATTCCTGTGGCTAAAGCAAGGGGTGAGATAAAGACAAACAGTTCCTCATATCTATTTTTCTCTTAGCCTTTCAGCTTTGAAGTGAAAGTCCTTGGTTGAAATGAAAAAAAGTCAAATATCTCTTCAGCTTTCTGTTTAGATGGAACTTTTTATGATCCCTTGTGGAGGCTTAGGTTTGAAAGGAGGGAACTGCAAATGTCATTACCATGGACTGCTACAAGCTTCATTGTTGCTCCATTTGTCTTTGGGACTCCCTTCCTCTTCTTCTTCTCTTCTCCTGATTATCTCTGGAGAGATATTCAAAACTCTTGTATGAGGAGTGGGAAGATCCCTGCTCTCTAATCCTGAACTCATGTTAGCTCATGTTTTCTCCAAGAAGAAAGACAATTCCCTAGATATTTGTATCCAGTCCAAGCTTTTCCAGTGTTATTGTTATTGTATAAATAGCCACATTCCAAGAGAAGAGATGGATTCAAATTCCATTTTGACACATATTGGCTATTTAAAGTTAGATAAAGAAATTAAGCTTTTAGTCTAGACAACTCTCTAAGACTATAAATTCAAAAAATAGTTACTGATCCATATTTGTAGAGAAGAATGTCAATGCCCAGAATTCTCAACAAAGAAATCAAAGGTTGATTATATTTTAAAAAGTTTAAAAAGGTAAAAAAAATTCAGAACAATGAAAGTTTAATTTGTTTTCAAATTGTAATTAAAAATGGAACTCTTTGCAGCCATTTAGTTTATGGGATATACTGCTCAACCTTAATTTTACATACTCAGTTTATCACAAAGGACATCTATCAATACTCCCAGTCACTGGAATGCATCAAAAATGGATTATATCATTCTATTTATCAGTAACTTGTGTATGCATTTCCTTCTCCTTCTGGGGGTTTATCTAACCTTTAGTATGGATGTGGGGAAGCTTCTTTAAGGGTCGATATCATATGGTTTCATGAGGATTTAGAGAAATTTTAGAGCATGAATGAATTTTAGGGATCATCTATTATAGCTGTCTCATCATATATTTAAATAACCTGAAGAAAATACTTTCATGTAATTTCTGAAGGGCTTCTGGATAGTTAATATTTGTTCATATAATGACAAATATCATTATTATTAAAATTATACCTATAGTAACAACTACAATAGCTATATTATTGTAAAATGTTATTTATTATTAACCACAGTGCTTTGTCACTTTCAAAATCACTCTATGTAGTTGATAATACAAAAACAATTATCTCAATTTCAGAGATGAGGAAACTGAGCCTCTTAGATTTGGGCAGAATAAATATCTATCTGTGTTCCCTTCTCCAGTCTGGGCAGATTAAGCTATTTCTTTCCTTAAAAAAAAAAAAAAAAAAAAAAAAAAAAAAAAAAAAAAGCTATCTCCATGGATTTTATAGGGTACTGAGGCCAGCTATTGATATGGCCTCCTGGATTCTTAAGGACTTGAAAAAGGTAGACAATACCTGGGTGGCATTTTAAAATAGGAGTTTATTTATGACTTCAAATAAGGCAGCAATAAGCATTATTAATATCAAAAGATATAAATTTATGAACTAAATAATGCTTAAAGGTACAATCAACAATGGAGGAAAGAATCACTGAGTATATGTACACTAAAAGGCATAATGTTTAAGTTAATAAAGGAAATAATACACAAATTCCAAAGTGAATTAGAAAGTAATGCCATATTAGGAGACAAATATTTTTCTTCCAGAGTTGCATAAATTCAAGAGAAAGAGAAATAGGAATGAAAACAAAGGATTAAATAAGCTATTGGAACTCCTAGATTTGATGGACATGTGATGATATTTGAATGGCAATATTAAACATTATACATACCACATAATTTTTAAAAGGCTGAAAATATCAAGGCTATAAGGAATTCCTAAACAAAGTTGTGAGATTTTATTCAATAAAAAGACTGAGGGGCAGCTGGGTAGCTCAGTGAAGTGAGAGTCAGGCCTAGAGACAGGAGGTCCTAGGTTCAAACCCGGCCTCAGCCACTTCCCAGCTCTATGACCCTGGGCAAGTCACTTGACCCCCATTGCCCACCCTTACCAATCTTCCACCTATGAGACAATACACCGAAGTACAAGGGTTTAAAAAAAAGACTGAAATAATAAATATTTGACACAACAATATAACTGAATAAAGAAATATTAACCAAAAATAGAGAAATTAAAAATCTAAAAGACTATAGAACTCATAAAACTAAGAGCTGTTTTTCCTAAAAAAAAAAAAAAAACAACTAACAAAATCTATCAAATAAGTATCTGCCTTTACAAAGAAAACAGAGAAGAAAATTCAATTACCCATAGTTTAAAAAATATTAAGATTAGCTCACAAAAGAGAGGAAATAAAGTGAATTATCAGCAAGGCAACATGGTTCAATGGAAATAATTCTGGATTTGTAGTCAGGAAAACTAGATTCTAATGCCCTATATGTTACTTACTATATGTTTGATTTTAGATAAATTACTTAATCTCTCTGAGTACAAGTTTCCTCATCTAAAAAAATGAAAAATGAGGGCTAAATGGCCTCTAAGTTGCCTTCCATCCCTAAAACTATTATTTTGTGATTAAAAATTACAATATATCAATCAAAAAATCCAAAGAAAGTGGATCACATTAAATGCGCAATCTAACAAAATAAGAAATAAAAAATAATTGATACAGTGTTAAACAAAGACATCATAGTAAGTATAAATAATATGGCAATATAAATGAAATGATCACTAAAAGATTGTTGAGAGATAAGAAATAGGAAAACCAACAATTGTCCAAGAGAACAAATTATATAACAAACCTCATTTCTCATGTCAGAAATGTAAGGAAACTGGTAGAATTTTGCATATGTTTTCAGACAATCACCATATTGAGTGTTTTTATTTAATTGCTAGTGCTTGGTTCAAGGGAGTGTTTTGTTTTTGGCTGAAGGCAGCCAATAGAAGAGTGATTATTTCAGAAAAAAACTATGGTACAAACAAAGTACAAAAACAAAATGCATGTTTAATCAGCCAAAAAAACAAACAAATAAATAAATAAATGAGGAGACAGAATGAGTATCCACCAAATTTCCATGCCCAAATGAATTATGTATTTGGCTACACAATTAAGATGTATATGTTATTATGGAACTATCTATGATTTTGATGAGTCATGAAGAACTAGAAAAGTGATAAAAGTATATATACAGAAACGAAAATTGCCCTAATTTGTAAAATTTATGGAAAGTGTTTGTTTCAGAAGCTATGGACTAATAAATTAAATTTAAAATTCTTGCAAATTATGGACGATTACACAGATATTGTGTACAATTTTTTAATTAGACATTTATTAATATTCATTTTTAATCTGTTTACATACTTTATGCCCCTACTTTACCCTTCACCCCCTGCTCTCCCCCCACCCATGGCCAACGCACATTTCCACTGGTTGTAACAAGTGTCCTTGTTCAGGGTCTATTTCCCATTCATGTCCGCCTCAGTCCATGCATTCAAGCAATTGTTTATCTTATATGTTTCCTCTCCTGTAGTCCTCCCTGTGAATGTGGGTAGCATCTTTACCATAAATCCCTCAGAGCTGTCTTGTGTCATTGCAGTGCTGCTGGTACAGGAGCCCATTACATTTGATTTTACCATAGTATATCAGTCTCTGTGTACAATGTTCTTCTGGCTCTGCTCCTTTCACTCTGCATCACTTCCTGGAGGTCTCTCCAATTTGCATGGAATTCCTCCAGTTTATTATTCCTTTTAGCACAATAGTATTCCATCACCTGCATATACCACAATTTGTTCAGCCATTCCCCAATTGAAGGACATCCCCTCATTTTCCAGTTTTTTGCCACTACAAAAAGTGCAGCTATAAATATTTTCATACAAGCCTGTTTATCTATGATCTGTTTGGGGAAACTCTGGAACACTGGACAACTTCTACACAGAGAAAATCCAGACAACAGAGGAGGGAAAACAAAAATCCAAACCTCCCCCAAAAAATGAAAGCTAGTCACAAGCTATGGAAGAGCTTAAAAATGAAATGCTGAGGAAGATGGAAGAAATATGGCAAGAAAATAACAGTTTAAAAAGCAGAATTTCACATTTGGAAAGTGAGACAAGTCAACTGAAGACCAAAAATGACCAGATTGAAAAGGAAAACCAAAAAATTATAGCTGAAAACCAAAAAATTATAGCCGAAAACCAAAACATTAAAGCCAAAAACCAAAACATTAAAGCCGAAAACCAGTCCTTAAAGGCTAGAATCAAACATTTAGAAACCAATGATCTCTCAAGACAACAAGAAAAAATAAAACAAAGTCAAAAGACTGATAAAATAGAAGGAAACATGAAATATCTCAATGAGAGAGTGACAGACCAAGAAAACCGGTCTAGAAGAGAAAACCTGAGAATCATTGGTCTTCCAGAAAAGGCAGAAATTAATAGAAACTTGGACTCCATACTTAAAGAAATTATTCAGCAAAATTGCCCTGAAGTTCTACAACAAGAGGACAATATAGACATTGAAAGGATCCATAGAACACCCTCTACACTGGACCCAGAAAAGTCAACACCCAGAAATATAATAGCGAAATTGAAGAGCTTTCAAGTTAAAGAAAAAATCTTACAAGAAGCCAGAAAGAGACAATTCAAATATCAAGGAGCACCAATAAGGATCACACAGGATCTGACAGCTCAATGCTAAAAGACCGCAAGGCTTGGAATACAATATTTAGAAAGGCAAGAGAGCTGGGCCTTCAGCCACGAATCAACTACCCAGCGAAACTGACTATATACTTTCAGGGGAAAGTATGGGCATTCAACAAAATTGAAGAATTCCAAGTTTTTGCACAAAAGAGACCGGGACTAAATGGAAAGTTTGACACTCAGCCACAAATATCAAGAGAAAGATGAAAAGGTAAATAAGAAACAGAGGGAAAAGAAAGAAAAATCATAGTATTTTAAGCTTGACTCTTTAAGGGCATAAATAAGATCTAATTATCTGTATTACTAAGTGGAGAAATGCTATGTATAATTCTCTGTAGTGAACTCTATACACTATTATAATATTCACTATTATAGCAACCAGAAGAATAATTCATAGGGAGAGGACAGGATACTAAATGGTCTAAGAAGACATGGGGAGGGGTTGGGAAAGAGGTGGGGAATAGTAGGGGACACCAAGAAAAATCCAAGTAAATAAGAAAAATAAGATATTCTATTACACACAAAGAAGGCATGGGAAGGGGAGGGGATGAATAATATCATAAGAAGGAGAGGAAGAGAGCATAATCAAACCTTACTCTCAGTCTAATCAACCTGGAGAAGGAAGAGTAGCTTTATTATCCATCCGGATAAAAAACTCTATCTAACCCTACTGAGAAAGTCAGAAGGGATAAACCAAAGGGGGAGCAGGGGAGTGGGGAGGCCAGAAAAGGGAGGGGAGAAGAAGGGGGAGGGAATTCATTTGGTCTTTAAAAAAAAACAAAAATAGGTGAGCAACAAGGGAGGGGGCAGAAAGGGAAGTCAATCAAGGGAGGGGATAAGGGATACCGGCTCAAAGCAAACCACTGGTGTAAAAGAAAATAGTGTAATAAGAAGGAGTGGGTCTAGGGGAGGATACAAAAAATGTCAGTGAATACACAACTAACAATTGTAACTCTGAATGTGAACGGAATGAACTCACTCATAAAATGGAAGCAAATAGCAGAGTGGATCAGAAACCAAAATCCTACCATAGGTTGTCTACAAGAAACACATATGAGGCGGGTAGACACACACAAGTTCAAGGTTAAGGGTATGAGCAAAATCTTTTGGGCATCAAATGAGAAAAAGAAGGCAGGAGTACCTATCATGATCTCTGACAAAGCCAAAGTAAAAATAGATATGATTAAAAAAGACAGGGAAGGTCATTACATCCTGATTAAAGGCAGTATAAACAATGAGGAAATAACACTGCTCAATATATATGCACCAAGTGGTACAGCATCCAAATTCATAAAGGAGAAACTGGTATAGCTCAAGAAGAAAATAGATAGTAAAACCATAATAGTGGGAGATCTAAATATTCCTCTTTCAGATCTAGATAAATCAAACCAAAAAATAAATAAGAAAGAGGTAAGAGAGATGAATGAAGTCCTAGAAAAATTAGATTTAATTGATATGTGGAGAAAAATAAATAGGGACAAAAAGGAATACACCTTCTTTTCAGCTGCACATGGTACATTTACAAAAACTGATCATGTAATAGGGCATAGAATCATGGCAAACAAATGGAAAAGAGCAGATATAATAAATGTAACCTTCTCAGATCATAATGCAATAAAACTAATAATCAGTAAGGGCACCTGGACAGGCAAATCAAAAACTAATTGGAAATTAAACAATATGATTCTCCAAAACCAAATTGTCAAAGAAGAAATCATAGAAACAATCAACAATTTCATTGAAGAGAATGACAATGATGAGACATCCTACCAAACTCTGTGGGATGCAGCCAAGGCAGTACTCAGGGGGAAATTTATATCCCTGAGTGCATATATTAACAAATTTAGGAGGGCAGAGATTAATGAATTGGGCATGCAACTCAAAAAATTAGAAAGCGAGCAAATAAAAAACCCCCATATGAAAACTAAATCAGAAATACTAAAAATCAAGGGAGAAATTAATAAAAACAACAGTAAAAGAACTATTGAATTAATAAATAAGACTAGAAGCTGGTATTTTGAAAAAACAGATAAAATAGACAAAATACTAGTCAATCTAATAAGAAAAAGGAAAGAAGAAAACCAAATTGACAGTATTAGAGATGAAAAGAGAGACCTCACCTATAATGAAGGGGAAATTAAGGCAATCATTAAGAACTATTTCACCCAATTATATGGCAACAAATATGACAATTTAGGAGGTATGGATGAATATTTACAAAAATATAAACTGCCTAGATTAACAGCAGAAGAAATAAAATACCTAAATAATCCCATATCAGAAATAGAAATTGAACAAGCCATTAAAGAACTCCTAAGAAAAAATCACCAGGACCTGATGGATTCACAAGTGAATTCTATCAGACATTTAAAGAGCAACTAATCCCAATACTATACGAATTATTTGATATGATAAGCAAAGAAGGAGTCCTACCAAATTCCTTTTATGACACAAATATGGTACTTATTCCAAAGCCAGGTAGACCAAAAACAGAGAAAGAAAACTTTAGACCAATCTCCCTAATGAACATAGATGCAAAAATCTTAAATAGAATATTAGCAAAGAGACTCCAGCAAGTAATTAAGAAGATCATCCACCATGATCAGGTGGGATTTATACCAGGAATGCAAGGATGGTTCAACATTAGGAAAACCATCCACATAATTGACCATATCAACAGTCTAACAAACAAAAATCACATGATTATCTCAATAGATACTGAAAAAGCCTTTGACAAAATACAGCATCCATTACTATTGAAAACATTGAAAAGTATAGGAATAGAAGGACCCTTCCTAAAAATAATAAACAGCATGTACCTAAAACCATCAACAAGCATTATATGCAATGGGGATAAATTAGAAGCCTTCCCAATAAGATCAGGAGTGAAACAAGGATGCCCATTATCACCTCTATTATTCAACATAGTACTAGAAACACTAGCAATAGCAATTAGAGGAGAAAAAGAAATTCAAGGTATCAAAATAGGCAATGAGGAGTCTAAGCTATCACTCTTTGCAGATGATATGATGGTATACTTAAAAAATCCTAGAGAATAAACTAAGAGGCTGGTAGAAATAATCAACAACTTTAGCAAAGTGGCAGGATACAAAATAAATGCACATAAATCATCAGCATTTCTATACATTTCCAACACATTAGTACAGCAAGAGGTAGAAAGAGAAACACCATTTAAAACCACCCTAGACAATATAAAATACTTGGGAATCAATCTAACAAAACAAACACAGCTATTATACGAAAACAACTACAAAACACTTTCCAAACAAATAAAACTGGACCTCAACAATTGGAAAGCCATTAAATGTTCATGGGTAGGACGAGCTAACATAATAAAAATGAACATCCTACCCAAATTAATTTACCTGTTTAGTGCCATACCTATCAAATTACCAAAAAACTTCTCTACTGAATTAGGAAAAACTATAACAAAGTTCATTTGGAATAACAAAAGATCAAGAATATCAAAGGAAATAATGAAAAAAATGTGAAGGAAGGGGGCCTAGCAGTACCAGATATCAATCTATACTATAAAGCAGCAGTCATTAAATCAATATGGTACTGGCTAAGAGATAGAAGGGAGGATCAGTGGAATAGACTCGGGGTTAATGATGTCAGCAAGACAGTGTATGATAAACTCAAAGAGCCCAACTTTTGGGACATGAATCCACTATTTGACAAAAACTGCTGGGAAATTTGGAAAACAATATGGGAGAGATTAGGTTTAGATCAACATCTCACACCCTACACCAAGATAAATTCAGAATGGGTGAATGACTTGAATACAATTTTTTTTTGTGTAAGTACAAATGTAACTAAAGATAGAGTCTCCTAATGGGACAAATATTGTATCTTTTTAAATGTTCAAATATTTCCTATGCCTGGCACAGTGATACAAATGTGAAAACATTTATGACCAGTTCACAAAGAATATATGAAGGAGATTAATATATTAAAGGCATGGAAAAAAATCAATGTTAAAAGCAGTCAAAACAAGACAGGAATCAGGAGTGAAACTGAAATAGCCTAGGACAACTGGGAGGAAGGCTTCTGACTTTCTGGCCTCAATCCCACTCCCAAATACCCTGGAGAAAAAAATAGAGTAAGCAGTATTGGATCAATAAGACTGCTACTGAGAGCAGAAGTAACAACCTCACCTGGTTTGCTGAACCCAAAAAGCTTACTTCCATGAGGATAATACTGAGAGGGCTCTGGGAAGAGCTGTGTTGGTGATGGCCTTGGCTCAAGGGACCCCCCACTTGCCAATAGCTGAGGATTGAAGGAATGGATAACACAAAATCCAGAGGTGTTGAACTCTAAAGGCAGGACTTTGAGCCTCACTGCTGACTGGCATGGGATTTTGGAGACCTGCAGAATATAGTCTGGACAATTGCTCTATCCCAGGGTTATGGATATGGGAGAGAAGGAATGAGGTAGGAACATGAGCCAGTGAGTATGGTTGATGAGGGATTGGGGCCCAGTCAACTGTGATTGCTCCCAGAAAAGGGAGGGTCCCTGGTTGTCACCACAGAGGAAAACCTCAAAAGCCAAATAAGAGAGGTAGAGGAGATACTAAGGGAAAAAACGAGTAATCCAATAATCAAGAAAATTTTGAAAGATCTCCCAAGAGAAAAAAGAGATGTAGAAATTCACAGGAGAAAATAATTAAAAACTAGAATTGGGCAAGGAAAGCTAATGATTTCCCAAGACAAAAAAATAATAAAGCAAAATCAAAAGAATGAAATAATAGAAGAGAATATTAAACATCTTATCACAAAAAATTGATGTAGGTGAACATATATGAATAGTTAGATTTCCAGGAAGTTAAAATAAAAAAGTTTAGACACTATACTCCAATAAATCATTAAGGAAAATAGCTCAGAAATTCTAGAGTGAGAGGGCAAAATAGAAATTGAAAGACTGATCATTACCCTAAAGAGGACCAAAGAAGAAAATGCATAGGAACATCATTGCTAAGTTTCTTAACTCCCAGGTTAAGGAAAAAAATACTACAGGAGGGAACAAGAGGAAAAATAAACAATTTAAGTACTGTGGAGCTATAGTGAGAATATAAGACAGCATCCTCAACAGTAAAAGAACACAGGACATGGAACACAGTATTTTGTGGAGCAAGAGAAGTGGGCTTACAACCAAGAATAACATGTCCATCAAGACTCTGAGCATAATTATATAAGGCAAAAAAATGGATATTTAATGAACCAGAGGAATTTCAATTATTGCTGGGAAAAAACTGGGAACTCAGTAGAAATTGATCTATGAGAAACATACAAAGGAAAATATGAAAGACTTATTATAGGCAATCCAAAAAGTCAAAATGCTTGATTTTTGTATGGAGAAATGTTATCTTGGTCCCCTGGAAATGGCATCATTACCTAGGAATTCTGAAGTGATGTGTATAGATGGAAAAGTTGAGCTCAAGGTGAATGCAATGGAAAAAGCCCAAAAGGAGTGGCGTCAAAAAGGAGGCGGAGTGAAATGGCTACTTCAAATGTAGGAGAAATGAGTGAAGGAACTGCCAAAGAGAAGGGAGTAGAGTGGAAGACTGGTAGTACTAGAATCCTACTCATCATATCTGGGAGACAGAGGGAACAACACGTACAAATAGAAGGGTAATGTTCTTAATGTTCTGAGAAACAAGAGGGAAAAGGGAGACAATAAGGTAGGACTGGGATAGGACAAGAGAAGGAAGGAAATAAAAAAAAAGCCCCTTAAAGGACTGAGCAACTAAGAGAAGGATGAATAGATTAAGAGAAAGGAAAGCAATAAGAAAAAGGAGAGATACTGACAAAGAAGTACATATCAAAATATAGATGGATAAGGAGACTGGGTAAGGGAGGGAATCAGAGGGAGTTTGAGAATTGAAATCATATCAAGAAATAGAAGGGCATGATAGGAGGAATAAAGTAGGAACATTTGAAAGGCAGATAGAATAGGAATTAAAAGGTAAGGGGAAAAAGCCAAGGGAGGGACTATTAGAAAAGTGGGCTAATTTGCAACTAGGAGGGAAAAGGGAGAGAATAAATCAAGATTTCTAAGAAGAGGTGTGAATTGATCAGATAACAGAGGAAATTGGACATCTGAAAGGGCTTAGCAAAAAAGAAAGAGATGAACAAATAGTGAGGAAAAATAGAATGAAGGGAAATACTCAATTAATAATTATGACATTGAATGTGAATGGATGAATTCATACATAAAATAAAAATGGCTAGGAAAATGGATAAAAAACAAAAACCTGATAATAGATTGTTTACAAGAAACACACTTAAAAATGAGAGGCACGAATAAAGTAAAAACAAAAGGCTGGAGAAAAATAAACTATTTCTCAGCTGATAAAAATAAAGCATGGGTAGCAATTATCACCTCTGACAATGTTAAAGCTAAAATAGTTATAATCAAAAAAGATAAACAGAGAAACTATACAATGTTAAAAAGTTACCACAGATGATAAAGCATTATCAATTTTAAATTTATGTGCACCAAATGTTATAGCACCCAGATTTTTTAAAGGAAAAAATTAAAGGAGTTACAGATCAAATCAATATAACAAAATGATAATAGAAGGGGGCTTTAATCTTCCCTTTTCAGAACTTAAAAATTGATAAAAAAAAAAAGAAGTCAAAGAAATGAATAGAATCTTATATAAATTAAATATGATAAATTAATGTCATTGGTTATTTTTATTAAAAAAGAGAAAAAAATCACTACTATTAAGAAGAAAGGGATGAATATACTACTAATGAAGATAAACGTAAAGCACTTATTAGGAGTTACTTTATTCAATTAAGTGAAAACAATTTAACAATGAAAGAGAAATAGAACATTTACCAAAAAATAACCTATCTGGAGTATAAGAGTAAGAAATAGAATACATAAATAAACCTATTTTAGAAAGAGAAATTGAACTTCCTAAGAGAAAAACATCAGGATGAGATGGATTTACAAGTGAATTCTAACAAACATTTAAGATTCAACTAATTCCAATATTAAATAAATTATTTCTAATAATAGTTTTAAAAGTTTTGTTTTGTTTTTTACCAAACTCCTTTTATAAAACAAGTATGGTGCTGATACCTAAACCAGAAGGAGTGAAAACAGAAAGAAAATTAGAGACTAATCTCATTAAGGAATATAGACGCAAACATTCTAAAAAAATGTAGCTAGAATACTACAGCAATGAGAATACATTGTGATCAAACAGGATTTATAGCATGAATGTAGGGATGGCTTGATTTTTTGTACAACTGATTTAGCTCCTTGTATATTTGAGTGATTAGAAATTTAAAGCCTTTGCTTTTAAATCACTTCTCATCATAAGGAAAATGACTTGTACAAAATGCTCTTTGTGGTGGCAAAAAACTGAAAAACAAGGGTATGCCCTTCAATTGGGGATTGGCTGAACAAAATGTTGTATTTGTTGGTAATGGAATATTATTGTGTTCAAAGGAATAATAAACTGGAGGAGTTCCATGTGAACTGGAATGACCTTCAGGAATTGATGCAAAATGAAAGGAGCAGAAGCAAGAGAACATTTTACATAGAGACGGATATACTGTGGTAAAATCGAATGTAATGGACTTCTCTACTAGCAACAAAGCAATGATCCAGGACAACTATGAGGGACCTATGAGAAAGAACACTATCCACATTCAGAGGAAGAACTGTGGGAGTAGAAACACAGAAGAAAAACAACTGCTTGATCACATGGGAGGATGGGGAATTAATTAGGTATATTAACTCAAAATAATCACCCTACTGCAAATATCAATAACATGGAAATAGTTCTTGATCAATGACACATGTAAAACCCAGAGGAATTGTGTGTCAGCTATGGGAAGGGGTGGAAGGAGGGGAGGGATAGAACATGAATCCTATAACCATGGGAAAATATTCTTAATTAATTAGTTAAATAAAATATTTTAAATTAAAAAATAAAAAGAGAACTAACACTTCAAAAAAATAAATCACTTGTAGACTCGAAACCACCACACCAATGCAACTAACTACAATTTGGAAATAGGTTTTGATCAACGACACATGATAAAACCAGTGGAAATGTGTGTCGGCTATGGGGGGGGTGCAGGGGGGTGAAGGGGAAGGGAGGAGCATGAATCATGTAAGTATGTTAAAAACGAATATTAATAAATGTTTTAAATAAAATAAAATAACTATGCAGCTGGGTAGCTCAGTGAATTGAGAGCCAAGCCTAGAGATGGGAGGTCCTAGGTTCAAACCTCAGACACTTCCTAGCTGTGTGACTGGGTAAGTCACTTGACCCCCATTGACTACCCTTACCACTCTTCTGCCTTGAAGCCAATGCACAGTATTGACTCCAAGATGGAAGGTAAGGGTTTAAAAATAAAAAATGAAAAAATAAAATAAAATAACTACAGATAATATGAAATATTTGGAAGTCTACCAGCGAAGACAAACTTGGGAATGATATGAACACAATTACAAAACACTTTTCACCAAAATAAAGACAGATCTAAACAATTGGAGTAGGCTGAACAAATATAATAAAAATGTCCATTCTACATAATTAAAAAAAATAAAATAAATCACTTCTCAGTTAAAGTTCCATTTGATGACACAGTGAATAGAAAACAAAAAGTTCCGAAGACAGTTTACCTCTGAACTTTATGACCTCTTAAGATCCCTTCCATCTCAAAGTCTACAATCCTATGATTTTTCAACAAAATCATTCAGACACCCCTAAAAGTGATATTCTATCTGTAGTAAAGAGGAATGACTACCTCTGTTTTCTTCCCAGAACATCATATTTAGTGGCTAAACATAGAAAATCTCTGTGAGATTTTTCCTGAGGGTCTCAACAAAGATGGGTCAAATAATGTTAAATCCTTATGTAAACATGAAAATGCTTTTGTATGATACATGCAATCTAATGGTAAAATAGAATATATTCTCAAGTTAAATCATTTCTACTCCCACCACCAATGCAGCTGGACATACAGTATTGCTATACTGTACTTCTGGAGAAACAATTTCCACTTTATAGAATTAGTCAGTGAAGTGTTTTGGGAACTTTTTGCTTTGGAAAAAAAGTGTTGGGGGGAATAGAAGTACAAGTCATTTCTTTTATATTACATACACCTGGTAGATTTGTCAAACTTTCCCAACTAATTTGTTGGCAAGGTACATTTGGAGAAACTGAAATGCATTTTGCCAAGATGCCTTTCCTGTGATTTAAGGGAAATTTTACTGAGGCATTTGTTTTATAGCAAGAGCTATGGGACCTCCAAGAGCCTTTGAGAACTATTTTTCATTAGATTGGCATAATACTCATTCCCTTCTGCATAGAAAAGTGTTATAGGCCAATGGTAATCTTGCTCCAGGGACATTCTAACAGGTGAGCCTATGGTTAGAGCCTTCTTTCAGTTAGAGACTTCAGAATTCTGTCTCTTACAGCCAGCATTTGAGATTAGATAACTAATGGTAAGAAAGCAATGCAAATGAAACCATGTGATATATGGGAGAACAGAAGAGTGTTGGTACATAAAGTTATTATTTACAATGAGATTATGGCATATTTATTACAAATGCCTACTTTTTTTCATAGTAACGGAGTAAATAATTCATATTACTGCTGTAGGTTGAAGATTACCAGTGAGAAATATTACATTAAGATGGCATCACTCACAAGACAGACTCGGGCTGAAAGCTCATAATCAAATAGGGTGGGGCATGAGCTAGAGTTTTCAATAAGAGCAGAAGTCTGCCCCCCTCAAACATCCTTCTTATGAAAATCTTGTTTTTCCCTACCTTTAAAATTTAGCAAAAGTCTCATACGTTTGAACTTTTGCCCATTCCTGATAATTATATCTTGCCCAGAAATCCTAGGTTACTGATTGTCTAGAATACCATTGTGCACTTAGTGTATGCTACTTTGAATTATATATATGCATCTATACCTACAAACATATATACACACACACAAAACACACATATGATATGAATGTTATATATGTATAAATTTACATATTTACTTTGGGAAAAAACTGTTTATCTATAATCACTTTGAAAAATGTTTCTTCTCTGAGAAGGGAAAGATGTAATATGAATATTTTGCCAGCATACCCAGATCACACTTTATACATACTTACAGTTTGTAATAGCTTATAAACTCCCAAGATCAGGAATTATTTTTCATATCTTTGTGTCCCCAAAATAGTACTCTGCATAGAGTAGGGACTTTCTTCATATTTGAGAAGGAGAAAGAGGAGGATGAATAATCAAAAGAAATTTCAGCATTTTAGGATTTTCAAGCCTTGCTCTTCATTTAATGCAGGTTCTCTGAGGACACAATATAGCCATGGTCTAAAAGTTTTATTCAATTGTCACAAAAATTTTTATTTCATCTCACTTAGAGCAAATGTACCCTTCAATTTAAAACAAAATCTTTTCATGTTCTTGTTTGAATTATTTTAAATTCAGAAACCCTGACAAAGAAAGTACATTAATGAAAAATAATTAGATTTTGGATATTGTTCCTTATTTATGATAAACTCAGTTCAGTGATTTTGATGGCTTTCCCTTCATATATCAAAGAAAACTTAATGACTCAAAACCCCCCAGAATTTTGCTAAGATTCAAGCCTCATTAAAACACTAGCCACAATGAACTGATGCATCTTTCTATATAAAAAAGTTCAAACTATCGTTAAAAGAATCACTCACTCAATTCATCCAAATCTCAACTCTTCTACAACTCAATTGAAAGATTTGGGGAATTGCTGATGGAAAAAAATATCATTAGGTAACCCATTGATTACCCACTATAATATTAGCTAGTTTGTTCACTGAACAAGTAACAAACATTCCATTGCTGGGTCCCTATTCAAAGGCTTGGCAGCTTGCTAAGACCACATTTATTTTGTCTTCCACTGGCATAGAACTTGAAAACCTGGTGTCATCTCCAAAATAAATAAGACAGCAGAAATGTGCTTTTATAGAGGAAACCAGGACTAGATATTACAAATCTCTCTGTCGATCTCCATCCTGCTCTCAGAGTGCTAGGGCATTAGAGATAGGTATTCAATAACTTGACTTCTACTGGTTTGCTGTTGAACCAAGGAATTAAGTATTTGCCAAAGATCTATGTAACTTCCCTAAGCATCACATTAACTGGTATGAATTTCATTGCTATAGGTTTACACTTGTGCAACCAAAAAATACTTTTAAAATAGTGACACTAGGGTTTCTTGATTCAGCAGATGATAAGAGATTTAGAAGAATATAGATAATCTAGAACTAAAAACAAAAAAAAGTTTCATTTTTTTGGGAATTTGGATGTTGCTTTATTTATGACAAGGTAGACAGATCCAGAGTATTGTTTTCAAAGACTTAACTAAAAAGTCAGAGAAAATTTTCTCATAAAAATTGTTTCAGCAGTTCCGGTTTAAGATGACAGCAGAGTAAAAAGCAGCTGCTTAACCTTACCTAACCGAAACATATAGGACTCCTCAAGGGGACATAAAAACAAATCCAGACGAACGAAGGGACCCCACAACAGGGCGCAGACGTGAGATCGTGGCATTTCCATGCTATAAAGGGGTGAAACAGCTCTCACTAAAATGTGAGCTGAACAAACCCCCTCTCCTCCACCACCACCTACAGGGCCAAAGCCAGCTCAAAAGAGCTAGAGCAAGTTTGGGGCATCCATTAAGTCCTTGACAGCTACCTGGGACCACCAGGACCTGTTCCTGAGAGCAGCAAGACTTAAGAACCCAAGAGGCAAAAGAACATGAAGACTTAGAACACAGATCTTGAGTGTAGGCTCAGGCTCAGCTGAAGACATGGATCTTGAACCCAGGTGTGGACATGGATCCTGAGCATAGGCGCAGACTCTGATCCTGAGCACAGGCGCAGACTCTGATCCTGAGCACAGGCACAGACCTTGGATGGAGATCCAGTGCAGAGGGGTTCACGGCTGTGGAAGCAGCTCCCTGAGACTGCTAAAGGAGCTTCAGGCAAAGGAACAAGAAAGAGGACCACCAGGAGGCTTGACCCTGAGAACAACTAGACCTGAGACCTCAGGAGCCTAAAAAGCTCAGACAGACGCTGTGCATGAGGATAAAGCTGAGTGGGCACTGGGCTAACGATGGCAAGCCAGAGACAAGAACCTTAGAAGAGAAAGATCAAGAAGAAATCTTTAACACTGGACAACTTTTACACAGATAAAATCCAGAAAAAAAGAGCAAACAGCAGAGGAGAACAAACAAGTAATCATATCCAAACCTTCCCAAAAAAATGAAAACTGGTCACAAGCTCTTGAAGAGTTTAAATCTGAGATGATGAGAAAGATGGAAGGGTTCTGGCAAGAAAATAACAGTTTAAAAGGCAGAATTTCACAATTAGAAAGTGAGGCTCAGAAATCAAATGAATTGATAAGCAAATTGAAGACCAGAAATGAGCAGCTGGAAGCCTTGAAGAACCAAACAGACCAGATTCAAAAGGAAAACTAAAAGATTATAGCTGAAAACCAGTCTCTAAAGGCTAGAATTGGGCAATTAGAAAAAGATGCCCCCAAATCAAAAGAATTGATGAGCAAATTTGAGACCAAAATCAAACAGCTAGAAAATAGAATAGACCAAATCAAAAAGGGAAATCAAAAGAATATAGGAGAAAAAAGTCTCTAAAGACAAGAATTGGGCAAGTAGAAGTCAATGATCTCTCAAGACAACAAGGACAAATACAGCAAAGTCAAAAGACTGATAAAATAGAAGGAAACATGAAATATCTCATTGAGAAATTGACAGATCAAGAAATAGGTCTAGAAGAGCTAATTTGAGAATCATTGGTCTTCCTGAAAAAGCAGAAATTAATAGAAATTTGGACTCCATACTAAAGGAAATTATTCAGCAAAATTCCCCTGAAGTTCTACAAGAGGACAATATAGACATTGAAAGGATTCATAGATCACCCTCTACACTAAACCCTGAAAAGACAACCTCCAGGAATATAATAGCAAAATTCAAGAGCTTCCAAGTAAAAGAAAACATTTTACAAGAAGCCAGAAAGAGACAATTCAAATATCAAAAAGCACCAATCAGGATCACACAGGACCTGGGAGCCTCCACACTAAAAGACTGAAGGCATGGAATATGATATTCAGAAAGGCAAGAGAACTGGGTCTACAACCAAGGGTCACTTACCCATCAAAACTGACTATATGCTTCCAGGAGAAAGTATGGGCATTCAACAAGATAGAAGATTTCCAAGTATTCGCACAGAAAAGACCAGGATTAAATGGAAAGTTCGATATCCAACCACAAAAACCAAGAGAAACATTAAAAGGTAAATGAGAAACAGAGGTGAAAGAAAGAAAACTCTTATTTTTAAATTTGACTCTTTTAAGGGCTTCAATAAGATCTAATTATTTGTATTCCTATACAGAGAAATGTTAAGTGTAATTCTCTGTAGTGAATGCTATTCACTATTATAGTATCCACTATTATAGTAATCAGAAGAATAATTCATAGGGAGAGGGTGGGGTACTAAATGGTCTAAAATGAAAAGGGGGTGGGTGGAAAAGCGGGGGGGGGGAATAGTAGAGGACACCAAGAGAAACTTGAATGAATAAGAAAAATAGTATATTCTATTACACACAAAAAGGGCATGGGAAGGGGATAGAATAAATACTATTATAAGAAAGAGAGGAAGAGAGCATTAAGAGGTAATATTTAAACATCACTCTCAGTGGAATTAACCCTGAGAGGGAAGAGTAGCTATATCTATTGAGATATAGAACTCTATCTAACCTTACTGAGAAAGTCAGAAGGGATAATCCAAGGGGAGCAGAGGAGTGGGGAGGTTAAAAAAGGGAGGGGAGGAGAAGGGAAAGGGAATTCATTAGGTCTTAAAAATAAAAAGAGAGGAATAACAAGGGAGGGGGTAAAAAGTAAAGCAAGGGAGGGGACAAGGGTTACTGGTTTAAAACAAATCACTGGTTTAAAAGGAAATAGCCTAAGAAGAACTAAGAGAGGATACCAAAATGTTGGGGAATACACAACTGATAATTATAACTCTGAATGTGAATGGGATGATTGATTATACTAAACTAAAAAGCTTTTGTACAAACAAAAACTATGCAACCAAAATCAGAAGGGAAACAACAAATTGGAAAAAAATCTTTATAACAAAAAACTCTGACAGGGGTCTGATTACTCAAATATACAAGGAGTTAAATCAATTGTATAAAAAAATCAAGCCATTCCCCAATCGATAAATGGGCAAGGGACATGAATAGGCAGTTTTCAGATAAAGAAATCAAAACTATCACTAAGCACATGAGAAAGTGCTCTAAATCTCTAATAATTCGAGAAATGCAAATCAAAACAACAAAAAAAATGTCACTTCAAACATAGCAGATTGGCTAAAATGAGTGTAGGGGAAAGTAATGAATGTTGGAGGGAATGTGGCCAAATTGGGACATTAATGCATTACTGGTGGAGTTGTGAACTAGTCCAAACATTCTGGATGGCAATTTGGAACTACCCTGAAAGAGCTATAAAAGATTGCCTGGCCTTTGATCCAGCCACACCATTGTTGGGTCTGTACCCCAAAGATATCATAGATAAACAGTCTTTTATGAAAATATTTATAGCCCAATTTTTGTGGTTGCAAAAAACTGGAAAATGAGGGTATGTCCTTCAATTGGGTAATGGCTAAACAAACTGTGGTATATGCTGGTGATGGAACACTATTGCACTAAAAGAAATAAAAAACTGGAGGAATTCCATGTGAACTGGAAAGACCTCCAGGAATTAGTGCAGAGTGAAAGGAGTAGAGCCAAAAGAACATTGTACACTGAGACCAATACACTGTGGTAAAATAGAATGTAATGGACTTCTGTACTAACAGCAATGCAGTGACCCAGGACAATTCTGAGGGACTTATGGAAAAGAAACCTACCCACATTCAGAAGAACTACAGGAGAGGAAACACAGAAGAAAGCAACTGCTTGAACACACGAGTTGAGGCAGACATGACTGGGGATATAGACCCGAAACTATCACACCAAAGCAACTATCAACAATTTGGAAATAAGTCTTGATTGATGACACATGTTAAAACCAGAGGAAATGAGCATCAGCTATGGGGGTGGGGGGAGGGAGGAGGTTGGGGGTGGGTGAAGAGGAAAGCAAGAACATGAATCATGTAACTATGATAACTTTTCTAAAAAATAAAAATTTTAAAAATTGTTTCACTCCATTTCAAAAAGAGAGCTATCTCTCTGGTAATAATCTTTTTATTTCTTTTTCTTAAAAACGAACATACTTTCCCTTAATTTCCATGATATTGAGTTTGATATCAACATTGAAGAAGGTAAACATGCTCACCACTAAAAATATGAACTATCGCATATTTTTTCTTTTTGAAAATTTGGTTTCCTGAAAGATCTATGGATCATCAGCCAGAAGGCCCAGGGTTCCTATGCATTTTCTGCCATTTAATGTTTGTCCCTCATCTCCAGATGAAGGTACTTGACTAGATTATTTCTAAGTTCCCTAAATTTTGTGTTCTCATAAGAATTCCACTTACATCTTGGCAAGAAAATTAATGCAGCACAACATAAAATAAAAGAAAGGCTTTGAAGAAATTCTGCTCTTTGTAGTTTCTATTTTGCATGTCTTACAATACTGTGGCAGGAGAGATTTAGGAGGCAGTTGACCAGGCAACTCCTATGTGAGTAAGCTGCCTCTCTTTCCACTTCAACCTTCATCTATTGGCACTTGAGAAGAAATGAACTTTGAATGTGTATATGTTTTTTAATTTTAAACATTTATTAATATTCATTTTTAACATGGTTACATGATTCATGCTCCCACTTTCCCCTTCACCCCCCGCACTCCCCCCACCCATGGCCGACACACATTTCCACTGGTTTTGTCATGTGTCCTTGATCAAGACCTATTTCCAAATTGTTGGTAATTGCATTGGTGTGGTAGTTTCAAGTCTACATCCTCAATCATGTCCACCCCAACCCATGGGTTCAAGCAGCTGTTTTTCTTAAATGTTTCCTCTCCTGCAGTCCTTCCTCTAAATGTGGGTAGCGTTCCTTACCATAAATCCCTCCGATGTGTCCTGTGTCATTGCATTACTGCTGGTACAGAGGTCCATTACACTCGATTTTACCATAGTATATCCGTTTCTGTGTACAGTGTTCTTCTGGCTCTGCTCCTTTCACTCTACATTAGTTGCTGGAGGTCTTTCCAGTTCACCTGGAACTTTTTCAGTTTGGTATTCCTTTTAGCACAATATTATTCCATCACAAGCATATACCATAATTATGTTCAGCCATTCCCCAATTGAAGGACATACCCTCCTTTTCCAGTTTTTTGCCACCACAAAAAGTGCAGCTATAAATATTTTCATACAAGTCTGTTTATTAATGATCTCTTTGGTGTAAAAACCCAACAATGGTATGGCTGGATCAAAGGGCAGGCATTCTTTTATAGCCCTTTGAGCATAGTTCCAAATTGCGATTCAGAATGGTTGGATCAGTTCACAACTCCACCAGCAATGCATTAATGTCCCAATTTTGCCACATCCCCTCCAGCATTCATTACTCTCCCCTTCTTTCATTTTAGCAAATCTCCTAGGTGTGAGGTGATACCTCAGAGTTGTTTTGATTTGTATTTCTCTAATTATTAGAGATTTAGAACACTTTCTCATGTGCTTATTGATACTTTTGATTTCTTTACCTGAAAATTGCCTATTCATGTCTCTTGCCCATTTATCAATTGGGGAATGGCTTGATTTTTTATACAATTCATTTAACTCCTTCTATATTTGAGTAATTAGGCCCCTGTCAGAGTTTTTCGTTATAAAGATTTTTTCCCAATTTCTTCTTTCCTTTCTGATTTTGACTACATTGTTTTTGTTTGTACAAAAGCTTTTTAGTTTAATATAATCAAAACCATTTATTTACATTTTGAAATTTTCTCTAACTCTTGCTTGGTTTTAAAACCTTTCCTTTCCCAGAGATCTGACAGGTGTACTATTTTGTGTTCACTTAACTTATTTATAGTTTCTCTCTTTATATTCAAGTCATTCACCCATTCTGAATTTATCTTGGTGTAGCTTGTGAGATGTTGATCTAGACCTAATCTCTCCTATATTGTTTTCCAATTTTCCCAGCAGTTTTTGTCAAATAG
Organism: Gracilinanus agilis; assembly: GCF_016433145.1. Lineage (NCBI taxonomy): Eukaryota > Metazoa > Chordata > Mammalia > Didelphimorphia > Didelphidae > Gracilinanus > Gracilinanus agilis. The sequence continues at coordinate 279,783,328 of NC_058134.1, read as the reverse complement.
TGGATTCATGTCCCGAAAGTTGGGCTCTTTGGGGTTATCATACACTGTCTTGCTGATGTCATTTACCCCAAGTCTATTCCACTGACCCTCCTCTCTATCTCTTAGCCACTACCATATTGTTTTGATGACTGCTACTTTATAGTATAGTTTAATATCTGGTACTACTAGGCCCCATTCCTTCACATTTTTTTTTCATTATTTCCCTTGATATTCTTGATCGTTTTTTATTCCAAATAAAATTTGTTACAGTTTTTTCTAATTCAGTAAAGAAGTTTTTTGGTAGTTTGATAGGTATGGTGCTAAATAGGTAAATTAATTTGGGTAGAATGTTCATTTTTATTATGTTAGCTCGTCCTACCCATGAGCAATCAATGGCTTTCCAATTGTTTAGATCCAGTTTTATTTGTTTGGAAAGTGTTTTGTAGTTTTTTTCATATAATTGCTTGTGTTTGTTTTGGTAGGTAGGTTCCTAAGTATTTTATACTGTCTAGGGTGATTTTAAATGGTGTTTCTCTTTCTACTTCTTGCTGCTCTACTGTGTTGGAAATGTATAGAAATGCTGATGATTTATGTGCATTTATTTTGTATCCTGCAACTTTGCTAAAGTTGTTGATTATTTCTACAAGCTTCTTAGTTGATTCTCTAGGATTTTTTAAGGATACCATCATATCGTCTGCAAAGAGTGATAGCTTAGTCTCCTCCTTGCCTATTTTGATAACTTCAATTTCTTTTTCTTCTATAATTGCTATTGCTAGTGTTTCTAGTACTATGTTGAATAATAGAGGTGATAATGGACATCCTTGTTTCACACCTGATCTTATTGGGGAGGCTTCTAATTTATCCCTATTGCATATAATGCTTTTTGATGGGTTTAGGTATATGCTGTTTATTATTTTTAGGAAAGGTCCTTCTATTCCTATACTTTCCAGTGTTTTCAATAGGAATGGATGCTATATTTTGTCAAAGGCTTTTTCAGTATCTATTGAGATAATCATGTGATTTTTGTTTGTTAGACTGTTGATATGGTCAATTATGTGGATGGTTTTCCTAATGTTGAACCAACCTTGCATTCCTGGTATAAATCCCACCTGATCATGGTGGATGATCTTCTTAATTACTTGCTGGAGTCTCTTTGCTAGTATTCTATTTAAGATTTTTGCATCTATGTTCATTAGGGTGATTGGTCTGTAGTTTTCTTTTTCTGTTTTTGATCTTCCTGACTTTGGAATAAGTACCATATTTGTGTAATAAAAGGAATTTGGTAGGACTCCTTCTTTTGCTTATCATAATCAAATAATTTGTAGTGTATTGGGATTAGTTGCTCTTTGAATGTCTGATAGAATTCACTTGTGAATCCATCAGGCCCTGGAGATTTTTTCTTACTGAGTTCTTGTTCAATTTCTTTTTCTGATATGGGGTTATTTAGGTATTCTATTTCTTCTGCTGTTAATCTAGGCAGTTTATATTTTTATAAATATTCATCCATATCTCCTAAATTGTTATATTTATTGCCATATAATTGGGTGAAATAGTTCTTAATGATTGCCTTAATTTCCCCTTCATTAGAGGTGAGGTCTCCCTTTTCATCTTTGATACTGTCAATTTGGTTTTCTTCTTTCCTTTTTTTTTATTAGATTGACCAGTACTTTGTCTATTTTATCTGTTTTTTCAAAGTACCAGCTTCTAGTCTTATTTATTGATTCAATATTTCTTTTATTTTTGATTTTATCTATTTCTCCCTTGATTTTTATTATTTCTAATTTAGTTTTTATCTGGGGATTTTTTATTTGCTTGCTTTCTAATTTTTTTGAGTTGCATGCCCAATTTATTAATCTCTGCCCTCCTTAATTTGTTAATATATGCACTCAAGTATATAAATTTCCCCCTGAGTACTATCTTGGCTGCATCCCACAGAATTTGGTAGGATGTCTAATCCTTGTCATTCTCTTCAATGAAATTGTTGATAGTTTCTATGATTTCTTCTTTGACAAATTGGTTTTGGAGAATCATATTTAATTTCCAATTAGTTTTTGATTTGCCTGTCCAGGTGACCTTACTAATTATTATTTTTATTGCATTATGATCTGAGAAGGTTACATTTATTATTTCTGCTCTTTTGCATTTGTTTGCCATGATTCTATGCCCTATTACATGGCCAATCTTTGTGAATGTACCATGTGCAGCTGAAAAGAAGATGTATTCCTTTTTGTACCTAATTATTTTTCTCCACATATCAATTAAATCTAATTTTTCTAGGACTTCATTCACCTCTCTTACCTCTTTCTTATTTATGTTTTGGTTTGATTTGTCTAGATCTGAAAGAGGAATATTTAGATCTCCCACTATTATGGTTTTACTATCTATTTCCTTCTTGCGCTCTGCCAGTTTCTCCTTTATGAATTTGGATGCTATGCCACTTGGTGCATACATATTGAGCAGTGTTATTTCCTCATTGTTTATACTACCTTTAATCAGGATGTAACGACTTTCCCTGTCTTTTTTAATCATATCTATTTTTACTTTGGCTTTGTCAGAAATCACAATTGCCACCCCTGCCTTCTTTGCCTCATTTGATGCCCAAAAGATTTTGTTCAAGCCCTGAACCTTAAACTTGTGTATGTCCATCCCGCCTCATATGTGTTTTTTGTAGACAACATATGGTGGGATTTTGGTTTCTAATCCACTCTGCTATTTGCTTCTGTTTTATGAGTAAGTTCATCCCATTCACATTCAGCGTTATAATTATCAGCTGTGCACTTGCTGACATTTTTGTATCCTCCCCTAGTTCTATTCCTTCTTCTTACACTATTTCCTTTTAAACCAGTGGTTTGCTTTAAGCCAGTAACCCTTGTCCCCTCCCTTGATTTACTTCCCTTTTTACCCCCTCTCTTATTACTCCCCATTTTTATTTTTAATGCCTAATGAATTCCCTCCCCCTTCTTCTCCCCTCCCTTTTTTGACCTCCCCACTCCCCTGCCCCCCTTGTTTTATCCCTTCTGACTTTCTCAGTAGGGTTAGATAAGAGTTTTATATCCCAATGGATAGTATAGCTATTCTTCCCTCTCAGAGTTGATTACACTGAGTGTAAGGTTTAAAAATTACCTCTTGATGCTCTCTTCCTCTCCTTCTTATAATAGTATTTGTCCCCTCTCCATCCCATGCCCTATTTGTGTGTAGTAGAATATCCTATTTTTCTTATTCTCTCAAGTTTCTCCTGGTGTCCCCCTCCATTCACCCTCCTCTTTCCCACCCCCCATATCTTCTTAGACTATTCAACACTCCACCCTCTCTCCATAAATCTTTCTTCTGACCACTATAATAGTGAATACTTAATAGTGAATAGAGTTCACTACAGAGAATTATACATAGCATTTATCCACATAGGAATACAGATAATTAGATCTTACTGAGGCCCTTAAAAAGGCAAATTTTAAAAGTTATTTAAAAAAGAAAAAGTCTTTCTTTCCCCTTTGTTTCTTATTAACCTTTTCATGTTTCTCTTGCTTTTTGTGGTTGGATATCAAACTTTCCATTTAGCCCTGGTCTTTTCTGTGCAAATACTTGGAAATCTTCAATTTTGTTGAATGCCCATACTTTCCCCTGGAAGTATATAGTCAATTTTGATGGGTAGTTGATCCGTGGCTGAAGGCCCAGCTCTCTTGCCTTTCTGAATATCATATTCCAAGCCTTGCAGTCTTTTAGCGTGGAGGCTGCCAGATCCAGTGTGATCCTGATTGGTGCTCCTTGATATTTGAATTGTCTCTTTCTGGCTTCTTGTAAGATTTTTTCTTTTATTTGGAAGCTCTTGAATTTTGCTATTATATTCCTTGGTGTTGTCCTTTCTGGATCAAGTGTCGAGGGTGATCTATGTATCATTTCAATGTCTATATTGCTCTCTTGTTGTAGGACTTCAGGGCAATTTCGCTGAGTAATTTCTTTTAGTATGGAGTCCAAATTTCTATTAATTTCTCCTTTTCCAGGGAGACCAATGATTCTCAAATTGTCTCTTCTAGACTGGTTTTCTTGGTCTGTCACTTTCTCATTGAGATATTTCATGTTTCCTTCTATTTTTTCAGTGTTTTGACTTTGTTTTATTTGTTCTTGTTGTCTTGAGAGATCATTAGCTTCTAATTGCTCAATTCTAGCCTTTAGGGACCGGTGTTCCTTTTCAATCTGGTCATTTCTCGTCTTCAGTTGACTTGCCTCACTTTCCAATTGCAAAAATTCTGCCTTTTAAACTGTCATTTTCTTGCCTGATTTCCTTTTGAGCTATTTCCCATTTCTCTAGCCAAATCTTTTCCAACATTCTCGTCATCTCAGTTTTGAACTCTTCAAGAGCTTGTGACCAGTTTTCATTATTTTTGGATGGTCTGGATGCTTGTTTGTTCTCCTCTGTTTGCTCGGTTGACTGGATTTTCTCTGTGTAAAAGTTGTCGAGTGTTAAAGATTTCTTCTTCTTGTTGTTAATCTTTCTCTTCTGAACTTCCTGATTCTGGGTAGCCATCGTTAACCCAGCCCGTTCTCAGGTTTATCCTCACGCTCAGGGTATGTCTGCAGTCTTTTGGGTCCTGAGGTCTGAGTTCTGGTTTTTCTCAAGGTCAAGCCCCCTGGTGGACCCTCTTGCTTGATTCTCTGCAGGGGGTTCCTTTACAAGTCTCAGGGTGCTGCTTCCACAGTTGTATACCCATCTGTACTGGTTCCCCACTCAGGGTTTGAGAGCCTTAGCTCATGCCTGTGTCCGCCTCCACCCGCGCCTCTGCCCGCGCCTGCGCTCTGTGTCCGCACTCAAAGTCCGTGCACGTTCTTTAGCTTTTTGTGGTCCTAAATCTTGCTGCTCTCAGGAAGAGGCCCTGGAGCTGCCAGTGACTCGATGGGTGCCCTAAACATGCTCTATTTCTTTTGACCTGGCTTCGACGCTGTAGGTGGTGTGTATGTGTGGGGAGGGGGGAGTGGTTGCTCAGCCCGCGATTTAGTGAGAGCTGTTTCACCCCTTTATAGCATGGAAATGTCCCTATTCCATGTACCTTCCACATTGCGCCCTGTTGTGGGGTCCCTTCGTTTGACTGGGTTTGTTTTTATGTCTCCTTGAGAAGTCCTGTATGTTTCGGTCAGGAGAGGTTAAGAGTTGCTTTTTACTCTGCCGCCATCTTAACCCGGAACCTCTGAATGTGTATAATTTTTGTAAAATCCAAGATTTAAAATTTTTTGAGAGAAATTTCAGGAAAAGAAGCTTGCTAACTCTTTGAACCAAGAAAGAGAAATGTTAAAAGAAAGTGCCATAACGAAACCTACACTGCATCAGAAGCTGCAGCATGAACTTTGGGATGTAATTGATTGAACTGAAGGGGGTTGAATATACCACTTAATCTGAATGTAAACTCTTATGCCAAAGGGGGCTGACCCCTAATTGGCTTTTTGTCAATGTACCTAGCAAACATTGGTTTTGCTCTCTCTCTCTTCTATTTCCCTCTTATCTCCAATTATTGTAGTTTCCTCTTAGAAAGTGCAATATTGTATGCATCTTTAGCTAAAAGACCTTTACAGGTATAAGCTAGTTATGTTAAATGATTCTTTGAGGAGATTAGTCTCCCAAAGAATCACAGGGGGGATTTGAAGATAAGATTAACTCTCTCCTTGTCTATTTTTAGCTAAACATAGCAAGAATTTAAAGTACCCCTACTTGACACTAAATAAGAGAGTTCACAAGTCACTTACTAGAGTAAGCTCACACCTCCAAAGGTCATTGCCCACCCCTTGGGCAGTGCTAGGCAAATTGAAAGACTTTTATTGATTCATGTAAAGTGGGGGAGCAACAGGAAGTGACATAGAAAAAAACTGCTTTAAGAAGGCTAGCCTGAGGACTGATTCACTCTCTCTGCATCAGTGAACCAGACTATAGGAGGAGATTCTTTCCCTGGATCCTGTGTTGGCTTGCAGTGGTGAGTGGAGTGATTCCGTCCTTGGTTTATCAGTAAGGACACCCTCTCTTCTCATTGGCACTTCAGTGGGACACTCCCTACAGCAATAGTTCTGGTGAGATTCTTGGTGGTCTTAGCCTCATGTGAATTGAAGCATCGTGGAGGATTCTGCAGTGTCTCCTGGCTCTTTGGATTTTGGCTTCCTAATTAGGAGTTTGGAGTCTGGTGAGATACACTTTCTGATTCCCATTTGCTGTCAGGACACATTAGGATTAAACTTAGAGTATTTGTAGCTAGTGTAATAGGTATAGGCTTTAAAAGTATAAAGACAGATTTTTGCAAGCATATTAGGGAAAGTCTTTGCTGGAAGTCATGGACATTCTGAATAGAATGGAAGGGGTAGAGAGGAGAGAGCTAAGCAACAGACATTGCTATTTTGTGAGAGGTTTGGAGCAGAAGTGCAATCAGCAGTCCTTATTTGACTTGGGATCTTGGAGATTGGTGAAGGTTGTAAAGGCTCAAGACATCATCCTGCAAGTCAACCCTGAGTAGGGAAGAGGCCTGTGTTCTGGTGGACAGTTTGCAAACATCTCTCTCTACCTGGTTACTTTTGGATCATCAGCTATGGAGGAGTTGGTTCCTGGTATCTTGAAGACATCTCTGGATCAGTTGTGAGAACCCAAACCCAAGCCCTCTTCCTCAGGTCCTTAGCCAAGCTGTCACCTGGCTGAAGCCAGGTTGGCTAAGGAACTTACCCTTTTGACTCCAGTCCTGGGCAATTAGACATAGTTTCACTTCACCCCCTCACCTATCTTCTCAAATTACAATTAAACTGTTTCCCTGTTTTATTTTCTTCATACCTTAAAGTTCCCATACTGTGTGTATTTTATTTTACTCTGTGTTTATCCCAGGCTAGGTGGAACAGGGTGACAGTTAAGGCCTAACTGTCACTTTTGTCAACAGTCATTTCCCCTAACAGCTAAACCCAGTTTCCCTAACTTGTCCATTCCTGTCTCCTACTCATTCTTTGAACCCACATATAAATATTAAGTTAACTTTCCCTGGTTTTACCCATAAGACTAGGCAGTACTTCCTGTCTTTTTACATTTTTCCTTTTCACTCTTTGTAAATAAAACTGCTAAAAGTCATTTTGACTTAAGTTATAATATTTTTTAAATTGGTGAATTGATGAAAATTAATGTACTTTTTTTCTAAAAGAATTTTTAAAAGGCAGTGCCATAGCTTCCTTTCACCTTTCACTCCACAGAAATGATGGATCTTAAATCCAAAGGTTTTCTGTCTTATAGAGTTATTTACTTACTGTTTTATCTTGTATAAATGCTGGCTAGATAATTTGAATTATTCTAGATACTTTTAAGTTGTATGTTTCATTATATGAAACTACAAGGTAGAAAAAGATTTATCTTGGTAGAGAGGCAGCCATGAATTGTTAGTAAATCTGGAAGTTGACTGGAAGATTATATTATAAGAAAAAGTAATGTTGCCTTATTAAGTTTTATAAAGACCCTATAGTATATAGTGCTTTATCTATGGACTTTCACCCTTAGGCAAAAGCAATTCAGTTACCATTAATGTTATTAGAAGACTAGAATGGTAATTTATATTTCCATATCTGTGGTTTTCCCTATGCCCCATTCATATACTGAGAAATATCTCTATAGACATGGAATCAATGATAGATATGCCCAATGGGAGGAGAAAGGATATGCATAAATCTAGCTTATAATGCCCATATTACAAGGGTGGGGGCCACAGGAAGGAGGGGATCTATTCCCTTCTTCCTTTTCAAACCCTTAGCCAAACAAACCCCGGAACACAGAGAACACAAAGGATAATAAAGAATGATTCTAATATTCAAATTTCTCCCAGAAAATATTTGTCATTAAGAACTTAAAATTCTACCCACTAGCAGAAAGATATTTGTAAGGTATACAATATAAATTTGCTAAAGTTTCCTACTTTTGCTGTTTAGGAGAAAAAGTCATACATGATTGGAAAGAATGTGGGGAAAAAACAAAACAAAACATTTAAAAGTCCCAGTATCCAATCACTGTTTATCTGTGCACAGCATATTTCCACCTTCCACAATATTGGAAATGTTTCCACAATCCAATCGCTTTGGTGTATGACAGATCTCCTGTCAAAGAGGAGCTTCTGTTAAAATTTCATTTGGTCCTGAAAGAGAGACTCTGAGAGACAAGATTGAAAAATTGGTAATAGCTAGTTTAGAGAAGCTGAGAGCATTTTGCTAGTAGAAAGAATGATACGGGGGGATGATTCATTTTTTTTTTTTACCTTCTCAAATAAGAGATGGAATAAAGCTAAGAAGAGAGTTGTGGCCTGAAACATACTGATAAAATGTTATTCACAAGTAAAAGTGCTCATTAAACTGCTAAAGGAAGAACTTGGTTGCTTCTCACCATGAAGGGGCAGCAGGAAGCTGACAGGAGTATAGCCCAGCAATAGGTGGATGGATGGCACTATTCAGTTCCTGGGAAGCAACTAAATCTGTGTAAAAGGTTCATGATTACAACCCAGCAGTTTTGACATTCTGCAATCAAACTGGAAAGGAACACTTAGCATATTAGGTGATGAGTTTGTCAAAAAGAGAAAACCTGGCACAGTCAGGTAGACAAAGACATTAACTTTTTCGAAGAGGAAAACAAACAAAGAATCCAACTAATATACAAGAAGCACTGTTTTCAATGAATGTAACTTAGAAATGAAGAATAAACTCATTGTCACTGAGTAAAAGAAAGGGAAAAATACAACCAAAATATCAAATAAAATAGCATCAAGAAAGGGAAATGTTTGGGAGTTGTAATACAAGTGACAACGCCAAGGATGAAATATTTGTAACAAGATTGATGGGAGTAACTATATGTTATATATGAACCATGATTTAATCTGATATATAATCTTATCAGTTAAACTCTAGGATAATACAAGTTTATGTCTGTAAATTTTTATTAATTAATACCAGTTCAACAATTCTGTCAATCAACTAAGCTCAGATCTCCCCTTTTTTCCCACCAAATAGTTAATCCAATGTTACTTATTTGATGAATCAGTTACTCATATATTAAAACCTTTAATTTCCCTTTAAAATAAATGTTAGAGCTACTAAATATATAATTTATTGATATTAAAGTCAATAATAAAATGAGAATATAGATAATAATTTATGCTACTTCGATATGAAAATAATCTCAATCTAAACTATATAATAATAATAATCTCAATCTAACCCTTACAAAACATACCTTCACTTTTTTTAGCAGTCTTACACCACCTATTTAATTTAAGATAACAATAAATTTTCTTAGTAAGTATTATTTTCATTCATTTTATAAGAAAAAAATTAAAAATTATATTAAGAAAGATCTTTCCATTGTATTTCTTACTGTCTTATTCAGGTTTTCTTTAACCATGACAGGAAAATGTCCATACAAAAATGTTATTACACTTATTTTTTAAAAGTTATTCATGTAAATTTTTCAAAATTTGAGAGTTCAAATTTGAGTTGCATGTCTATGATTATTACTAACCAAAATTGACTTTGCAATATTGTTAATATCTCTGAAAAAAATGTCCAATTAGAAGAACTAGACTTGATATAATGTCCACATTATATGTGGACAGAGGCACACAGAGCCCCCTGATCTCTGCTAAATTACCCTCTGAGCAACTTTGATTTATTGCCTCAAGATAAATTCAGGTATGACAACCTATAAAAGAATGGGGTGAATTTTCTAACCCCAAACAACCTAGAAGGCCAGCATGAATAATCTATTGCACTGTAGTGGAAATGGAGCTTAGATCAACATGACAGGGCAGACCCCACCTCTGAAACTCAGCCCAGGTTTGAGGGTGACTGAATGAGAAGTCATTGATTCTGGAAGTCAGCCACAAATCAAAAGAAGAGGTGATCAGAAAATAGGTCAGAAGGTGTCCTTTTGCTGACTTTGGGTGCAAGACTGATGCATTACCCATATCTGTACTGTTTATAGTCTTGCATCATGGCAGTCCCAGAGTGAGGAGGATCACTAGCACAAAATAGTCTTTGAGGTCACAAAGGAACAAAATTCATAGTTCAAAAGCAGAAAATAATGCATACAATTTTTCAAAGACAAGAACACAATTCAAGATAGTAGTAAATAAACCTCTCCTTACATTATACCCCCTCAGAAAAATTGAAAACTTACAGACCCCCAGAGCTAGTTCCAAAGGCATCTGCAAAAAGAACCTGAATCTAGAAAAAGTGCTTCCTTCACCACAGGAAAGAAGCCTACCTGTAATAGTTTTTTTTAATAGTTTTAAGTTAAGAAGCAAAAAAGAGGCTTGAATATGAGCAAACAATAGCAAAAAAAGAAATTCAACAAAGAAATTTAGTTTGGTGAAAGTAAGGACCAAAATATGAACTCAGAAGAAGAAAATACAGTCAATATTGTTGCATCCAAAATCTCTAAGAAATGTGAATTGGACTCAAGCCCAAAAAATAACTAAGTGAGAAGATGGAAAAGTATTTTAAAAGTCAAATAAGGCAGATGGAAGAAAAATTGGAAACAGAAATGATAGTCATATAGGAAAATCATAGGGAAAAAAGACTCAATGGCTTAGTAAAGGTGATTTTAAAAAATTGGAGAAAATAATACTTTAAAAACAGGATAGTCTAATTGGTAAAAGAAGCCTCAAAACTACTGAAGAGAAGAATGCCTAAAAAGGTAGAATTGGCTAAGTGGGAAAATATATGCTAAAATTCACCAAGAAAAAGAATTCCTTTAAAAGTAGAATTGGCCATAGGAGTTCACCTAAGAAAAGCATGCCTAAAAAATTAGAGTTGTGTAAGTGGAAGCTAATAACTCCAGGAGACAAGAAGAGTTAATCAAAGTCAAAATAATAAGAAAATAGAAGATAATATGAATTATCTCTTTGGAAAAACAAATAATCTGGAAAATAGATCCAGGATAGATAATTTACCTGAAATTCATAATCAACAAAAAGCTTAGGCATCAACTTTCTTTTTTTTTTTAAATTTCATGGCCCATAAATGAAAATTCTGTTCCATTCAATTAAAAAGAATAAGATAATAGATTTATAACTAAGGAGAACAGAATATTAGAAGTATTCTAATCAAAGTTCCTCTTTTTTCAAGTGATAAACTTAGATCCAGAGGGTTGCAATGGCATACCAAGTGTCACACAGCAAGGAAATGAATGTGGTGGGATTTAAACTCATGTCTTCTTAACTCAAATGCAAGTACTCCATCTGCTATACCACACTGCGTCTAATTAGATACAAGATGATTTGGAATTTACACTGGGCCAAGCATTCTACTAGATTCTGCAGATATAAATAGCTCCTATTTTCCATAAAGTTTATATTCCCCAGAAAACATAATATGTATAGAAATAAGATTGAATAATATAATTTGAGGCAAGAGGGAGCTCTAATGTCTTGTGATTCTCAGACACCAAAATTTTAGCCAGATATTCACTTTTTAAATATACCCCTTTTCTCTGAAAGCCTTTTTTAAAACATTTAATAATTTTTATTTTTTAGAAAAATTAACATGCACATGGGTTGGGGTGGACATGATTGGGGATGTAGACTCGAAACTACCACACCAATGCAACTATCAACAATTTGGAAATAGGTCTTGATCAATGACAATGTGTCATAAAAAAAAAAAAAAAACAGTGGAAATGTGCGTTGGCCATGGGGGGTGGGGGGTGGGTGGTGAAGGGGAAAGTAGGAGCATGGATCATGTAACCATGTTAAAAACGAATATTAATAAATGTTTAAAAAATAAAATAAAATAAAGGTTAAAAAAGTTTCTTCACGTAAATGAAGAACAAAATAAAACAAAGAAAAAAAAGAAAAAATTAACATGGTAACACGGTTCATGCTCTTACTTTCCCCTTCACCCTTTGACTCCCCCCCTCCCCCATAGCCAATGCTCATTTCCACTGGCTTTAACATGTGTCATTGATCAAGACCTATTTCCAAATTGTTAATAGTTGCATTGGTGTGGTAGTTTTGAGTCTACATCTCCAATCATGTCCTCCTCAACCCATGCGTTCAAGCAGTTGTTTTTCTTCTGTGTTTCCTCTCCTGTAGTTTGTCCTCTGAATGTGGATAGTGTTCTTCACCATAAGTCCCTCAGAATTGTCCTGGGTCATTGCATTTCTACTAGTACAGAAGTCCATTACATTCTATTTTACCACAGTGCATTGATCTCTATGTACAATGTTCTTCTGGCTCTGCTCCTTTCACTCTGCATCAATTCTTGGAGGTCTTTCCAGTTCACATAATATTCCTCCAGTTTATTATTCCTTTGAGCACAATAGTATTATATCAACAGCATATCCCACAATTTCTTCAGCCATTCACCAATTGAAGGGCATTTTCAAGTTTTTTACCACCATAAAAAGCGCAGCTATAAATATTTTCATGCAAGTCTTTTTCCTTCAAATCTCTTTGGGGTACAAACCAAGCCGTGCTATGGCTGGATCAAAAGGCAGATAGTCCTTTAAAACCCTTTGAGCATAGTTCCAAATTGCCAGCCAGAATGGTTGGATCATTTCACAACTCCACCAGCATTAATGTCCCAATTTTGCCACATCCCCTCCAACATTCATTACTCTCCCCTACACTAATTTTAGCCAATCTGGTAGGTGTGAGGTGATACCTCAGAGTTGTTTTGATTTGCATTTCTCTAATTATTAGAGATTTGGAACACTTTCTCATGTGCTTATTGATACTTTTGATTTCTTTATCTGAAAATTGCCTATTCATGTCCCTTATCCATTTATCAATTGTTTTCCAAATTTCCCAGCAGTTTTTGTCAAATAGTGGATTCATGTCCCAAAAGTTGGGCTCTTTGGGTTTATCATACACTGTCTTGCTGATGTCATTTATCCCAAGTCTATTCCCTGATCCTCCTCTCTGTCTCTTAGCCAGTACCATATTGTTTTGATGACTGCTGCTTTATAGTATAGTTTAATATCTGGTACTGCTAGGCCCCCTTCCTTCACATTTTTTTTCATTATTTCCCTTGATATTCTTGATCTTTTGTTATTCCAAATAAAATTTGTTACAGTTTTTTCTAATTCAGTAAAGAAGTTTTTTGGTAGCTTGATAGGTATGGCACTAAATAGGTAAATTAATTTGGGTAGAATATTCATTTTTATTATGTTAGCTCGTCCTACCCATGAGCAATCAATGGCTTTCCAATTGTTTAGATCCAGTTTTATTTGTTTGAAAAGTGTTTTGAAGTTGTTTTCGTATAGTTGCTGTCTTTGTTTTGGTAGCTTGATTCCCAAGTATTTTATATTGTCTAGGGTGATTTTAAATGGTGTTTCTCTTTCTACCTCTTGCTGCTCTAATGTGTTGGAAATGTATAGTAATGCTAATGATTTATGTGCATTTATTTTGTATCCTGCAACTTTGCTACAGTTGTTGATTATTTCTACAAGCTTCTTAGTTGATTCTCTAGGATTTTTTAAGTAGACCATCATATCATCTGCAAAGAGTGATAGCTTAGTCTCCTCCTTGCCTATTTTGATACCTTCAATTTCTTTTTCTTCTCTAATTGCTACTGCTTGTGTTTCTAGTACTATGTTGAATAATAGAGGTGATAATGGGCATCCTTGTTTCACTCTTATTGGAAAGGCTTCTAATTTATCCCCATTGCATATAAAGCTTTTTGATGGTCTTAGGGGTCTTAGGTATATACTGTTTATTATTTTTAGGAAATGTTCTTCTATTCCTATACTTTTCAGTGTTTTCAATAGGAATGGATGCTCTATTTGTCAAAGGGTTTTTCAGCATCTATTGATAAAATCATGTAATTTTTCTTTGTTAGATTGTTGATGTGGTCAATTATATGGATGGTTGAACCATCCTTGCATTCCTGGTATAAATCCCACCTGATCATGGTGGATGATCTTCTTGATCACTTGCTGGAGTCTCTTTGCTAGTATTCTATTTAAGGTTTTTGCATCTATGTTCATTAGGGAGATTGGTTTGTAGTTTTCTTTCTCTGTTTTTGATCTCCCTGGCTTTGGAATCAGTACCATATTTGTGTCATAAAAGGAATTTGATAGGGCTCCTTCTTTGCTGATTATATCAAATAATTTGTAAAGTATTGGGATTAGTTGCTCTTTGAATGTCTGATAGAATTCACTTGTGAATCCATCAGGTCCTGGTGATTTTTTCTTAGGAAGTTCTTTAATGGCTTGTTCAATTTCTATTTCTGATATGGGATTATTTAGGTATTTTATTTCTTCTGCTGTTAATCTAGGCAGTTTATATTTTTATAAATATTCATCCATATCTTCTCAATTGCTATATTTATTGCCATATAATTGGGCAAAATAGTTTTTAACGATTGCCTTAATTTTCCCTTCATTAGAGGTGAGGTCTCCTTTTTCATCTCTGATACTGTTAATTTGGTTTTCTTCTTTCCTTTTTTTATTAGATTGACCAGTACTTTGTCTATTTTATCTGTTTTTTCAAAGTACCAGCTTTTAGTCTTACTTATTAATTCAATAGTTCTTTTACTTTTGATTTTATTAATTTCTCCCTTAATTTTTAGTATTTCTAATTTAGTTTTCATCTGGGGATTTTTAATTTGCTCTCTTTCTAATTTTTTAATTTGCATTCCCAATTCCTTAATCTCTGCCCTTTCTAATTTTTTAATATATTCACTCAAGGATACAAATTTCCCACTGACTACTGCCTTGGCTGCATCCCACAGAGTTTGGTAGGATGTCTCAACACTGTCATTATCTTCAATGAAATATTTGATTTTTTCTTTGATTTCTTCTTTGACTAATTGGTTTTGGAGAATCATATTATTTAATTTCCAATTAGTTTTTGATTTGCCTGTCCAGGTGACCTTACTAATTATTATTTTTATTGCATTATGATTTGAGAAGGTTACATGTATTATTTCTGCCCTTTTGCATTTGTTTGCAATGTTTCTATGCCCTATGACATGTTCAATCTTTGTGAATGTACCATGTGCAGCTGAAAAGAAGGTGTATTCCTTTTTGTCGCTATTTATTTTTCTCCACGTATCTATTAAATCTAATTTTTCTAGGATTTCATTCACCTCTCTTACCTCTTTCTTATTTATTTTTTGGTTTGATTTATCTAGATATCAAAGAGGAATATTTAGATCACCCACTAGTGTGGTTTTACTATTTATTTCCTTCTTGAGCTCTGCCAGTTTCTCCTTATGAATTTGGATGCTATGTCATTTTGTGCATACATACTGAGCACTATTATTTCTTCATTGTCTATACTGACTTTTATCAGGATGTAATGACCTTCCCTTTCTTTTTTAATCATATCTATTTTTACTTTGTCTTTGCCAGAAATCATGATTGCCACTCCTGCCTTCTTTTTCTAATTTGAAGCCGAAAATATTTTGCTCAAGCTCTTTACCTTAAACTTGTGTATGTCCACCTGTCTCATATGTGTTTCTTGTAGACAACATATGTTATGATTTTCGTTTCTAATCCACTCTGCCATTTGTTTCCTTTTTATGGGTGGGTTCATCCCATTCACATTCAGAGTTATAATTATCAATTGTGTACTCACCAACATTTTGGTATCCTCTCCTAGTTCTCCCCCTTCTTCTTACACTACTTCCTTTTAAATCTGTGGTTTGCTTTAAGCCAGTAACCCTTGTCCCCTCCCTTGATTTACTTTCCTTTCTACTCCCTCCCTTATTATTCCCCTCTTTTTATTTTTAAGGCTTGATGAACTTCCTCCCCCTTCTTCTTCCTTCCTTTTTTTGACCTCCTCACTTCCCTGCTTCTTTTGGTTTATCCATTCTCACTTTCTCAGTAGAGTTAAATAGAATTTTATATCCCAATGGATATAGCTACTCTTCCCTCTCAGAGTTAATTACACTGAGAGAATGGTTTAAATATTACCTCTTAATGCTCTCTTCCTCTCCTTCTTTTAATAGTTTTCTTACTTTCCCTTCTGTTTCTTATTTATCTTTTCATGTTTCTCTTGATTTTTGTGGTTGGATATCGAACTTTCCATTTAGTCCTGGTCTTCTTTGTGCAAATACTTGGAAATCTTCTATCTTTTTGAATGCCCAAACTTTCCCCTGGAAGTATATAATCAGTTTTGATGGGTAGGTAATCCTTGGTTGTAGACCTAGTTCTCTTGGCTTTCTGAATATCATATTCCAATGCTTGTGGTCTTTTAGTGTGGAGGCTGCCAGATCCAGTGTGATTCTGATTGGTGTTCCTTAATATCTGAATTGCCTCTTTCTGGGTTCTTGTAAATTTTTTTCTTTTACTTGGAAGCTCTTGAATTTGGCTATTATATTCCTGGGGGTTGTCTTTTCAGGGTCTAGTGTAGAGGGTAATCTATGGATCCTTTAAATGTCTATATTACTCTCTTGTTGTAGAACTTCAGAGCAGTTTTGCTAAATAATTTCTTTTAGTATGAAGTCCAAATTTCTATTAATTTCTGCTTTTTCAGGAAAACAAATCATTCTCAAATTGTCTCTTCTAGATCGGTTTTCTTGATCTATCACTTTCTCATTGAGATATTTCATGTTTCCTTCTATTTTATCAGTCTTTTGACTTTGCTTTATTTGTTCTTGTTGTCTTGAGAGATCATTGGTTTCTACTTGCCCAATTCTTGTCTTTAGAGATTGGTTTTCTGCTATAAGCTTTTGATTTGGTCTATCCTGTTTTCCTGCTGTTTGATTTTAGTCTTCAATTTTCTCATCAATTCTTTTGATTTGGGGACATCTTTTTCTAATTGTCCAATTCTAGCCTTTAGAGACTGGTTTTCCTTTTCAATCTGGTCATTTCTGCTCTTCAATTATTTGCCTCACTTTCTAATTTTGAAATTCTGCTTTTTAAACTGTTATTTTCTTGCCATATCTCTTCCATCTTTCTCATAATCTCAGATTTGAACTCTTCAAGACCTTGTGACCCATTTTCATTTTGGGGGGAAGGTTTGGATATGGTTACTTATTTTTTCTCCTCTGCTGTTTGCTCTGTTGTCAGGATTTTTTCTGTGTAAAAGTTGTTGAGTGTTAAAGGTTTCTTCTTCATCTTTCTCTTCTGGTGTTCCTGAGTATGGCTCATTTGAGAGCTCTGTTCCTTCTCAGCTTTATCCTCAAGCAAAGGGTCTGTCTGTGATATTTAGGCTCCTGACATCACAGGTCTAGTTGTTCTCTGGGTCAAGCCTCCTGGTGGTCCTTTTTTTGTAATTTAAACATTTATTAATATTCATTTTTAACATGGTTACATGATTCATGTTCCTACTTTCCCCTTCACCCCTTGCCCTCCCCCCACCCATGGCCAATGTACATTTTCACTGATTTTAACATGTGTCATTGATCAAGACCTATTACCAAATTGTTGTTAGTTGCATTGGTGTGGTAGTTTTGAATCATCATCCCCATTCATGTCCTCCTCAACCCATGTGTTCAAGCAGTTGTTTTTCTTCTATGTTTCCTCTCCTGCAGTTCTTCCTCTGAATGTGGGTAGCGTTCTTTACCATAAATCCCTTAGAACTGTCTTGTGTCTTTTCATTGCTGCTAGTACAGAAGTCCATTACATTCTATTTTACCTCCTGGTGGTCCTCTTGCTTGTTCTTTTGCCTGAAGCTCCTTTAACAGTTTCAGGCCACTGCTTCAACAGTTGTTCACCCCTCTGTGCTGGATCCCCACTCAAGGTCCACACCTGCACTCAGGATCTGAGTCTGTGCCTGCACTCAGGGTCTGTGTTCAAAGTCTGCACATTATCTTTAGCCTTTTGGGGTCTTAAGTCTTGCTGCTCTCAGGAGCAGGCCCTGGAGCTGCCAATGACTTAATGGGTGCCCCAAAATTGCTCTCTTTTCTACTGACTTTGGCACTGTAGGTGGTGTGGGTTGGTGAGGGAGTTGCTCAGCTCGCATTTTAGTGAGAGCTATTTCACCCCTTTATAGCATGGAAATGCTTCGATTCCATGTGCCTTCAATGCTGTGCCCTGTTGTGGGGTCCCTTTGTTCATCTGGATTGTTTTTATGTCTTCTTGAGGAGTCCTATATGTGTGGGTTAGGAGAGGTCAAAGCAGCTGTTTTTTACTCTGCTGCCATCTTAACCCAGAAGCCCCATCAACTTTCTTTTTAAATTTTTTTAAATTTATAATATTTTCCCATGGCTACATGATTCATGATTGCACCCCCCAACCTTGCTTTCTTCTCCCCCCTCCCAAAGTTGACAAGCAGTTCCGCTTGGTTATACATGTATCATTGTTTAAACCCTATTTCATTGTTATTCATATTTGCAATAGGGCAATTCTTTAACATCAATACCTTAATCACATCCCTATTACACAACGTGTTTGATCATATATTTTTCTAATGCACTTCTGGTTCCACAGTTCTTTCACTCGATGTGGATAGCATTCTTTCTTCCATGTTCCTCTGGATTGTCCTGGGTCATTATACTAATACTGGTTGAAAAGTCCATTACATTCAATTGTGCAATAATGTATCCATCTCTGTGTACAATGTTCTTCTTGTTCTGGTCCTTTTGCTCTGCATCAATTTCTGGACATTGTTCCAGTTCTCATAAACAATATTTAGTAGGATTCTGGTTTTCAATCCCGTCTGCTATCTGCTTGCATTTAATGGGTGAGTTCATGTCATTCACATTAAGCGTTAACTGTGTATTGCCCTCCATTTTATTATCCTCTTTAGATCATGCTCTATTTCCTCTCACCAGTATTTTGCTTTTTGTCACACACACACACACACACACACACACACACACACACACACACATTCCCTCTCCCTGCTTCTCTTGTCTTGTTTTCCTTCTACTTCTCTATAGAGTAAGATAGAATTCTTTGCCCCACTGAGTATACATGTTTTTCCCTCTCTTTAACCCATTACAAAGAGAGTAAATTTTAAACATTACCCATCACTACCCTTATCCTCCCCTCTCTGTATTGATTTTTCTTGCCTCTTTATGTTATATAATTTACCCCATTATATGTCTCCCTTCCCTTTTCTCTCAGTGCAACCCTCTCTTTCAGCCCTTGGTTGATTTTTTGTATGTCATTCATATGCATACATATCATATCATACATACATATTGTTCCATATGATCACATTTACATATATCATATCATCATATATCATTATATACATCATATTATCATAATCAGCTTATTTTCCACCCTCTTTCTGAGTAAATTCCTTCTATCTTCTCTACTACTGAGAGTAATTTTTGAGAATTATAGAAATCCTCTTTCCATGTAGACATAAAAACATTTTTACCTTAATGAGTCCCTTAAATTTTCTCTTTCTGATTTGCCTTTAGGGGCTTCTCTTGTGTCTCATATTTGTCCTTCAGATTTTTTGTTTAGGTCTGGTTTATTCCTCAGGAATGCTTAGAAATCTTCTATGTAATTGAATGATCATTTTTTCCTCAAAGAGTTTACTCAGTTTTGTTGTATAGGTGACTCTGGGATGTAAACCTAAATCTTTCACCTTTCTGAATATCATATTCCATGCCTTCTGATCCTTTAATTTAGAAGTCTCTGGATCCTGAGTGATCTTGATTGTAGCTCCATGATATTTGAATGGTTTCTTTCTGGCTGCTTGAATTATTCTTTTCCTTACCTTGGTGGCTCTTGAATTTGGATATTACATTCCTAGAAGTTGTCAATTGAGGATTTCTTTCTGGAGGGATCTGTGAATTTTTTCAATTTCAATTTTATTTTCTTGTTCAAGAATCTCTGGGCAGTTTTCTCTAATAATTTCTCATAATATGTTATCCAAGGTTTTTTCTTCATCATGGCTTTCAGGTAATCCAATAATTCTCAGATTTTCTCTCCTAGACCTGTTTTCTGGGTCAGTTATTTTTTCAATAAGATATTTTATGTTTTCCTCTGTTTTTTCATTCTTTTCACTCTGTTTTATTGTTTCTTGATTTTTCATGAATTCATTAGTTTTTAAATGGTCAATTCTGATTTCTAAGACCTGGTTTTCCTCTGTCAATTTTTGGTTCTCCTTTTTCAATTGGCCCATTTATTCTTTTATCACTTTCCTTTCTCTTCCCCACTTTTCCTCTAGCTCTAATAATTGGTTTTTTGAAGTCTTCTTTTGAGCTCTTCCAGAATCTTTGTCCAATCTATATTTTTCTTTTTGACTTTGGGTGTGCTCACATTGCTTTTGCTGTTTCCTTCTGTGTCTGTACTTTGCTTTTTGTCTCCATAAAAGTATTTAGATTAAGGTGACTTTTTGCTCATTTTTCATTATAGGTAGGCTCTGTTTCCTGGGGAGTTAGGGTACCCTCTTAAACTTCATTCCTTTCTTGATATTATTTTAGACTTATTTTCTGGGTTTTTATTAGTTTACCTGATGGGTCTCAGTGCTGAGAACTCTGAGAGCCCTAGCCCCTGCTAATTCAATTGACCATTGAGATGCTGATAGCTTAAAGATTTTCCTCAGGCTTTGGTGCAAGCTTTTCATCTCAGTCTGAATTTGATCAGGTCAGGTACTGATCAGATTCTCGCCCCATGCTTAGGCTCAGTTTTTGGTCTCACTGTGTTCTTGATTTAATCAGGCATACCTTTGATTACCCTTTCCTGGAGCTCCACCCTTAGATTTGGGCAAAAAGATCCCAACCTATATTGCTCTGGGCTGGGACTCCAGATTTCTCCATAGGTTTGCAATTTCAAGGGGTGTTAGTTGGCTTAGACCACTAATTATCTGGCAGGATCTCTGGGTCTGACTTAGCTTGGGCTTAAGTTTGGAACCTGTGAGAGCAGATGTGTGGGGTGATGGGGGTGTGTGGTTTGCTCTTGGCTTGCTCTTCACTCACTATGCCTCCTGCTAGCTCTGCTCCCCTCTCACCTCAGTTCCCTAGATGTTCTCTGCCTACCTTTTGGGTTTTTCTTTTTTGAAAGTTGATTCTCTCTGTCTCTGTTGGTTCTTTCACTCCTGTATTAATTTTGTTGCAATATTTTACTCTTGGTTGGAGAGGATTGTTGCCCTAGTTACTCCTCCATCTTGATTCCACTTCTGGAAAACTTAAGCATCAACTTTCAAGAAATACTATGAAATGTCTTAATATTCTAGAACCAGAGGGTTAAATGGAAATCAAAAATCCATTGATCTTTTCCTGAAAGAGATCCCAAAAAAGTTAACTCCCAGGAATATTATAGCAAAATTCCAGAACTCCCAGGTCAAGAAGAAAATATTGCTATCAGACAAAAAGAAACAATTCAAATATCATGCAGTCATAGTCAGGATAACATAAGATTTAGCGGCTTCTATGTTAAAATATCAGAGGGCCTGGAATATGATATTATAGATGGGAATGGAGCAAGGACTTCAACCAGAAATCCCTAATTCAGCAAAGATAAGCATAATCTATTTCAATGAAATAGAGGACTTTGAGACATTCCTGATGAAAAGACCAGATCTGAATGGAAATTTTGATTTTCAAATATAAGACACAAGAGAAGCACAAAACGGTGAACAAAAAAGAGAAATCAAAAGACATTCAATAAGGTTAAACTGTTTACATTTCTACATGGGAAGATGATTCTTATAGCCCCTAAGAACTTCATCATTATTAGGGCAGTTAGAAGTAGTATATATAGGCAGAAGACAGGTCTGAAGATCAACAAGAGGAAGACCGAGGTGATCACAGTCAACAGCAGACAGGACCTGCCAATCCAACTACAGGGAGAAAACATCAAGGAGACAGACCACTTCACCTATTTGGGTAGCATAGTCAGTAAGGACGGCGGAGCAGATGAGGACATCAGAAACCGAATCAACAAAGCCAGACAGGCATTTAACACCCTGCGGTCTGTCTGGATCTCCAAAGCACTGTCCCTCGTCACTAAGCTCCGAATCTTCAATACCAACGTAAAGGCCATCCTCCTATATGGATCAGAAAGCTGGAGAGTGACGAGCGCTAACACCAACAAACTCCAGGTCTTTGTTAACAGATGTCTACGTCACATCTTGAACATCAGATGGCCTGAAAAGATCTCCAATGCTAGTCACTGGGAAAGAACAATCCAGTACCCCATTAGTCAGGACATAAAGAAACGTAAGTGGAGATGGATAGGACATACGCTACGAAAACCGGAAGACAACATAGCCAGACAAGCATTGAGCTGGAACCCTTCAGGGAGGAGGAAAGTTGGAAGACCAAAACAGACCTGGCAAAGATCTGCTGAAAATGAAACAAAAACGGTCGGAATAACATGGGCCCAGCTGGGGGAAGCTGCCCAGAACAGAGTCCATTGGCGTGAGATGGTTGCGGCCCTATGCTTCTAAGGAGTCAACAGGAATAATAATAATAATAATAATAATAATAATAATAATAATAATATAGGCAGAGAGCAAGGTTGTGAGTTCAATATGATAGGAGAATATTTTTAAAAAATTAAATTAAAGAATAAGAAAGAGGAATGCATTGGAAGATGGGGGAAGAGAGAAATAGGTTGGGGTAAATTATCTCACAAAAAAGGAGTATGAAAGCTTTTACAATGGAGGGGAAGATAGTGAAAGTAGGAAAGGGAGCTCTTAAACTTTACTCTTATTTTAATTGGCTCAATAAGGGAAGAATATACAAAATCAATTGGTTATAGAAATTGATCTTGCCCTACAGGAAAGTAGAAGAGGAAAGGGATAAAGGAAATGAGGGGTTAATAGAAAAGAGGGCAAATTTGGATATGTGGAGGTCTGAAACCAAGCACTTTTGAGGATGGACAGAATGAAAGGAGAGAGAAAAGGATAAATGGGGAGTATATAAGATGGAGAATAATACACAGTAATCATAATAGTGAAAAAAATTTACAAGTCTAATAAAGGCCTCATTTCTCAAATACATAGAGAAATGAGTCAAATGTATAAGAATACAAGTCATTACCCAGTTGATAAGTGGTCAAAGGATATTAAGAAGCAATTATCAGATAAAGTAATTAAAGTTGCTATAGTCACAGGAAAAAATTATTCTAGACCACTATTAGAGAAATGTACATGAAAACATCTCTTAAGTACCACTCCACACCTATCAAAATTGGCTATTTATGACAGAAAAGGAAAATGACAAAATATAGAGGGAATGTGGGATTATTGAGATATCAAAGCACTACTGGGGGGAGTTCTGAACTGATCAAACATTCTGAAGAGAAATTTGGATCTATATTCAAAGGGCTATAAAGCTGTATAGTCTCTTTGACCCAGGACTACTATTGCTGTTTTATCCCAAAGAGTTAAAAAACAAAAAGGAAAGGACCTTTATGTATAATTATATTTTTAGCAGTTCTTATTATGGTGGCAACGATTTGGAAAGTGAGGGGATGCCCATCAGTTGGGGAATGGTTGAGTAAGTTACAATAGATATTTATAATGGAATGCTATTGTGCTATCAGAAATGACAATCAATAGAAACTCAGAAAAACCTGCAATTACTTACATGAACTGATGCAGTGAAGTAAGCAGACACAAGGAAACATTGTCCACACTGACAGCAATATTGTACAATACATAACTGTGAATAACTTAGCTATTCTCAGCAATAATAGCTATTCTCAGCAATAAATACAATGATCCAAAACTATTCCAAAGGATACACACACACACACACACACACACACACACAAATGCCACCTCCTTTCAGAGAAGGAACTTTTGGAGTTCGAATCTAGAACAAAAAAAAACTTTTTTCATTTTCCTTTTTCATTTTTTTGTTTGAGTTTCTTTCCATGAAAATATTAATATGAAAAATGATTTACATAATTCATATGTAAACTTTTATCCTATTGCTTAGCATATGGGGTTCATGGGAGAAGAGGGAGAGAGAAGATTTAAGACACAAACATTTTTTAAAAGGTTAAAATTTTAAAATTAAAATTGTTTCTACATGTAATTGGGAAAATAAAAATATCAATATAATGATAAAATATATCCATAAACTTGAGAAATAGAAAGGAAAAAAAAAACAATGGGCAGAAGCCTGAGAAACAGATTTCAGCTCATTCTAAGGGAAAAAAAAACTTGAGAAATATTTTAAGAAAGGAATTCCAAATTTTAGTTGTGGAATTTCAGGATATATGCAACATTAGAGAAGGAACTTTTATGTAAACTCTGAATTCTGTGTTCATTAAATTTTATTTCAAAGAGGAAAAAAATGACCTGAACTGTGTGAGAGATCAGAAACAAGTCCCATAGCAAGGGACCTAATCAACCTGTTCTTTAATGCCTGATTACTCCTTAGAAATTGCTTATGAGGAAGGAAGTTGGAAAACAAATTCAGATGGATTTCTTATTGTCTCCTATTTTTTGTGCTGTTTGTAATCACTGATTCTCTGTTGGAAATAAAAAAAATAAATGGAGTTTTATGTATTTACTGTGATAAAGTCAACTGTGGATAGGAAGATTAGATATGTTGATTTATAGCAATCTAGTGGGGAGTCCTTCTTGATTAGTTTCTTATGCCAAGTTTTGTCCTCATTTATACATGTTTTTTTCTCATAGTATTCGAGGAGGGATTGCTTGTTTAGGAAAGTAAAATTCTAATTTGTATAACACTATACTCCTAGGAAATAAAAACATTTTACAAACTTTTTGCTTAATTAACCTTCTCACTCTGAGCTCTAGCAGACAGTTGGTCTACTCCCTATTTCACAAGTAACAGTGATCTCATAGAGGTATTATGTAGCTAAAGTTGCCTAAGAAATACAATGCCCTAGGCTGATGGTTTCCAGTCCAGTAGTTTGTTGACTAAAACTATCCCTTTGCCAGACTTTGTATGATCCTATTCACGCAGAGATGAAGAAAAGAGAAACAAATTTAATTCAGAGATTTGAAAGAGGTCTTTAAATTAAATTATGAAAATTTATATGATATAAAGCTTAGATAAGTAAGTAGAAATTGGAAAATAATGAAATGAAATGAAAAACAAAATGAAACAAAAGCCTCAATACTGGACAATTTTAATGACCAAGAATGATCCCAAAGAAGAAATAATGATGACGATAACTAATATTTACCATATTGGCCCAAATATAATATTACCCCAAATATAGTACCATCCTAAGTATTTTGAAGGGTAACTCAGAAAGAGGAAACACCCATTTTATTTTCTCCTTTTAAATGACAACTTTCTCTTACTTAACTCGTGAAAAATGCAGGCACTTTATATTAGAAGTTTCTGTAATGTCATTTTCCCAGAATACTAACTATGTAAGTCCATGGGCATTTTAGCAGTTCTCTTTTTTGCGTTTTCAGTCAGGTGACTATTCCTCTCTGATCCAGTAATGCACTTGGACATCTACCCTAGACCACATTCAACCAATCTAACACAGGTTCTTCATCCCTCCCTTTTCCTGCACAGGAAAGATCACTACTGATGATAACTTTTCCTTAGGGTAATGTTTTATGCCTCTTCATCATGATAGCTCTTGAAAGACTTGAAGACAGCTCTCTCATGGTAGCACTTTCTTCTCCAAGCAAAAATCCTAAATTCCTCTAATCTATATTTATATGATATGTATTATAGAACCTTCACCATCATTGTGGCCCACCACTGGATACCCTTCAGATCATCAATATATTAAATATTAATATTTAGTAAATATTAAAGCCAGGTGGGCTACATATCCACTCTGGGTTCCACAATAACCTGAGGATCTTGGAGCATATCTTTTTTTTTAAATGTCAATTGCTAGAGACCTCCATTAGCTCTGTTCTCCCCATTTTTTAGGGACAGTGACTAAAACCACAATTCTTTTAAACCACTTAGCATTTATTAACTTTTACAAAAATGGTGACTTCAAATACATAGCATGAGCACATATTCATTCCACCACTCCTTAGAGTGGGGCATATATCAGCTCAGTATCTAGAGAAATAATCTCTAAATTTAGCTCAATTCCAACATAGCATTAGTGCCATCAAATTCATGTCTATGGGTAAATGCCACGCATATTTTAGAAACAAGGACTTTGGCCCCACTCACTTCATACCTCAGTGCCAGCTGCAAAGCCAAACTCTTGAATGATGTTTTTGACCAACAATCTAGCACTTTCACATTTACAAGGTCTTAAGTTACACTTACTTTGCCAGTCTCCAAGCTTCCCAAAGAGCGCTGATACAAAAAGAAAGGGGATGAAGCTAAGAGATATTTTTGACGTGGCCTGAAGCCAATCAAAGCGTTTTCTTCCTTCATCGTGTAGTTGCTTGACCAGAATCAGTCAGGTAATGCCCATATACATTTCAATTTCTCCAGTGCATGCTATCACAATTCTCCCAGAAGTATCTTTCTAGCAGAAATTTTTGTGTTGAGATACCATCTCAGGTGTTCTGGATATTATATTACAAATGTTCTTATATATAATGGACCCTAAAAGTGTACACAGTATAGATGAGATCTGATAAGGGCATAGCACAATAAATATATTTTATATAGAAATATAAGCTATATGTAAGCATATGTGAGATAAATATAAAAATATTACACTTTATATGCCATTGAGATATAGGGATGTAGAGAGGCACTCTTTAATGTTCCTTCCTCTTCTTTTCATTGAAGATCAGTTTGCAAATCTGGCACTCAGATATCAGTTATACAAGGGTGGAAGAGATACAAACACTCAGAACTTCAGGTAAAGCATTTCATAGTTTCATCTACTCTACCATGAAAATTTCAACCTTGTTTTCTGAAACTCTAGGAGGAGTTTTCACCTCAACTTTGAATATCTAGTTAAAAATTTTTATGACCAATGGTCACTTATTAATAACCTGAAAACCCTACTTGAAAACCTCAGCAACTCCATAGCCAAAGCTGATTCACTTCTCCTTGAGACAAGTCAGTGTCCTCTCTTTTAACAATTTGCCCTATCTTCCAATGTCCTTCATTCATTTTCTTATTTAAGTTTTCTTATCATAATAATAACAACCTTTGTTATTATTAGCATAGCTAACATTTATATAGTTCTTTAAGGTTTGCAAATCACTTTCCAAATATCTCATCTTAATCATCACAACAACCCTGGGAGCTAATAATACTTTTTCTTCTGAAGTTTGCCTTTATAGATTCCTTACTCTTATTTTTAAATGAATGAAATCCCCCCCTCAATATTGCAATGCTGAATACCTGCAAAACACTTTTTCAAGTGCTGTGATACAAATATAAAAAAGCCAAGACAGTCCTTGCCTTTAAGGAGTTTACATTATAATGGATGAAATAACATCTTTTGAAGAGAGGTCCCAAGGAGAGGGGACACTTTGGTAATATTATATCAAATTATTCGGTTCTCATTGTATTTTGGATGTTCATATTTTTTTGCCCATTTTGTTCTCCAACTTACAGATCTTTCCTGAAAGTTGCTTCATTAATACATTTTTAGCCTGCCTAATTTCTTGTTCACCCTTTACCTGTCTCCTTTTGTGAATTTTTATTTCTTTTTGCTTGGAAAAGATTTCCTTTTAAATGATTATTTGTTTTCTATGATAATCCTACATATGAAGTAGCATTACAAAGTAACTACTTTAAAAGGAAGATATACGTTCAAATCTTGACTCAAATATGGTAGCTTTTGTCCCTGGTTGCTGTGTATGCACAGATTAGGCACTATATAAATGCCAGCATTTATTATTACTGATATTAGTACCATTATTATGTTACAACCTCTAAGAGCCTCAGTTTTCTCATATGTAAAAGGGAAATAATATTACCTGAAATATTTTTCTCACAGGATGGTTGATGATCAAATGAGGTATGGAAAATGTTTTGCAAACAAAGTGATATGTTAATGTCACTTATTATCACATCTGATATTAGATTCCCACATTTATTCTGCATTTAATTGTAAGTGAAGGAATCCCTCAAGCAAACTGCTGCTTCTGACCTTAGAAATGAACAGAATGTGACACATTTAGAGGCATTCCATTTTTAAGCATGTCAACTATATCTTTAATGTGCTTAGTCATTGTCAGTGTGATATGGCAGAAAACAGACTAGAATTAGAGCTGGGAAACTTAGATTTGAATCTTGGTTCTTCTTCATGAAACCCATGTGACTTGGACAATTCCCTTAACCCCTCTTACCACCAGTTTCAGCATGCAACATGAGGGGTTTGTATTATATGATCTCTAAAGTCCGTTCCATATCAGTGAATCTATAGCTCCATGTCTGAGATTGTCAGAGGCTAGTGAACAAGGTCATTTGCTAGGTTATGGTTATGAATAGGTCAATTAGCTTTAGAAGACCAATCCTAATCCTTAGCTCCAGATTTCCTCCCTACTCTACACCAAACAATTTCAGAATTATATGTTATTGGTCTCTAAGAACTAGAATGTCTAAACAGAGCAGCACTATTTATTCCTACCATGCTGGCTTTGCATATATAATCAGAATAGTTTTTGCTTTGTTGTTGTTGAGGTTTTTATTCTCTTTGTAAGCCAAATGTTTCCTTTGTGTCCCATTTTAAAAGAATCTGCTTGATATAAATGATAGACTGCTTAGATGTGGAGCCATGAAGATAGAAGTTCAAGTTTCACCTATAACATATACTGGCTTTGTGATTCTAGGTAACTCATTAACCACTCATTTCTCTAGGCAACTCTGTAACATGATAAATTGCAGTGAACGGGAAGATCTGCTTTAGTATAGAAAGTTTCCTCATCTGGAAATCTTCTATGTCAATAAAAACGTGTGTCCAGTCTTCATGCTTTTCCTGTTTGTCACCAAACTTGGCGCAAAGTCACTTCCTAACTGAATTTATGCTCATAAAAACTGTCATTTAAGACATAACAGCTGAAAATGATCACTTTATTAGTTCTTTTCATTGTAAAACCTGGAGATATTTTCTAGAATTCTATTCAAATTCTTTGTTGGGTATGAAGAGGCAGTGATCCTGGAGCCTTGAAAGTGATGCCAACTATAACCAGTGTTATCAATATGGAAAGGTTTACAATGTAGGCTAGGGTGTGTCTGTTGAATAAAGACCAGGATGGGTAAATTTACAGAAGTACTTGAATTTACCTGAAAGTTGGCCATAGTGGGATGACTGTTTTTGGCCACAATTCATAAAGTCTTTCTGATATTTGGGAAAGACTATGATCTGTATGAATGGATGATAGGGTGCTCACAAGAACGAAATCACTTTTTAGTCTTTAGAAGACTTATTTCATTTTTTGTAAATAGTGAAATTCAAAGGTAGGTGAAGTGGATTTCCCAAGGCTTCTTAAAAGGAAGAAACAACAGAACACATATTTGGAGTCTCCGGAGGACTTTAAATGTTATTCCTTTACCAAGAGTTGAAGATATTACAAACAAAGAAAGGGTAAAAATGATATGTAGGTTAGACTGGAACCTCAAAAGACCACTTAAGGTTTGCTTTTTCCCCTTTTTGAGCATCATAGAAAGCGAATAGAAATAGAATTGTGGACAGAGCTTCTGAGAATATATTAGTTTCTTTTCCTTGATTGTCAGAGAAGCCAAAGATAGAACAGAAGCAAAAGTAGCATAAATTTCTTCCCCCAAGGGAGTGCAGGAGTACTTTTTTCTTTAGTGTCAGGTACACAGACGGGTTCAATTGACTTTAATTAAGCTCTCCCTGGGCTCACATATAGGTGAACTTTCCTGGGCTTCATAGGCCCAATGAAGCGGTAATTTCCCAACAAGGATAAACATGTAAGATACTCTAGCCCCCAGATAGTCATAAATTCTTTAGAAGTAATTAGTGTAGGATTATAAACTGGTTACTTCTGCTTTCAGGGCAAAACACCTTGTTATCATAGCAGTTTCTCAGATGTAAATTTCAGCAGCTCTCTAAGAAATTAAACCTCTGAAGAGAACGTGAGAATACAATCTCATCCTATTGCTGTCACGGTACTTTCTTGTAAAATAAACTTTTCAAATGCATCCTTTCACTTATCCAACACCATGTTTCATGAAGCTTTGAGAAGAACTAAGCTACTCTAAAAACCTGAGATTTTCAGCTACAGATACTTTGCTGCTTACGTCCTAGAAGAATTGGTTATACAAATTATTACCTCAAATCCCACACCTACTAGTTATTGTTGTTGTCATGTGTGTGTTGACTTGGAATATATTTTATATTTACTTGTCTCTTTATTTCTCGTGTCCAGGCAGAGGAATGTAATTCCTTTAAGGGGAGGGTGTGTTTTCTAATTTCTTTTTATTTTATCCTCTGGATCTAGGCTAGCTTCTGGATAATCTAGGTTCAAATAGCTAGTGAATACCAATTAAAGCAAATACTATGAATGTGTAAGAAGAAGCTGGAATACATCACTTTGGACATATATATATGTATGTATGTAACACAAAATACTTCCCAAGTATTTTTATTAGCTGTCACAGCAATGATATAGAAGAGATCAATGCTCATTAGTCTCCTATGGAAGGAGCAGATATGAAGTTACTCTCAGAGCTGTCTATTGGATAACACCACTGACATTAAATTGGCTCTAATGAAGCATTCCAGGTAGTCCATACAACAAAATTATTCAGCTGCCCTTGACAGTAACTGTAGCTGTATCCAGGTGGTCAGGCTTGGCTTAGGGACAAGTATTATAAATCTATTTTTTAAATGTCCCAATGCCTTTCCATAGTAAAAAGACCCTGATTTAGCCATGTTAGGGTCTAAGTACAACCAAGGATTTTGTATATCTGTCAACCATAACCTTGCCTCCCACCACACACACAATCCAGTGCCTGCCAAGAACATAATATAAGCCTCCTAGCTTTCATTTTGTAGATCACTTGAATAAATTTCAGTATTAGAAAACAAAGGGGACATGTCTACCTCGTTATTTTACTATTAGCTGATGGTATTATTAGCGGTACTAAATAAAGAAATATATTAGTGATACTTGAATGACATCCAGGTTGTAGAAAAAGAATGTCATTGGAGAAGAATCCCAAATTATCTAGATGACCATGACATGAGTAACTGCTACCAAGGCAGCAGGATAATCCAAGTAATAGAATCAAGAAGATATCCCTTAAACACCTGATGATTTAGCTCCCTCGAATTGAAAAGAAGATCAAAAGAGAGAAGTCTCTCCCAACTCACTATGCAGTAGTTGCTTTTGAATGTGTTAGAGCAGCAAGTTAGCTAATACGGTATTTTAACAATGCTCCTCCCACTTTAAACAAGCCCAAGTCATTTGCAAAAGAGATTGAAGAAAAAAAAAGACCCATCAGTCTCCTGAAAACAGAATTTTTAACTGTTTAAGACAGAAATATCTTAAATAACCCTCAATTTAGTGCTGAAAACCTGCCAGGACCAAATTAGAATGCTCAAAGAAACTCAGAAGATAAGATATATTTTCTCTTTTCCCTCTTAAGGAATAGAGAAAGTTTCCAGGTCTGGCAGGCATCCCAGAAAACTTAGCTAACTATTATAGTGTCTTGTTTGGGATTGTATGGATAAGGAATACCAGCAAAATTGCTCATTTTCTTCTCTTTTTATGTGTATCTGTTTAAACGGACTGAATCCATTTAGCCCCTAATAAAATTGGAGTCAGTTTTTTTTTTTAAAGTGGGAGGTTTTTTTTTGTTTTTTTGTTGTTTTTTTTTTAAGGTTTGAGTTTTTCAGTAATAAAACTTACTCCAAACTGTCATATTGAAGCTAGAGTTTGACTGGAGCAGTATTCTTTTCCTATTCTTCCTGGTTTGATCAAAGAAGAAGTTATAAAAAAGGTGAGGAGGACAATGGAAAGAGAGGAGAGAAGAAAGTCTCTCTGACTGTCTCTTTGTCTCTGTCTCTCAATAATTGTTTCACTGTGGGGAAGAAAAAGAGACTAAATTCATAAATCCAAAAATAATCAAGTACCAATATTTTATATAAATTTGATGGGTCATTCAAAATTTAAAAGTGAATAAGATTGAACTCTGCTATGAAAATGTCATAAAATGAATTTTGGAGAGATTTTCATACATGCCTTTCTTTGTGCACTGTTAGAATAAGAATTGAGATTTGAATTAAATGAGACTCTTTGGTATCCAGAATGCATTTTCTTGTCCTTTATTGCCCCAATAGTACAAGTGTCTAAAATCTCAGGATTAGAGCTACTGAAGCACTGGGTCCTGTCAAACCTTAACTTGATTTTACCTATCCTAATGTAATAGAGACACACTCCTGTCTTGAGTATATTTCTCAAAATGGGAAAGGATTTTTGCTTTTTACTATTAAGGCACAGAACTGATAAGCATTGGATTTATTATCAGCAGTTACATAAGTTAAGTCATCTCATAAGTAACTGATTGAACTAATCCTCCTTTTGCAGAACAATGATTTATATTTTCTATAAATCTGATATTTTTGTTTTAATTTGTCTTTTTAAAGATAGACAACTAAGATTGTGAATTACTGAATAAATCTGCCAAGATACACTATATAGCCAAAGTTAAAGGACTTCAGATTTATGAAATTTTTAGAAGATGTGTAAAATAAACACATCAATGAGTTTTTCCCTGCACAGTATAAAATATGATATAATTTTGGGTGTTATGACTTGGAATACTTAAGCTGTAATTATGGTATTACAAAGTAAGCAGTATTCAGATACAAATCAATTAGGGTGACTTGAGACCCTATTGGCAAATGTAAAAATGAATGGAACAAGTAATTTACATATTTAGAAAAATGATTTCTAAAACAATCAATGAGTTGGTAAAAAATTCATCATCATCATCATCATCATCATCATCATCATCATCATCATAGCTAACATTTATATACTATTTGCTATGTGTCAGGCACCTTGCAATCATGATCTCATTTGATCCTCACAACACTTTGGGACTAAATGTAATAATTATTTCAATTTTACTATTAGGCAAAATGGGGCAAACAAAAGACAAATTAATAAATCATGGAGCTGGTATGTGTCTGAGTTAGGATTTGAGCTCGTTTCCTGACTCTGAGCACATACCTTCTAAAGGGACAGTTTTAGAGAAACTTGGG
The DNA here is from genome assembly GCF_016433145.1 of Gracilinanus agilis. NCBI lineage: Eukaryota > Metazoa > Chordata > Mammalia > Didelphimorphia > Didelphidae > Gracilinanus > Gracilinanus agilis. Next base: position 279,750,393 of record NC_058134.1, on the reverse strand, counting down.
AAGATTTACATGAAATGACAGAGAGTGAAATGAGCAAAAGCCAAAATATAACAATAAACCATTATAAAACTCTTGTGGACTCTGATCCATGGCATGACCAACCATATATGAACCCTTGATAGAGAAGTGATGGCCTCAGGTTGAAGAGTAAGAAATCCATTTTTTTAGATATGACCAATATGGTAATTTATTTTATTTGATTATGCACATAATCAAAGATCTTGATTTTTTCCCCTCTTCTCTTTCTTACATGGAGGAGGGAGAGATGGGGAGGAATAGGAAATAAATGCCTGTTTGTTAAAATAATTCAATTGTTAAAAAAATCAGTTGGTTAGACTTCTGATAAACACAAGGACCTACAAATTTCCATATGATCTCACATCACCTAAGAAATAGCCCAGTGAAGCTGAAAAAAGAGCCAAAGTTGAAGCAAATATTCAAAGGAACCAAAGAAAAACACCGGAAAGCTTCTTTGTAACATTAGTTAGGTGGTAATGTTGCAGTCTGGAACTTCGTGGATTGAATAATACACTTGGGAGCAACATTATTTCCCCTCCAAACAACCTCCCCCATATTGTCAAAAGCAAATTATTTTGCTTCTTCATCCTCAATTTCCTCATTTCTGGCTTGTAAAGTCTCCATCACAAGGTTGTTGTGAGGACTGAATAAGGAAATACATGAAAAATATATTGGCCAGTGTGAAGTATGTTTCTGTTTTTCTAATGATTTTTTCTTTTTTAATCTCATCAATATTTTAACTCTAAACTTTGCTGTTAAAGTATCGGGGGTAGTGGGATTAGATATTGTATCTATCCTCTTTCCATTGGTCTGTGAAGAGCCAATTTGATTTAGGTAAAAATAATACCTAAGAAAAATGAATCTGTTCAACTCTGATTTTTGGCAAAAAGGTTTCTGAGTGAACAGAGACTTTTATTAATTTTATAGAGAAGCATGATTGTTCCCTGACAGTAGATACTATGCCAAGGAAGAGTGGGAATATGTAGATCCAAGCAAAGGCATTAAGTTGAGTGCACTTTTCTTCCCAGATACAAGGAGAAATACTCATTGCTTCACATTAAATACAAAGCGACCCAAGATAGGGAAGTGCTCTTACTATCCAGGAGTATCTTGGATCTATAGTGGTTAAGGCAACAAGATAATTTGTTATCATTTTTGTGATAGCATTATCACTTTACATCTAGATCACGCAGATACATAATGCCAGGACATCCTTCGAGACCCTAAGTATGAATAATTTTTTTCTCTATTTCAATATTCTAGCCATCCTCTTCTGAAGTTCAGACTAGAGAATAAGAATCAAGGACTTGGAACAACTATATTGTGATTTTCATGCTTGTATTAGTTTTAACACTTTTTAAAAAATAACTATCATTTTTATGACTCTGCATCTTTATATCAAACTTCATACAAGAGAGGTGAAGGATAGAAAGTATGACAATGTGTTTAGATACTTTCTTGGGCTTACTCCCATCTTGATATCTGTTCTACTTCATCAGTTTTACAATATATCTCTATCTTCTTCAGTTAGGTATAGTTTTGCTAGATGACTCCCTATAAGCCCTGATATTTGTTCAAGAATGCATCAACAGAGGAAGAGAAAGAACTACAACCTTTTAGACTTTTGAATGGATTTAATGGTACAAATTTTGGATATTTTGAATTATCCTCAAGTTTTACACTATAGTCATAAACATATTTTAATGCCTCCTAATGCTGATCTTTACAGAAAAAAATAGAAGCAGTTGAAATGGCTCAGCTCTATGTTATAGAATCCCTTTGGACTGTAAATGTGCTTTGTTTATTGACATGATCAGACCTTGATTTTGGAAAATCATATACACAGTCAAGAAGAAAATGCCACTGGAGTTGCCTAATAAGCAGATAATACTTTCCATTTTAACCCATTCCTAGTTGATCTCAATTACTGGGGAATTTAAAGAAATTGTGCTTTAACCATAGTGGGAAGGAAATTAATATTTTACATTGTGCCTACTATGTACCAAACACTTTTTACAAATATTATCTTGTTTGTTCCTCATTTCAGCCTTGGGAGATAGGTGTTATTATTGCCCTCATTTTATAGTTTAGGAAAGTGAACCTAACAGAGGTTAAGTGACTTACTACAAGTGAAGGAGTTGGGTTTCTTTCTGACTTCAGGTCTAACTCTATCCACTGTGCAACCAGCTTCTTGGGACACTGACCCATTTCCTACTGTTCTTTTTTTTAAACCCTCACCTTCCATCTTGGAATCAATACTGTGTATTGGTCCTAAGGCAGAAGAGTGGTAAGGGGTAGGCCAGTGTTTCCCAAACTTTTTTGGCCTACACCCTTTCTAGAAAAAATATTACTTAGTGCCCCCTGGAAATTTTTTTTATTTTAATAACAATTAATAGGAAAGATAAATGCACCTGTGGCCATCACTGTCCCCCTGGATCACTGTAGCACCCACCAGGAGGTGGTGGCTCCCATTTTGGGAATCACTGGGGTAGGCAATGGGGGTTAAGTGACTTGCCCAGGGTCACACAGCTGGGAAGTGTCTGAGGTCAGATTTGAACCTAGGACCTCTGTTTTCTTTTGAATGGAAATGCTCCTCATCTCCACTTAGACCTGGCCAATTGTACCCTTTGAATAATGTATAGTTTCCCTGACTTTTGCCCAAGATCACACAGAAGTAAGGGAGTTTGGGAATAGCATAGTTGCAAAAAATTGGTCTATTATCTTTCAGAATCATATTTGACAGAAGTGTTCATTATGATAATAATATTTTTCTCCCCTTAAAGTAAATTACTCTGACCATTGCAGAAAACACTCATGTGCCTTATAATGAAACTCACTGTCATGATCATTATGCAACAGGGAATCTGAAATAAAGGAGATGTATTGAGAGAACAAATTTGCCTGCAAAGGCCAGCCAAGTTAGGAAAACAGATGCACCAGAACTGTATACATATCTCTGCCTCATTGGTTTAAATAATTCATGTAGCCCTATAGTAGGAACATGTTTTAGTTGCTTGCTATTTGTGGGACATCTTTAATGCTATTAATTATGTCACCCTGGGTTTGCTACTTACACTAACAAATCAGTAACAAAACTACCCCAAAATTAATTCCAGTCAAATGCTGAAGTTTGTTTGAAAGTAAGTCATTTATTATGGGAAGCAGGTGGATTCTCCAAATGTCTCTAATTTGTCCTGGAGAAAATGCCATCGGGCTACTTAGTAGGTGGTTTCGAGTATTGACTATAATATTATCTTTCAATAAGTGATTTTGATTTCAGATTAACATGAATGTTATCCTCTGCTTAAATGGGTAGATTATGGAGAGTCGAGATTATCTGTATGATATCATGAGTGTTAGCCTGGGTTTGAGGACAAGCAATGTAAAATTAGAAATGGCTTCTACAGAAAATGTTCAATAGCTTACCAGATTTGATGTGACCTAACCTTCTACAAGGAACTCCATTATGGTGCAGGTTGCTATACATTCAATTTGGAAGTAATAAAGAGACCCAGTTGGCTGTACATTAACTATTCTTCTATTCTTCATGTTTTAATACAAAATTAATTAGAACTACCCCTAATATTTGAAAGGAAAAAAGATATTTTTCTCTCACTATTTCAATATTCCAAAAAAGAGTCCATTATAATTTTTTATTTTGAAGATGAAGCAATGGAGACAAAGAGGGTATAGATGAGTTGTCCAAAATCCAATATTAGCTCAATGTTGGGATTAAAGTCTAGAATCCTTATTGTTGCTTAGCTTTATAAGTCATTTTCTCTACTGAGCTCTCTTTCTAAACAACAGAGCACTAGGTTTTCCCCACCTTATACGAGCACTTCTGGAAATTAAAAATAGACTAGCACAATTTAGAAAGTAAAAATGTGATGAGATGATCTTAGGCTAATGAAGTTACTGAGGGTCATAAAATAACAATTAAAGAGTTTTAAGGGACATTAGGAATAGTCTAGCACAATTATTTAGTTTTATATATTAAGGAAGTGAAGCACAGAGAAAACAGCTTGAATTCATAATATTTTATACTGTTGTCTTATTTAAATACTAACAACATTGGGCTTATGATTTGGAAACTTGAAAGAAAATAATTTTAAAATTTGCTTTGAAAATTCCTTCTATTAAAAAAATAGGCACCTATTTCAAGAATTTCCTTTCATATTTTCATCTGATGATGCCCATCCTCATTTAATTTGTAAATTGTCAATTTCAGTAAGAGCAATAAATGTTAGTGCTAAATCAATCCTGGAGGTATTCATTTTTCTAAAACTTTTAATTAATTATAATCATTCTGATTAATTATTTAAAAAAACTAATGACAGTGCCTTATATGTATCAAAAGCTGTTCTGGAGAAAAAAGAGATTCTAGACATGCCTAAAGTATAAGAGATGCTTTCAAGAAACTTAAAAACTAGTTTGTGAGATAAGACAGAACTAATTATAAAAGGCATCATGAGAAAATTTTGTGAGTTGCTTTACTCTGAAATATGTTTGTTTTCAATACCAATATTCTTCACATCAGGTTTTGTGGCTATAACTTGTGGGATACCATAGTCTTTTATGAATTGAAGTTGATCATCCAAGAGATAATCAAACGGTGTATATTGCAACAGGTCCCTGAGGACCTAGTAGGAAAAGGTTAGGGGAACCTTCCTATTTTGTCACCTCTGCTGTCATTGTCCAATTTAAATTTCCCTTCTTACCTGAGGGCTCCCTCCCATTCCCACTAAAAGCGACCCAACGGTCTATTCCTCTCTCATACTTAGTACCTCCTCCTCACTTCCCAACAGTCATTGATTAGGGACATGACCATTTATACTATATGGAAAAGCACCAAATTACCAGTTACAATCCTTTCATTGGTGAGCCAATGGGCTTTACTATCTGTCCCTCCATTACTCCATTGTTCCTAACATCAAAAATTCATCTTTCCTGTGTTCCAGGATCATTATACCATCTGGACCTGAAGACGTTGTCATTTGACCTGCCATTACAACATAAAGACACTTGAGCTTTGTTATCCTTTCTGCTATTACAGTCTAAACACTTTCCATATTTCATTAAAAACTGTTATATATGTTATCTCTCCTAATTAGAATATGAACTCTTTGAGGGTAAGGATTGGCTTGCTTTTCTCTTTGTATCTCAAGTACTTGGCATACTACTTGGCATATAGTAAATGCCTAACAAATACTTTCATAATACATAGTGAGTTTGCAAAAGGCAAATTATAAATGAAATGTTCAGGAGAAGCAAAGGTTACTATGAGAGCTACTCACAGATGACTGACTGATCAGAAACATTTTCAGAGGGAGATAAGTGGAAGGGATGCATTGAAAGAAGCCAAGTTCTACTGTCTCATTGCTGTATATCTTCTTGCATATTCTTGCTGTGTATTGCTGAAAGAAATTTCTTCTTTTGTTTTGTGTTCAGAGCCTTGAGAGTGCCTCATTTTATCTCACATCAACTTGAATAAGAGAGCACGGGTTTTAGAGTTACACCTATAATATCTTAAAGGTGGTAAGTATTGCTCTCTTATGGAATTAGAGGGATAGTTTGCCTAGCAAATAGTGGCTACCAAATAGTTGATCATGCTTCTGGTTGCTTTTTTTGTAGGTTCGAAAAAATGAATACCAATCTTCATTAGTAATATTTGGTTTTAGTTCTCATTATCTGGTTTATCTCTCCTTGGTTTATGCATCGTACTCATGTTTGCCTCATAAAAATGTTTTGTAAAACGATTCCTTTCTTAATTGGTAAGAATAATTTATATAACAGGCATCAATTGTTCTTTAAATATTTGATAAAATTTATTTGCAAAACTATCTAGACCAAGGTCTGTTTCTTTCAGTTGTGCTTCAAGAGTTCTTTTATGGCCTGTATAATTTCACTTCATGAAATTAATTTATGTAGGATCTCTGTTTCATATAATATTATTTCATATCATATTACTAATTTCCTTTAGATTCTTTTTCCATAGCCTTCAATGGTGTAGTTTTTGATATAATGTCTATCTGTTATGAACTCATCATTTTCCTCTTTTTTTTTTTTTTGTAATTTGGTGCCCCACATATCTTTTTAGACCATCTTTCACAATGCCTTTCACAAAGTAAATTCTAAATATCTGTTAAGTGAATGAATTCATGGACGATACATTGTTTTGGAAAATAGAACCTTGCCATTTATGCCTGTAGTTGTAAAAATGTAGAACAGGGTTCTACATTCCTTGGCTCAGAGTAGCAATGTCCTGAAGCTCCAGCAGATGGGGATATTACTACATTCAAGAGAACTTTAGCTCAAAGGAAAGAGAAGAAAGTAGAATAGAAAGAAAAGAGATTTAGTATTTTTAAAAACACAGAAGTGCTCTACAATGCATGTACTTGAACATTTTAGGTTCAAGGACTTTAAAACAGGATTTTTTTACTTGTGTTTATTCAAAGAATTACCATTTTTTTTTCACAGAATAGTACTAACAAATTCATTACATATTTTTCTTCCTCAGTAAGAGTAAGAGTAAGACAGTATGTCATGTCAAAAACTGGCATTTATCCTCATAAAAATTAAGGAATTTATTCCTTTTTTAATTTGAAATGAAAGTCTACAAGAAAGGTAGAAGCTATTATTTCACCTTGCCTCAAGTTGGGAGATGCACATTTATTTATCCCAGAAAAAGAAAATTTGCCCAATAATAAGGATCTTATTGCAAAGACCTAAGTAGGAAACCTTCTCTGAAAAAGAACCATATCACCCTAGGGAACAAATGGGAAATTTATATAAACTTTTTGACAAATTCACTAGAAATTCATGGATGATCAATAATGAGGAGCAAATGACTTTAGATGTCACCAAATGCATAGGGGCATGCTATACAATCAAGAAATAAAATGGCACATAAATGATCTTGATTTTGGGAGACTCTACCAGATTTCAAATATTGCTATAAAATTTATTTAAGATGTAGGACTATAACAGAGCTTGTAAGGAAGACTATTCTCTCAAAACACTCAAGAATATTGCTTGCCTTCCTGATGCAGGAGCTAGGGGAAAGTGAGGAAGTGAGAGATAATTTAGAAATCACAGTGTTAAAGAATGAATATAATTATTTTACAGTAACTAAAAATAAACTATTTTTGAAAAATAAACAAAAACTCAAGAATATCTTCTTGTGTATGGGCTCTGTAAGAAAAAAAAAGGAAGACTATACTCGAACTCTAGACTCAGACAGAAACTTACCCAAAACAAAACTGAAAAGAAAAACCTTTTCAAGAAATAGAATCAAGGGAAAAAATCAATCCACTTGAAAAGATAAGAGTGAAATGAATGAAATGTAAATGTAAGCATGAATAACACCAAGAGACCACTGCTAAGGAATCAGTACTTTCTTTATCACATTACCTGGGATAGACACAAAGGATGCCTGTTCTCAAGAGAAATATATAGAGTTGGTGTATATGATTAAAATGCAAGGATCAAACATTGAAATAAGAAGATGAGGCCAGGGAAAGACGTCATCCTAGATCCCTGAAACCATTGTGCCATTGAGTCTTTAAGGGTCTATTCCATCTCATAAGACTTAAAGGATCTTTATAAGGTGTTGGTATAGTGACAAAAAAAGGCAGCAAATCATTAGAGAGAGGTTCATCTTATCTGTGACCAGACTATTTTATGAAGATGTAGGTCAAACTGTAGATGCATTTACAAATAGAGACAGACACGAATTCATTTTTGCTGAAGTAATATATTTGTCATGAAATTATATCTTTCCCGCCCTAAAACCCTTACCTTTCACCTTAGATTTAATACTATGTATTGATTCCAATGGAGAAGAGTGGTAAGGGCTAGGCAATGGTGGTCAAGTGACTTGCCCAGGGTCACACAGCTAGGAAGTGTCTGAGGTCAGATTTGAACCTAGGACTTCCCATCTCTAGGACTGGCTCTCAATCCAATGAGCTACTCAGCTACCTCCATGAAATTATATCTTTAGTGAGGTTCATGTTAATTTCTTCATATTTCTAAGATGAGAAAACATTTTTTCTTTTTCTGTTTCTTTATGTGCTATTATTATGTAATAGTATAGCAACATCCATCAATTTGATGTGCATTGTTTTATTTATTTGCATATCCTATAACATACAAGTTTCTGTGTTAGTTAAAATCCCCTGGGGTTCTATTTGGAAGGATTGAACCTCAATATAGTGTTTGACAAACTTCTGTGGACCTGTGGGGGACCTTAAAACTACATTTCCCATGATTCCTCATGACAGACAGGAAGTGTGAAGATGTAAGAGAGGGGATAAGACTGGTGGAGTCAGGATGGGCAGGCTCTCTTTAGCTACCTGGGCGCACATAGGTATGAAAGGTAAAAATGGCTGAAGTGGCAGTTTTGAATACTTACAGGCGTATGGTCTAATGATTTTATCTCTATCAGCATGGCTTTTATTAAAATACTATTCTCCCTTTTAATCTCTGCCTTCATCATTTTTAATAACAACATTTCTTTATAGATCTCTTAACATTGTTATCACTTTTTGTTTCTTTTTTTGCCTTTCTGCTTAACTAATCATACTCTCTGGTATGTGATACATCCTGTTTATAATTTAGACAATTAGTTACTGCATCAGCCTTCCAAGTGATGTTATGAATTGTGGTATGTATGTTGCATTTAATATATCTTAAATTTATTATTCGTTTTTTAACATTTAAAAATTTTGAGTTCTTCATTCTTTCACTCTCAGCAACCCCTCCTCAGCCTATAGAGAAAGCAAGCAATTAATATCAGTTATACAGTTTTAAATGAAGCAAAACACATTTTCATATTAACTATATTGTTTAAAAATCCATAAAAACTAAGAAAGTAAAACACAAGCATATTTCAATTTGCACTCAAAGTTCATCATTTATCTCTCCTGAAGGGGATCACATTTTTTGATCATGGATCCTTTGGAACTGTCTTGGATCATTGTATTGCTAACAGTAACTAAGTCTTAGGTGATCATTGTTATACAAATTTGGTTACTCTATATAGTGATTTCTTGGTTCTTCTCACTTCACTCTGCATCAATTCCTGTGGGGTTTTCCATGTTTTTCTGAAAACATCTGGCTATTCATTTTGTTTAGCATAATAGTATTCCATCGCAATCATATACCACAACTTTTTCAGCCATTCCCCAACTGGTAAGCATTTCCTAAATTTCCAATTCTTTGCCACCACAAAAGGAACTATTAAAAATGTTTTTGTATTTTATTTAAAATTTTTGACCCAGGACAGTTCTGAGGGACTTATGCTAAAGAACACTACCCACATTCAGAGGAAGATCTGCAGGAGTGGAAACACAGAAGAAAAACAACCACTTGAACACATGGGTTGATGTAGGCATGGTTGGGGATGTAGACCCGAAACAACCACACCAATGCAACTATCAATAATATGTAAATAAGTCTTGATTGATCTCACATGTTAAAACCAGTGGAAATGTGCTTTGGATATGGGGGTGGTGGTGAAGGGAAAAGTAAAAACAAGAATCATGTAACCATGGAAAAATTTCTAAACAAATAAAATATTTAAATAAAAAAAATAAATGTTTTGCATCCTTTAGGGAGATTTCTCTATAGTTTTCTATCTTTTTTTTCCCTGCCTGGTTTAGATATCAGCACCATATTTGTGTAATAAAAGAAATTTGGTAGAGTTCCTTCCTTAGTTATTTCCCCAAATAGTTTATATATTGTTAGAATTAATTGTTCCTTAAATATTTGGTAGAGAACATTTATGTATTCATCTACCATTAGTGCATTACTGTCCCAATTTTTCCATAATCCTTCCAGCATGTCATTTTCTTTTTCTGTCATGTTTCTGAATAGTCATTTTAGTCATGTCTGACTCTTTGTAACCCCATTGGGGATTTCCTTGGTAAAGATGGTAGTTTGCCATTTATTTTCTAGATCACTTTACAGATGAGTAAACTGAGGCAAATAGGGTTAAGTGAGTTGTCCAAAGTCACACAGCTGGAAAGTGTCTGAGGACAGATTTGAATTCAAGTCTTTCTTACTCCATGCATGATACTCTACCAATGGTACCACCTAGCTGTCTTCAATTAATTGCATAGACATGAGGTGTTACTTCAAAGTTGTGTGAATTTGCATTTCATTAATCATTGGTTCTTTAGGACATTTTTTCACATGACTATAGATAGTTTTGATTTCTTCTTCTGAAAACTACCTGTTCATATCCTTTGACCATTTATGAATTAGGAAATGACTCTTTTATAAATTTGAATCAGTTCCCTATATATTTTAGAATATGAAGCCTTTATGAAATTTGTTGAAAAATTATTTCCCAATTTCCAGAATCCTTTCTAATCTTGGCAATATTGGTTTTGTTTCCATAAAAGATTATTAATTTCATGAAATAAAAATTATCCATTAAATTTACCATGATCCTTTTTATATTCTCTGATATTTATTATCTATGTAACAGTGGACAAATCCCTTAACTCTTTTTTTCTTCATTACCTCATTTGTATATCTGGAGGCAAACTGGAGAAAGAAATGACAAACCACCTAAATACTTTTGCTAAAAATATTCCATGGACAAAAGTCCATGGGATCACATAGGGTCAGGCATGACTGAATAACTGAACAACAACAATTATATAGATATACATACATACCTATCTATCTAGCATAGTATTTATTATTTTACTTTAAATAATTTTCTAATTAAATGAAAATGAACTAGAGCTTAAGGATATTTGGCAGAAATTATTAGGAAATGATAGATTCTGAATCATTTGTCTCCCAGATGGAAAGATTAAACACTGACATCTGAGTATCAGTCACCTTAAATGGATGGGAATTGGTGAATTTAATTCAGGTGCTCATTACACATACTACTGTGAACAAGAATCTTTAGAACAGGGGTTGGCAACATATGGCTCTTGAGCCCATATCTGGCTCCACCTCCCGACCTCCAGTCAAGGCAGAGCCCCAGGATGTGCCCCAGGGGGCCCTTCAGCTCCTGTCCCATATTCCAGCACCTTTCGCCTCCATCTTTCTCCTTTCATAGGCTCTCAAGGCCAAAAAGGTTGCCGACCGTTGCTTTAGAAGAAATGGAATAGTCCTCATAGTCCATAAAAGGGTGAGAAAAGCAGGACTGAGGTACAGTCTTAAAAATGACAAAGATATCCTTTTTAATTCAAGGTAAAGCTTTCACCATCATGGTAATACAGGTCTATCCTCTAACCAGGGGTGCTGAAGAGGTCAAAGTGGTTTGGTTCCATAGAAACCTAAATTATCTTCCAGAAACAACCACCAGAAAGATGTCACAGTAATCATAAGGGATTGGAATGCTAACATAATAAGAAATCAAAAGATAATTGTAAGAACAGGAATGCTTGATCTTGTAATGCCAAATGAAACAGGACAAAGAATAGTAGTTTTCAGAACATAACTCATTGCAAGCACTCTTTTTCAACAACCCTAAAGGGAGCTCTGTACATGGACATCATTGATTAATATTGAAATCAGAATGATCATATACTTTGTAGTTAAAATTGGAGAAGCTTTATATGGTCTGTTAAAAGAAAATCTGGAGCTGATTGTGAATCAGGTCACAAACTTCTTACTGCAAAATTTTAGACTTAAATTGAAGAAAATAAGGGAATCTATCAGATTATATAGGTTTCACCTGTATAGCATCTCTAATGAAGAGGAAGCACTGGGAAGTGATAAATAGATTCAAGAGATTAGATCTGCTAAATAGAGTACCTGAAGAACTCTGGACAGAAAACTGCAATATTGTACAAGAGACAGAAACAAACAAACAAAAATATTACAAAGGAAAAGAAGAGCAAGAAAGTAAAAATGGCTGCCTCATGAGGTTTTACAAATAGCTGAGGAAAGAAAGTGAAAGGCCAAAGAGGAAGGGAAAGATATACCCAACTTAATGTAGAATTACAGAGAATACGAGGAAAGATAGGATTTTCTTAAATGATCAATGCAAGGATATAGAAGAAAACAATAGAATGGGAAAAACAAGGAATTTATTCAAGACAACTAGACAAATAAAGGGAACATTTCATGCAAAAATGGGCTTGATTAAAAACAAAAATGGCAAGGTCTTAACAGAAGAAGAAGAAATTAAAATGAGGTAGCAGGAGTACCATAGAAGAAAGATCTTAACATCACCAGTGTCTGCAATGGTGTGGTTACTGTTCTAAAGTGAGACTTCCCTGGAGAATGAAGTCCTGTGGGTCTTAAGAACCAATGCTAACTATAAGGTGAGTGGAGGTGATAAAATTCCAGTTGAGCTGTTTAAAATCTTAAAATACAATGCTGATAAAGTACCATATTTAGTGTGCCAATAAATTTGGAAAGCTCCGGAATGGAAAGATCAATTTACATCCCAATCCTAAAAAAGGCACAGCCAAAGAATGTTCAAATAACTACATTCATTATATAATGATTAATATTCTTCAAACTAGCCTTTAGTAATGTGTAAACTGAGAATTACTAGAACAACAAATTGTTTTTTGAAGAGGCAGAAGAACTAGAGACCAAATTGCTATCAACCTCTGGAATATGGAGAAAACAAGAGAGCTTCATAAAACAAACAAACAAACACTACTTCCTCATTGACTACACTAAAGACTTTGTGTAGATCACAACGAAATTTGGCATATCCTCAAAGAGATATGAATAATAGATGATTTTTCTTGTCTCCTGAGGCAGCTGTATGTGGGTCAAGAGGCAGAAGTTAGAACTGAACATGGATATAGTGCAAATCAAATCACCTGCCAGCACCAGGAGGAGGAAGAGAAGGAGGGGAAGAGATAAATTCGATCATATAACTTAAGAAAACTTGTGTGGAAATTTTTTACATATAATTAATAAAAAATAAAATAAAAAAGGAACTGAACATGAAATATAAGATCACATCAACTGGTCCCATCCCTTCTTGGAAAATAGAGGGAGAAGAAATGGAGGCAGTATCAGATTTTATATTCTTGTGCTCAAAGTTCACTGATGATGGCAATTGCAGCCATGAAATGAAAAGACACTCACTCCTTGGAAGGAAAGTGATGACAAATCTGGACAACATAACAAAAAGCCGAGACATTGCCTTGCTGACAAAGGTCCATATAGTCAAAGCTATGATTTGTTTGGTAGTAATGGATGGCCTTCAAAGTATAAGGAAAGCTGAAAGCTGAAGAATTTACATTTTTAAAATGTGGTTCTGGAGATGACTTTTGAGATTCCCTTTGAAAGCTAGGAGAAAAAATTAGTTAATAATTAAAAAAATTAATTCAGACTATTCCTTGGGAGAAAAAACACTGAAACTAAAGCTTAAATAAATACCTTAGTCACTGGACTCATTAGAAATTAATCAGATGACTTCCGGTTAAGATGGCGGCAGAGTAAGGAGCAGCTGCTCGATCTCTCCTGACCGAACCACACAGGACCCCTCAAGGGGAAATAAAAACGAGTCCAGAGGAACGAAGGAACCCCACAACAGGGCGCAGCATTGAAGGTACGCAGAATTGGGGCATTTCCACACTTTAAAGGGGTGAAACAGTTCACACTAAAACACGAGAGGAAGAAGCCCCTCCCCCACCCCCCACACCGCACAAGCGGGTAAACAGGACAGGGGCAACCAGAAAATCACTGGCAGCCCCCGAGCCCGTACCTGTGCGCTGCAAGACGAGGGACCCCAGGTGGCTGGGACTCTCCCTGAGCGCCCACATGGGTGAAGGCACCGCCTCCGGCCAGGACAAAGGCCCCTAAAACTCCGCCTTTCCCAACCTCTGAAGGCATCGCCTCAGGGGCGAATAAAGATCTCCAGCCCACAGACTTTCACTACCTTCTGCAGGGGTGAAAGCAGGGCCCTAAGAGCATCAGCGCAGGCAAAGGCAGTGCCCTAGGCTTGAATAATGATCTCCAGCCCAGGCTTGGACCTCCAGTGAGGACCCAGTGCAGACCTGAGCACGGCTGTGGAAGCAGCCCCAAAGACTGCTGAAGGAACCTCGGGCAGAGGGGCAGACCGGGAACTACCAGGAGGCCTGAACCCGAGGACAAGGAGACCGGAGACACCCCCCCCCCCCACCAAGCTTGCAAGGCCCAGGCAGACCCGGAGTGCAAAGACAAAGCGGAAAAGGGGCGGGGCTAACAATGGCCAGCAATAAGGAAGTCCAGAAGAAAAAGACCATCAAGAGAAATTCTGGAACACTCGACAACTTCTACACAGAGAAAATCCAGACAACAGAGGAGGGAAAACAAAAATCCAAACCTCCCCAAAAAAATGAAAGCTGGTCACAAGTTATGGAAGAGTTTAAAAATGAAATGCTAAGGAAGATGGAAGAAATCTGGCAAGAAAATAACAGTTTAAAAGGCAGAATTTCGCAATTGGAAAGTGAGACAAGACAACTGAAGACCAAAAATGACCAGATTGAAAAGGAAAACCAAAACATTAGAGCCGAAAACCAGTCCTTAAAGGCTAGAATCGAACATTTAGAAACCAATGATCTCTCAAGACAACAAGAACAAATAAAACAAAGTCAAAAGACTGATAAAATAGAAGGAAACATGAAATATCTCAAGGAGAGAGTGACAGACCAAGAAAACCGGTCTAGAAGGGATAACTTGAGAATCATTGGTATTCCAGAAAAGGCAGAAATTAATAAAAACATGGACTCCATACTCAAAGAAATTATTCAGCAAAATTGCCCTGAAGTTCTACAACAAGAGGGCAATATAGACATTGAAAGGATCCATAGAACACCCTCTAAACTGGACCCAGAAAAGTCAACACCCAGAAATATAATAGCGAAATTGAAGAGCTTTCGAGTCAAAGAAAAAATCTTACAAGAAGCCAGAAAGAGACAATTCAAATATCAAGGAGCACCAATAAGGATCACACAGGATCTGGCAGCCTCAACACTAAAAGAACGCAAGGCTTGGAATACAATATTCAGAAAGGCAAGAGAGCTGGGCCTTCAGCCACGAATCAACTACCCAGCGAAACTGACTATATACTTTCAGGGGAAAGTATGGGCATTCAACAAAATTGAAGAATTCTAAGTTTTTGCACAAAAGGGACCGGGACTAATTGGAAAGTTTGACACTCAACCACAGATATCAAGAGAAAGATGAAAAGGTAAATAAGAAACAGAGGGAAAAGAAAGAAAACTCATAGTCTTTTAAGCTTGACTCTTTAAGGGCATAAATAAGATCTAATTATCTGTATTACAAGGTGGAGAAATGCTATGTATAATTCTCTGTAGTGAACTCTATACACTATTATAATATTCACTATTATAGCAACCAGAAGAATAATTCATAGGGAGAGGACAGGATACTAAATGGTCTAAGATGACATGGGGGGTGGGAAAGAGGGGAGGAAGAGTAGGGGACACCAAGAAAAATCCGAGTAAATAAGAAAAATAAGATATTCTATTACACACAAAGAGGGCATGGGAAGGGGAGGGGATAAATACTACCATAAGAAGGAGAGGAAGAGAGCATTAAGAGGTAATAATCAAACCTTACTCTCAGTATAATCAACCCGGAGAAGGAAGAGTAGCTTTATTATCCATCTGGATAAAAAACTCCATCTAACCCTACTGAGAAAGTCAGAAGGGATAAACCAAAGGGAGCAGGGGAGTGGGGAGGCCAAAAAGGGAGGGAAGAAGAAGGGGGAGGGAATTCATTCGGTCTTTAAAAAAAACAAAAATAAGGGAACAACAAGGGAGGGGACAGAAAGGGAAGTCAATCAAGGGAGGGGATAAGGGATACTGGCTGAAAGCAAACCACTGGTGTAAAAGAAAATAGTGCAATAAGAAGGAGTGGGTCTAGGGGAGGATACAAAAAATGTCAGTGAATACACAACTAACAATTGTAACTCTGAATGTGAACGGGATGAACTCACTCATAAAACGGAAGCAAATAGCAGAGTGGATCAGAAACCAAAAACCAGGTGGTGCCTTCACCCATGTGGACGCTCAGGGAAAGTCTGTGCGCACCCCCAGCCACCTGGGGTCCCTTGTCTTGCAGCACACAGGTACAAGCCCTGGGGCTGCCAGTGATTATCTGGTTGACCCAGTCCTGTTTTCCCACTTGTGCATTGCTTTGTTCCAGGTGTGGGGTGTGGGGGAGGGGCTTCCTCCTCTTGCGTTTTAGTGAGAGCTGTTTCACCCCTTTATAGCATGGAGATGCCCTGATTCTGTGTACCTTCAATGCTGCGTCCTGTTGTGGGGTTCCTTCATTCCTCTGGACTCGTTTTTATTTTCCCTTGAGGGGTCCTGTATGCTTCGGTCAGGAGAGATCGAGCAGCTGCTCCTTACACTGCTGCCATCTTAACCGGAAGTCCCCCTATTATGATTTCTTGACAAAGCCAAAGTAAAAATAGATATGATTAAAAAAGACAGGGAAGGTCATTACATCCTGATTAAAGGCAGTATAAACAATGAGGAAATAACACTGCTCAATATGTACGCACCAAGTGGCATAGCATCCAAATTCATAAAGAAGAAACTGGCAGAGCTCAAGAAGGAAATAGAATGTAAAATCATAATAGTGTGAGATCTAACTGTTCCTCTTTCAGATCTAGATAAATCAAACCAAAAAAATAAATAAGAAAGAGGTAAGACAGGTGAATGAAGTCCTAGAAAAATTAGATTTAATTGATATGTGGAGAAAATTAAATGGGGACAAAAAGGAATACACCTTCTTTTCAGCTGCATATGGTACTTTCACAAAGATTGACCATGTAATAGTGCATAGAAACATTTCAAACAAATGCAAAAAAGCAGAAATAACAAATGTAACCTTCTCAGATCATAATGCAATAAAAATAATATTTAGTAAGGGCAACTGCACAGGCAAATCAAAAAGTAATTGGAAATTAAGACATATGATTCTCCAAAACCAATTAGTCAAAGAAGAAATCATAGAAACGATCAACAATTTCATTGAAGAGAATGACAATGATGAGACATCCTACCAAACTCTGTGGGATGCAGCCAAGGCAGTACTCAGGGGGAAATTTATATCCTTGAGTGCATATATTAACAAATTAAGGAGGGCAGAGATTAATGAATTGGGCATGCAACTCAAAAAACTAGAAAGTGAGCAAATTAGAAATCCCCAGATGAAAACTAAATCAGAAATACTAAAAATCAAGGGAGAAATTAATAAAATCAAAAGTAAAAGAACTATTGAATTAATAAATAAGACTAGAAGCTGGTATTTTGAAAAAAACAGATAAAATAGACAAAGTACTGGTCAATCTAATAAAAAAAAGGAAAGAAGAAAACCAAATTGACAGTATCAAAGACGAAAAGGGAGGCCTCACCTCTAATGAAGGGGAAATTAAGGCAATCATTAAAAACTATTTTGCCCAATTATATGGCAATAAACATAACAATTTATGAGATATGTATGAATATTTACAAAAATATAAATTGCCTAGATTAAGAGCAGAAGAAATAGAATACCTAAATAATCCCATATCAGAAAAAGAAATTGAACAAGCCATCAAAGAACTCCCTAAGAAAAATCACCAGGACCTAATGGATTCACAAGTGAATTCTATCAGATATTCAAAGAGCAACTAATCCCTATACTATACAAATTATTTGATATGATAAGAAATGAGACTCCAGCAAGTAATTAAGTAATTAAGTAATTAAGAAGATCATCTACCATGATCAGGTGGGATTTATACCAGGAATGCAAGGATGGTTCAACATTAGGAAAACCATCCACATAATTGACCATATCAACAGTCTATCAAACAAAAATCACATGATTATCTCAATAGATGCCGAAAAAGCCTTTGACAAAATACAGCATCCATTCCTATTGAAAACACTGAAAAGTATAGGACTAGAAGACCTTTTCTAAAAATAATAAACAGTATATACCTAAAACCATCAACAAACATCATATGCAATGGGGATAAATTAAAAGCCTTCCCAATAAGATCAGGAGTGAAACAAGGATGCCCATTATCACCTCTATTATTTAACATTGTACTAGAAACACTAGCAGTTGCAATTAGAGAAGAAAAAGAAATTGAAGGCATCAAAACAGGCAATGAGGAGACTAAGCTATCACTCTTTGCAGATGATATGATGGTCTACTTAAAAAATCCTAGACAATCAACTAGGAAGCTTGTAGAAATAATCAACAACTTTAGCAAAGTTGCAGGATACAAAAGAAATGTACATACATCATCAGCATTTCTATATATTTCCAACACATTAGAGCAGTAAGAGGTAGAAAGAGAAACACCATTTAAAATCACCCTAGACAACATGAAATACTTAGGAATCTATCTACCAAAACAAATACAGCAACTATACGCAAACTACTACAAAACACTTTCCAAACAATTAAAACTAGATCTAAAGAATTGGAAAAACATTGATTGCTCATGGGTAGGACGAGCTAACATAATAAAAATGACCATTCTACCCAAATTAATTTACCTACCTCTAATACCTTTCGAACTACCAAAAAACTTTTTTACTGAATTAGAAAAAACTATCACAAAGTTCATCTGGAATAACAAAAGATCAAGAATATCAAGGGAAATAATGAAAAAATGTGAAGGAAGGTGGCCTAGCAGTACCAGATATTAAACTATACTATAAAGCAGAGGTCATCAAAATGGCTATTTAGTACTGGCTAAGAGACAGAGAGGAGGATCAGTGGAATAGACTTGGGGTAAATGACATCAGCAAGACAGTGTATGATAAACCTAAAGAGCCCAACTTTTGGGATAAAAACCCACTATTTGACAAAAACTGCTGGGAAATTTGGAAAACAATATTGGTGAGATTAGGTTTAGCTCAATATCTCACACCCTACTCCAAGATAAATTCAGAATGAGTGAATGACTTCAATATAAAGAGGGAAACTATAAATAAATTAAGTGAACACAGAATAGTATACTTGTCAGATCTCTGGGAAAGGAAGGATTTTAAAAACAAGCAAGAGTTAGAGAAAATTACAAAATGTAAAATAAACAATTTTGATTACATCACACTAAAAAGCTTTTGTACAAACAAAAACAATGCAGCCAAAATCAGAAGGGAAACAACAAATTCAAAAAAATCTTTATAACCAAAAACTCTGATAGGGGTCTAATTACTCAAATATACAAGGAGTTAAATCAATTGTATAAAAAATCAAGCCATTCCCCAATCAATAATTGGGCAAGGGACATAAATAGGCAATTTTCAGATAAAGAATCAAAAATATCAATAAGCACATGAGAAAGTGTTCTAAATCTCTAATAATTAGAGAAATGCAAATCAAAACAACTCTGAGGTATTACCTCACAACTAGCAGATTGGCTAAAATGAAAGAAGGGGAGATTAATGAATGCTGGAGGAGATGTGGCAAAATGGGGGCTTTAATGCATTGCTGGTGGAATTGTGAACTGATCCAACAATTATGGAAGGCAACTTGGAACTATGATCAAAGGGCTATAAAAGAATGCCTGCCCTTTGATTCAGCCATACCATTGTTTGGTTTGTACCCCAAAGAGATCACAGATAAACAGACTCGTACAAAAAATATTTATAGCCATGCTTTTCGTGGTGGCAAAAAACTGGAAAATGAGGGTATGCCCTTCAACTGGGGAATGGTTGAACGAATTGTGGTACACTGGAGGAATTCCATGTGAACTGGAAAGACCTCCAGGAACTGATGCAGTGCGAAAGGAGCAGAGCCTGAAGAACATTGTACGCAGAGACCAATACACAGTGGTAAAATATAACGTAATAGACTTCTGTACTAGCAGCAATGCAATGACCCAGGACAATTCTGAGAGATTTATGGAAAAGAATGCTACCCACATTCAGAGGAAGAACTGCAGGAGTGGAAACACAGAAGAAAAGCAACTGCTTGAACACATGGATTGAGGCAGACATGTTTAGGAATGTAGACTCGAAACTACCACACCAATGCAACTAAACTATCAACAATTTGGAAATAGGTCTTGATCGATGACACATGTTAAAACCAGTGGAAATGCCCATTGGCTATGTGGGGGGTAGTTTGGAGGTGAAGGGGAAAATAAGAGCATCAATCATGTAACCGTGTTAACTTTTCTATAATATAAAAATTATTAAATGTTAAAAAAAAGAAACTTAAAAGGAGGCTGCAGGCTATTTGAATATATTTCCTACAGAAGACAAAAATAACATAAAGAATCAGAAGGTATGACTCTGTCACCATTTGTTTGAATAGAAGCACCTACACTAATGGGAGCAAGGATGCTTTAAAAAAAACAAACAAACTGAAGTAGGCTTTCCAAATTTAATCCAACATTTTATTTTTTTTTAAATCTTTACCTTCTGTCTTAGACTTGAAAATTAAACATCTATTCCATGCAAGAAGAGCTGTAAGGGCTAGGTAATTGGGGTTAAGTGACTTAAATCATGGCTACAGAGCTAGGAAGTGTCAGGGCTAGCTTTGAACCAAGGCACTCCTGATTCTTGGCTGAGCGCTTTATCCACTATATGACCTGCTAGTTGCCCCATAATCCAGCATTTCAGAGATGCTCAAGCTAACTATAAAAAATATGATAAGATGGAAAAATATTTAAGGTCAGCCAAGTAAAATTATACTCTTAAAAGCAAAAGGCAGGAGTATTTTTCAGATGGTTGTCAGTTTGTCCAAAGCAAATATGGCTTTTAAATTTTGTTTTGATTTGTAAGCTGTTTTCATAACTGTTTATTTCTGACTTCAGCTAATCTCACTAAATAAAGGTTGTGAATCTGTTGAATTCCTAATGCCATATAGACATCACTGTCTCCTTTCTCTCCCTGAAGTAAAAACCAGCCCTCTCCACACCAGGAGGTAAACTAAGCAAATAAATGAAATGTAGATAGTAAAAATTGTTATTTTCCAGTCCTTTGCAAAAAATAAGTAGTTTTTTTCATTGTTTTACTAAAGTGCCTCAAGGAGAAATGTATCTAATACTGCTCAAACCCTATGTGTAGCTTGAGAAATCAGAATTTCTCATTTCTTTAGTGTGCCCTCATTCCTACTGGTATTACTCTTATCAAATGAACCTTATTTCACAATGAAGGAGTGGGAGAATGTTAGAACAAATAAATTAACTAAAGCATTACAAGTACAATATAAGAATGAGCTGACAGAGGGCAGACAAGCATGTCAAGAAATTAAAATGTTTAGTTAACAGCAAAGTAAATGAAGGGAATCCCTGGAAAAGGGGAAATGGAACTGAAGACTTTCTTTTTTTTATCATGATAAGAAATAGAGAGGGCAGTATTTGATGAAGTCATATATTATATTTCATTCCATCACATGTTAATTGACCATATTAAAATTAATATTTTTTAATTCCTAATTCTCTTTCCAGTTTCTACAATGTCACTCATTTCTTGGGGTATCATAACATAATTAAATTTGTATGGTTGTTAATTTTATTTGTTTCTGTTACTGAAACACTGATGATTTGTCTGCACAACAGCTCCAGACGACATCTATTTTTGTGTGTTGACAATAAAATATTCATTAATTTTAAACATAGCAACAGCAGTACCAATGTTGGAGTTGTAATTACCATTGCCTAGTAACGGCATGTCTCCAAGTGACAATGGGAATTAACTGAATAATTACCACTTTGTGCTTCTGCCTGCAATATTTTTTTCAGTGCATTTCTGATCCCCAGGTGGAAGTTGCTGGTTTAGGTGAAGACATTTGAGCCAAATGCTTATTCTACTCCATAAACCATCAATGTAATCAGTCTAAGACCTACAGCAGCCTGTAATTAATCACATAATAATTGGATCATTCTTTCAGTGTCAATACATTAGAAAATGCATGCAAAGCATTTAGCAAAACTGTTTACCAGACCTAAATTTCTCTAGAGAAATCATACAGTGTGCAATTAACAAACAAACAAAAAAAATGAAATGCTCCTTCTCTACTCTAATTAGAAATGCTCTGTATCTGAAGTCTCCATGACTGGCTTCTTTCTTTGCCTTATTCCCAAGTTATCTTGGAGTTACCTTCCAGTTATCTAGACCTTGCAGCAGGCTTCTTACATTGGCACAAGTGCTCCAAATCCAGCAGGTAAGAAAATTGTAGGGACAAGACATCTTTGTAGGGCAAGACATTGAAGTCGGTATAGTAATAAAGGAAATTCACTGAGGAGAAATGGGAATATTTCTTTATGTTTGCACATTATGTGGTATGTGGTTGGTGTCTATTAAGAGACTAAGTTCCTTCCATTAGACTAGAAAATTAACAGTCGGATAATTTTTACCACAGAGCCTAAGGCTTTGAAATGAAAGAAAGAAGTTTTAGTTAGTGTTTAACTTAATTGATTTGCATCCACATGTGTGCCCCAGGGGTGCCACTTATATGTATAGTTAGCTCTCAGTTGTTTGCTGGTGACTGTTTCTGTTGCTATTTATTCATGGAATTGTTTTCTTGGTGTCTTCTAGATGTCACTGCTGTCTTTCCTTACTTAGTTGCAGTGTAAATATGATTACTGTTGATAGCTTCCCCCATAGGAAATCAAGTAATCTCTCTTGTAATAAATCAGCAAACAATTCTTAAACTTTACTACATGCTAGAGAATGGTAAATATAAGGAAATTCACATTCCCACCCTACTCCCCAAGATTTCTTGGAAACTGCTGAAAAAGAGATTCTTTTAAAGCAAGAATTTTAACCTGGGGTCTGTGGTCTTAAAAAATGATAATTTTTCAAAATATTGGCTTGCTTGAGAAACCTATTTATTTTGCTTTCTGCATTCAAAGATATTATTATAATAAGAGAATCATAGGTTTTGCCAGATGACCAAAGTGATCTGTGAAACAGAAGGGATTCTTAAGCCTCTTCTCTAAGGGCAAACTCTGTCCATATGCACATTGTACCCAGGCCTTAGTATTATCCAAGTCAGAGATAAAATAAACAATATGGTTTTTAAATCAAAGGTACAACTATAAATTCCTATACTCATTTGAAATAATAAAATAATGCTCCAAGATAATCATGGGATTTTCTGAGCTAGAAATATGATAAAAAATTTTATGAAGGAAGTAAAGTGGAAGATGGCATGCTTTGATCTACAATCAGATTTCAACAGTTCTTTCTTTTTCAGTAAATAGCATTCTTCATTATGTGTCCCTTATGGACATCTTTGGACCTTACTTTGCTGATAATGGTTTAATCCATAACAGTTGATCATTCTCTTATGATGATATATATTGTTCTCCTGGTTCTTTGTATCAGTTCATATAAGTCTTTCCAAGTTTTTCTGAACTCATCCCATTCACCATTTCTTATGGCACACTAATACACTTTCTATTGCACTACAGTTTCTCCTTTATCAAGTCTTTGGAAATGGGAATAAAGGTATTAGATGTGTTGGCTAAACAAATTGAAGAATCTGATTCAATATTGAAAGATACCAGTAAGCATTTCAGATGTGTTTGGAAAGCAGGAGTCTTATTTTGGTTGTTCTACTCCCTCCCTGACCTTTAGCATCATTTAGGGTAGTCTTAAAAGAAAATATACCTTTCAACCATAGATGGACCATTAGTGGTATTCAGCACAATGATTCTACACAGGTATATCATATTTTTATTTATCTTTTACTACAATTCATTACTATTGTATTTTCAAAAAAGATCATTAAAAACTTTTGCCATACTCCTCTAGGATCTAACCATATTGTTTCCCTAAAACTCTGTTTTTTTCTGAGAAATCATTCCTTCTACTATATCAAGGCTATCTATTTGTCCAATTTACTTAACTTCATCCTCCATATCTAAATGCTCTCTTTTAAAATTTGCTCTCCTCCCTTTCTTTTTTCCTTTAAGTGATCAAATAAATTGATCCTCCTCCTTTCTAAGGTTGATTTCCTCAACCTTTTCCCTTAGTCTAATCTGCTCATTTCTCTCTCAGGGCCTTATGTTTCCTTTATATTTACAATCTCCCTCTTTACTGACTTCTTCCATCTACTGATATACCTAGAAGTTACTTTTGATCTGCTGCATCCAAAAACAGAAAACTTTTGGGCTGTATACACAAGGAAGGAATGAGGAAATGGCACCTGGGAATCTGACTTTGAGAGAGTCAAGATTGATTATGGATTACATAATGATTCACTAAAACACAATTACTAGAACCATCATAGTAATTCTGTACCAGCAGGGAGAAACAGAGAGTAAATGTTAAGGAGAGTTGGGAGGACTCTCAGAAAAAAATTAGCTACCTAATTACCTTGGTAATTGCATTTCTTGGATTCTCTTCTTTTTGTCTGTTTCTTGTGGCTCTTGTGGCTTGTTTGATCAGGTCTCAACCCAGAGTAGCTATGGAGATCCCACTTGTTTTCTTGGAGCTCCAAGGACAATGACAGAGGTCAAAGTCCAATAGATGCTGATAAGTTCAAGGAAACTGGACAGTAATGAAAGGTGTCCCTACAGACTCAGATGCCTGGCATACAATTTAGGATTGCTTCTCCCCGTAGGAATGCTACAGCATTTCTAGCATGCAATGTTAAATACAACAAGACACCTATTTTGTACAAAGCACTGGGTTATACTAGATAATTTGACCTCTAACCCCATCCATCTTTCTTTCACTTCCAAATTTTACTAGAGAGTAGCTTATCTTTGCTGCTCCCACTTTGTTACCACCCATCTCTTAAGACTTCATATTTTACCTTCTGCTTCCAACATCTTGCTCTATTCCCAATACTCTCTCAAAGATTTCCATTCATCTCCAAACTCTCAAAAAATAATCAAAGCAAGGTGAAAACTTTGCTAGCAAACAAATGATTATTTTTCTACTTTTTTGATTGGTAAAAATTAATAAAAATGAACTTTTAATAATTTGAAGCTTTCTTTTTCCTCAAATAACAAGAAAAACCTTTGAGCATGAATATTCTTCCAGTGATGTAATACAAATGAGAATCATCTGGATTACTACTATAACATAAGAAATGAGTACCTTAATTAAAAGATACTTAGAAAAACCCACATGAAATCATGAAGAGTGAAATGAATAGGACTAAGACAACATTATATTCAGCTATAGAATTAATATTTGAATAATAACTTGTGAATGTTTATCTCCAGAGAAAGAACTGACAAATAGAATCATAAAAGACATAATTTATATATACAAAATTTTTGTCAGGTGATACCTTCTATGGTGCAGGAAGGAGAGAGATTGGAAGAGATACCTGTATGGGAAAAAAAGTTATTCATTACTTGAATGTATACTGTGGCATATTACCAACAAATAAATGTTCATCAAAAAAAAGGTACTGTCAAAGAGACATGATCAGAAAAGAAAGTAGATGAGTTATGCAGCTTGATAGTGGATGGACAAAAGAACCTCTTTTGGATGTTTTATGGAAAGACGTACATGATAATTACATGAGATGAAAGGCTTTGTTGGGTTATAATCTAACAGGCCTGTAGAAGTATCCACACTGATGAATTCAAAGATTTGGACCAAAATTCTTTGACTCTAAATTCCACTCTTTTCTGTCCTCTGGGGCAAAACAAATGAAATCTAATTGATTTTAAACATGATAACTCTGCAGATACTTCAAAAAGTTATACTATAATATCTTTTTATTTTTTAATATAGCATTTACTTATTTTTAACATTTTTTCTTTTAAAATTTTGAGTTCCAAATTTAGTTCTCCCTCTCACTCTTTTCTCTACCAACTGAGAAAGCAAGTAACACGGTATCAATTATACATGTGAAATCATGCAAACATATCTCCATATTACTGATATTTCAAAAATAAGCAAGAAAAATAAATCAATAACATTATGTTACAATTAGCATTCTGAGTTCATCAGTTCTATCTCTAGATGTGGATAGCATTTTTCATCAAGTTCTTTGGAATCATCTTGGATTATTGTATTTATCAAAGTAGCCAAGTTTTAAAACCAATACAATGAAAATTAGATGAAAAGCAACAAACTTGGAAAAATTTCTATAACAAAACTCTCTAACACAGGTTTGATTTCCCAAATATATAAGGAACTAAGTCAAATATGCAAAAAATCAAGCCATTCCTCCAATGAACAAATAGATAAGGGATATGAATAGGCAATTCTCAGGTTAAAAAACCAAAATGATCAATAATCAAATGAAAAAAGTGTTCTAAATCCCTCCTGATAAGAGAAATGCAAATTCAAACAACTCTGACGCATCACCTCACACCTAGAAGATTGGCCAATGTGACAGCAAAGGAAAAAGATAAATGTTGGAGAGGGTGTGGCAAAATTGGGACACTAATACACTGCTGGTGGAGTTGTGAATTAATCCAACCATTCTGGAGGGCAATTTGGAATTATGCACAAAGGGCTTTAAAAGAATGTCTGCCCTTTGGCCTAGCCATAATACAGAAAAATACTAGTACAAAGAGTGTATAGCCACACTCTTTGTGGTGGCGAAATATTGGGAAAAGAGGTGGTATCAATCGCTTGAGGAATGGCTGAACAAGTTGTGGTATCTGATGGTGATGAAATATTATTGTGCTGAAGGGAATGATCAATTGGAGGAATTCTATGTGAACTCCAGGAATTGATACAGAGTGAAAAAAGCAGAACCAGGAAAACATTGTACACAGAAATTGATGATACATCATGGCACAATTGAATGTAACACTTTTCTACTAGCAGCAATGCAATGACCCAGGACAATTCAGAGGGACTTATGAGAAAGAATGCTATCTGCATCCAGAGAAAGAACTGTGGGAGCAAAAACACAGAATAAAAACATAGGATTGACCTTGTAGTTCAATGGGGATATGATTGGGGTTTTGTCATTAAAAGATCACTCTACTGCAAATATGAAAAACATGGAAATAGGTTTTGAACAATGATACACGGATAACCCAGTAGAACTGATTGTCAGTTCAGGGAGAGGGGAGGGAAGAGAGGTGGCAAAAATCATAAATTATGTAACCATGGAAAAATATTCTAAATAAAAAATATTTTTTAAAAGTAGCCAAGTTTTATATTTGGACAGCATTACAATGCTATTGTTACTGTGCACAACGATCTACCATTTCTTCTCATTTCATTTTCTATTAATTAATGTCTTGCCTTGTTTTTCTGAAACTATGTCCCTTGTCATTTCTTATAGCACACTAGTACTCCATCATAATCATATGGTACAAGTTCTATATCCATCCCTCAAATGATAAGCATCTCTCCATTTCCAGTTCTGTGCCACCTCGAAAAAAGAAGATTGTATAAATATTTTTTGTAATGGGCCCTTTTCCTTTTCATTTTATCTCTTTGGAGTATAGACTTAGGAGTGGTATTACTAGGTCAAATGGTGTGTACAATTTTATAGACTTTTGGTCAAAGTTCCAAATGTTTTTCAAGAATGGTTAGATCAATTAATAATTCCAACAACAGTTCATTGGTATACCTATTTTTCATCTCCTCTAGCATTTGTTATTCATCATAGCTGGGAGGTAGTACATCAGATTTACTTTAATTTGCATTTATAGAATCTATAGTGCTAGCTAGGTGGCACAGTGGATCCATTGCCAGGAAAACTCATCTTCTTGAGCAGCTAAATGGCACTGTATATAGACCTATTAGCGGCAAATCAAGAAGACAGGTTCAAATCTAGCCTCAAATACTTACTGGCTATGTAACCTTGGGCAAGTCACTTAATCCCATTTGCCTCAATTTCCTCATCTGTAAAATGAACTGGAGATGGAAATGGAAAACCATTCCAATATCTTTGCTAAGAAAACCCCAAAATAGGGTCACAAAGTGTTAGAAATAAATGAAAAACAAAAAATTAATAGTGATTTAGAGCCTTTTTTAACATAATGATAACTTTTGGATACTTATCAATTGGGGAATGGCTATTATTTTTTATGAATTTGATTCAATTCTATACCCCATTTCCTCACTCTATTTAAAAATTCTTCACTTCAAGTTTTTTTTATGTGAAGAAATTTTCTCCATGCTATCTATCTCTTCCCCCTTCTCCCAATGTATTCTTCTTCCACGCCCCTCATTTTTTTTGGACATTTTTCCAACATAATCAACTCACGCCAATGTCCTCTGTCTCTGTAAACTCCTTTTAATTGCCCTAATGATGATAAATTTGTTAGGAGTTAAACGTGTTATACTGTCATGTAAGAATATAAAGAATTTAATCTTCTTGAGTCACTTATGATTATTCTTTCTTCTTATCCTTTTATTCTACTCTTCAGTCTTCTGTTGGAATGTCAATGCTCAGTGTTCAGCTCCAGTCTCCTGATCAGGAAGGCTTGAAAATCTTCTATTTCATTAAATATCCATTTCCCCTCTTAAGAATTGTACTCAATTTTGGTGAGTAATGGGTTCTTGGTTATAATTCTAGCTCCTTTGTCTTCCAGAAAATCATATTATGAGGGCTACATTCTTTTAATGTGAAAGCCATTAAATCTTGTGTGATCTCAAGTATGAATGTAAAATATTTAAATTATTTCTAGATACTTGGAGTATTTTTTCTTTGACCTGGGAGCTCTGGAATTTGGCTATGATATTCCTGGGAGTTTTCATTTTGTGATCTTTTTTATTAGTTGATTGATGCATTTTTTCAATTTGTATTTTGCCATCTGGCACAATATAATATCAGATATATCAGACAATTTTCCTTAATGATTTAATGAACTATAAATAATGTCTAGGCTCTTTCTTTGATCCTGACTTTCAGGTAATCCAATAATTCTTAAATGTTCTTTCATTTATTTTCCAGGTCACTTTTTTTGGTTCAGTTATTTCATATTTTCTTCTATTTTTCATTCTTTTAACTTTATTTTTTCTTTATGTCTCATGGAGTCATTGGCTTCTACTTATTTAATTCCAATTTTTTGGAAATTATTTTCTTCATTGAGGTTTTGTACTTCTTTATCCATTTAGCCAATTATGTTTTTTTTAAAAAAAGAAATTCTTTTCTTTCCTTCAAAAATGAGAATTTTTGTGCCTCTTTTACCATTAGGTCAATTCTGTTTTTAAAAGGTATTATGTTTTTAAAAGCTATTATGTTAGTCAGTATTTTTGTGCTTTTTTTGGCAACCAAGTTGTTAATCCTCTTTTCATAATTTCCTGACATCATTCTCATTTCTTTCCCTGATTTTCCATCTACTTTCTCATCTCTTTCTTTAACTCTATAGAAATTCATTTTGGGATTCAATCCAATTAGCATTTTTCTATGAGGTTTTTTTAAAAAAGGTACCTTTTCAAACTGTTGCCTTCTTCTGAGTCTATACCTTGGTCTTCACTGCCACCATAGTGGTTTTTATAGTTGGATTCTTTTGGGAGGGAGAGGACGTCTCTTGCTCTTTTTCCTAGCCTATTTCTTCATTTTGAACTTTATATTAAAATTGGACTCTGCAGAAGATGGCGGCAGAGTAAGGAGCAGCTGCTCGATCTCTCCTGACCGAACCACACAGAACCCCTCAAGGGGAAATAAAAACGAGTCCAGAGGAACGAAGGAACCCCACAACAGGGCGCAGCATTGAAGGTACGCAGAATCGGGGCATTTCCACACTTTAAAGGGGTGAAACAGTTCACACTAAAACACGAGAGGAAGAAGCCCCTCCCCCACCCCCCACACCGCACAAGCGGGTAAACAGGACTGGGGCAACCAGAAAATCACTGGCAGCCTCTGAGCCCGTACCTGTGCGCTGCAAGACGAGGGACCCCAGGTGGCTGGGATTCTCCCTGAGCGCCCACATGGGTGAAGGCACCGCCTCCGGCCAGGACAAAGGCCCCTAAAACTCGGCCTTTCCCAAGCACTGAAGGCATCGCCTCAGGTGCGAATAAAGATCTCCAGCCCACGGACTTTCACTACCTTCTGCGGGGGTGAAAGCAGGGCCCTAAGAGCATCAGCGCAGGCAAAGGCAGTGCCCTAGGCTTGGATAAGGATCTCCAGCCCAGGCTTGGACCTCCAGTGAGGACCCCGTGCAGACCTGAGCGTGGCTGTGGAAGCAGCCCCAAAGACTGCTGAAGGAACCTCGGGCAAAGGGGCAGACCGGGAACTACCAGGAGGCCTGACCCCGAGGACAAGGAGACCGGAGGCCCCCCCCCCCCCACCAAGCTTGCAAGGCCCAGGCAGACCCAGAGTGCAAAGACAAAGCGGAAAAGGGGCGGGGCTAACAATGGCCAGCAATAAGGAAATCCAGAAGAAAAAGACCATCAAGAGAAACTCTGGAACACTGGACAACTTCTACACAGAGAAAATCCAGACAACAGAGGAGGGAAAACAAAAATCCAAACCTCCCCAAAAAAATGAAAGCTGGTCACAAGTTATGGAAGAGTTTAAAAATGAAATGCTAAGGAAGATGGAAGAAATCTGGCAAGAAAATAACAGTTTAAAAGGCAGAATTTCGCAATTGGAAAGTGAGACAAGACAACTGAAGACCAAAAATGACCAGATTGAAAAGGAAAACCAAAACATTAGAGCCGAAAACCAGTCCTTAAAGGCTAGAATCGAACATTTAGAAACCAATGATCTCTCAAGACAACAAGAACAAATAAAACAAAGTCAAAAGACTGATAAAATAGAAGGAAACATGAAATATCTCAAGGAGAGAGTGACAGACCAAGAAAACCGGTCTAGAAGGGATAACTTGAGAATCATTGGTATTCCAGAAAAGGCAGAAATTAATAAAAACATGGACTCCATACTCAAAGAAATTATTCAGCAAAATTGCCCTGAAGTTCTACAACAAGAGGGCAACATAGACATTGAAAGGATCCATAGAACACCCTCTAAACTGGACCCAGAAAAGTCAACACCCAGAAATATAATAGCGAAATTGAAGAGCTTTCGAGTCAAAGAAAAAATCTTACAAGAAGCCAGAAAGAGACAATTCAAATATCAAGGAGCACCAATAAGGATCACACAGGATCTGGCAGCCTCAACA
>NC_058134.1:279719017-279719316 GCF_016433145.1 Gracilinanus agilis | reverse complement strand
TAAGCTTGACTCTTTAAGGGCATAAATAAGATCTAATTATCTGTATTACAAGGTGGAGAAATGCTATGTATAATTCTCTGTAGTGAACTCTATACACTATTATAATATTCACTATTATAGCAACCAGAAGAATAATTCATAGGGAGAGGACAGGATACTAAATGGTCTAAGATGACATGCGGGGGTGGGAAAGAGGGGAGAAATAGTAGGGGACACCAAGAAAAATCCAAGTAAATAAGAAAAATAAGATATTCTATTACACACAAAGAGGGCATGGGAAGGGGAGGGGATAAATACTA
>NC_058134.1:279651976-279714017 GCF_016433145.1 Gracilinanus agilis | reverse complement strand
ACTCAAATATACAAGGAGTTAAAGCAATTGTATAAAAAATCAAGCCATTCCCCAATTGATAAATGGGCAAGAGACATGAATAGGCAATTTTCAGGTAAAGAAATCAAAAGTATCAATAAGCACATGAGAAAGTGTTCCAAATCTCTAATAATTAGAGAAATGCAAATCAAAACAACTCTGAGGTATCACCTCACACCTAGCAGATTGGCTAAAATGAAAGAAGGGGAGAGTAATGAATGTTGGAGGGGATGTGGCAAAATTGGGACATTAATGCACTGCTGGTGGAGTTGTGAACTGATCCAGCCATTCTGGCTGGCAATTTGGAATCATGCTCAAAGGGCTATAAAAGAATGCCTGCCCTTTGACCCAGCCACACCATTGTTGGGTTTGTACCCCAAAGAGATCATAGATAAACAGACATGTACAAAAATATTTATAGCTGCGCTTTTTGTGGTGGCAAAAAACTGGAAAAGGAGGGTATGTCCTTCAATTGGGGAATGGCTGAACAAACTGTGGTATATGCGGGTGATGGAATACTATTGTGCTAAAAGGAATAATAAACTGGAGGAGTTCCAGGCGAACTGGAGAGACCTCCGGGATCTGATGCAGAGCGAAAGGAGCAGAGCCAAAAGAACATTGTACACAGAGACTGATATACTGTGGTAAAATTGAATGTAATGGGCTTCTGTACCAGCAGCAATGCAATGACCCAGGACAATTCTGAGGGATTTATGGTAAAGAATGCTACCCACATTCAGAGGAAGGACTGCAGGAGAGGAAACATATAAGAAAAGCAACTGCTTGAACGCATGGGTCGGGGCGGACATGATTGAGGGTGTGGACTCGAAACTACCACACCAATGCAACCACCAACAATTGGGAAATTGGTCTTGATCAAGGACACATGACATAACCAGTGGAAAAGTGCGTCGGCCATGGGTGGGGGGAGTGCGGGGGGTGAAGGGGAAAATAGGAGCATGAAACATGTAATCATGTTAAAAATGATTATTAATAAATGCTAAAAAATAAATAAATTAAAAAAAATGGAAAAAAAAAATTGGACTCTGCATTCCTCAAAGGACAAATGGTCAATGGGCATGAATAGGCAGTTTTTACTTGATGGAATTAAAACTATCAATAAGCACATAAAAAAGTGTTCTAAATCCCTCCTGATTGGAGAAATACAAATTAAAACAACTCTGAGGTACTACCTTACACCTAGAAAACTGGCCAATATGGCAGCAAAATAAAGTGATAAATGTTGGAGGAAATGTGGCAAATTTGGGGCACTAATACACTGATGATGGAGTTGTGAATTAATCCAATTATTCTGGAGGGCAATTTGGAATTATGCACAAAGGGCTTTAAAAGAATGTCTGCCTTTTGACCTAGCCATAATAAGGAAAAATACTTGTACAAATATTTTCATAGTTGCACTCTTTGTAGTGGCAAAAAAAAATGGAAAATGAGGTAATATCCTGCAATTGTGGAATAGCTGAACAGATGATAGTTTCTGTTGGTGATGAAATATTATTGTGCTGAAGGGAATGATGAACTGGAGGAATTTCATGTGAACTGGAAAGACCTTCAGGAATTGATGCAGAGTGAAAGGAGCAGAACCAGAACACTGTACATAGAGACTGATACATTATGGCACAACTGAATGTAAAGGACTTCTCTACTAGCAGCAATGCAATGACCCAGGAAAATTCTGATGGACTTATGAGAAAGAGCTCTATTCATATCCAGAGAAAGACTGTAGGAGCAGAAACAGAGAAGAAAAACATATGAGTTAATCACATAGTTCAATAGGGATATCATTAGGGCTTTAATGTTGAAAGGTCCCACTACTGCAAATATGAATAACATGGAAATAGGTTTTGAAGAATGATATATGTATAACCCAATGGAATTGCTTGCCAGCTTAGGAAGCGGGGAGGCATAAAAGGGAATTCTTGGTTCTCTTTGAATTCACACTTTTGAAATGGGAATCCTTTGTTCTCTTTGCCTAGTTGGAGTTAAGGCTTTGGTTGGTAATAACTTTGAATCAACACAAGCTTGAACTAGGTGGGAGAACCTTGAAAACCACTTAGTGAGTTCACACACCTTACTTGATGCTAGATAAGAAGAGTTCACACACTCAGAAAGGTGTGAATCCAAAGGTGACAACTCAGACAATTTGAAAGCTGTGATTGGCCCCGATGAAAAGGGGGCAGGGACAGGAAACCACCATAAAAGCAAGCAAGCTGTTGAAGGAGGTAGTAAGAATGAACTCCAAGAAGAGAGTCACTCCAAGAAGGAAGTCAGCTCCAAGAAGTTCAGATCAAAGAAGAAAGTAGGCCTCAGGAGTCACCTTCAGCTCTAGTCATTGTCTTGGGTGAGTAGATAGCTGGTTTTCCCTTCCTGTCTTCTGGAGATAGTTTAATTCTGATTGAAGGTTAACAAACCCTGGCTGAGTCAAGCACTGGAACAATATTTAGTTAGATAGGCTAATGTCTTCTCTACCTTTTGTATTTCACTCTTTTCACCTGTTTTATAAATAAGAGATTTACAATTTTCATACAGAGGAAAGAGGGGTGGGGAAAATCTTGAAACATATAACTATGGAAAAATGTTCTAAATAAAAAATAAAATAAAATAAAATAAAATAAAATAAAATAAAATAAAATAAAATAAAATTGGGCTCTGTTTACCAGGGAGTAGGGAGTCACCAACCCAAGCATCAAAATGTTTTCTGTTAGTACTTTTAGAGAGCATTCTAGAGATCTACAAGTTTTTGATTTTTCCATAGTGGTGTAATCCTGGGAGATGTATTGGTGTGCAATCTGGTCTTTACCAAGGAAGGAACCCTGGTCCCCTGTAGCTGCACAGGCTAGCACTCCTCTTTATTTTAGTATTGTGACCAAGGCCCCTGCTTCTTTGCAACAGACCACCAACATTACCCTTTGCCCTAGAACTGTGACCCAGAACAGTGTTTGGACAATTGAATTGCCAATTAGCATCTATTGTATCCAGTGCCAGCAAATGGTCCCCTGTAATCTCTTTCTGAGCTGTTGTCCAACTCCTTTACCATTTCTTAGCTGAGAGCTCCCCATGCTGCTATTGTTACTGTGGTTATTATTGTTGAAGCTGTCTGTCTGGGTTCCAGACAGATCTCCAGCAAGCTTTCTCTGTAATTATAGATTTCTGCCTAATTTTTAAATTTTCTTAAGTCAGGAAGAATATCTCATCTTGATTTTTTTTTGTTGCTTGTACCACTCCAGAATTTTATTTGAGGCATTATTTTTAAATTGTTTGGAAGGGAATATTGGGAAAATTCATCTGAGTGGCTGACCCCAATCTGTTATCATTGTATATAATCTCAATAAATGTTTCTTAAGAAAATGAATTAATTTAAGAATAAGTTTCATATCCATGGTCATAATATGTATATGGTCATTTTACATGCTGATTTTTTTTATTTCTTTAATATTTTCAGTACCCAAATTAATATATTGACAGTCACTAGAAAAATCTAACTACCAAAGGCAAAGGGATATTATATCAAGGACTTCAACCCTCTTGGTTGAAAGTCATATAATTATAACATCCATTTCCAACTTCACACACTTATGCCTATATCACATAGTTGTATAGGCACATATATAGATATAACATGCATGAGCTTGTATGTGAATATATGCTTATAGATATGGATTGAAGGGGCACAGACATCAGATTTCATTGGTTTAGGGAAGTCTCTATTGAAGAAATTCTTCCACCAATGCAGATCAATATCCATTTTATTAATTAATTATAATTATATACATAACATATAAACTATAATATAATAATATTTATAATATAATATAAATAATTATTAATGATTGTCTTAGAAAAATTCATGGGTTCCCTGACTTGATCCCAGTCACCATGTAGGCAATATGTGTCAGAGGTAAGAATTGAACTCATGATATCCTACCTTAAAGATCTAGTTTCTAGTCTTTAGACCATGACAGATCTTTTTAGATTCATTAATATATTTTTAATATATAATTTATTGGGATTTTTAGAACTGCTTAATCAATCAATTGATAAACATTCATTAAATGCATACTATATACCAGGCACTGTGTTATCTGGATTCCAGGAAATATAGATTCAGTATGTTGCTTAACATTTTGAAATTAAAGGCGATAATGGAAGATGGATAATTCTTCTTTCACATATGCCTTAGAAATCTCAATAGACCTTATTGTAATACTTTGAAAGAAATGTGTATATAGATGAATTTCAAATGCACATATAAGTGTATATATATATGTGTGTGTGTGTGTGTGTGTGTGTGTGTGCGCGAGTGTGTATGTATTAGACATAAAAAGGTTTGAAACCTGCAAAGAACACAGCATAAAAAATTTTAGAATACTCAAATGTATATTCCATGTGCTATATAAAGGGAGCAAAGTGTTATTGATTAAAGATGGTAAGCAAAGAATAAGGAAATGTATGCTTTCTAATTCTATAGCATTAACTATATATGTAGTATAAATGTATTGAAAAGGGACTTATAGGAATTAGAACTGAAAGGACCTAAAGATATCACCTAATTCTATCTCGTCTTCACTTTACAGATGAGAAACTAAGGTTCAGGGTGGTTAAGTAATTTTGTCAAATTCGTAGAATAGGTCAGTAGCACAAGTTTAATAGAGTCACCCAAGATTTAAATGTAAGTTCTCTCTCAATTACCTTCAGAATATAAGAACACAAAGTCAATGTCATAGATTTAGAGAGGAAAGGTATTTTAAAGGTCACGCCCAAAGCTTCCATTTAACACACAAGGAAACTGAGTCCCCAGGGAGGTTAGCTCACTCAAAGTCAGATAGAAAGTAAGTGATAGGGCTAAGATTCAAGCTTAGGCCCTCTTAACGCTAAATCCAGAACTGTGTGTGTGTATGTGTGTGTGTGTGTGTGTGTGTGTGTGTAAAGCATGATATATGACTAAATAAAGGGTCTATGATTTTGTCAGTGTGGAGAAATCTCAATGTTTTATCTCATTCCATTAACACTAGAATAAACCTGTCAATAACTTATAAGTCCTGGAGGGAGATACTTGAGGCATATCAAATTTAAATGGCTTCCCAAGTATTGCAGTGTTCCATATATGTCAAAGGTAGATTTTGAAACCAGATACCCTGGACTCCAAACCCCACATTCTTTCTACTAAAACCAGTTCCTTTAAAGGAATAAATTAAATTTAAGAATGAACCTTAAATCAGAGGTCCTTAAGTTTTTTTTAGTTATGGTTGCCTTTGGTAGTCTGGTGAAGCCTATTGACTCCTTTTCAGAGTAATGTTTATAAAGGCATGAAATGAAATACATGGAATTATAAAAGGAAACTAATTATATAAAATAAAAATATCAAAATATTTTTAAATCCAGTTTAAAGACCCTAGATCAAGAACGTCTGTCTATAATGATTTTTCTTTTGCCCTAAAAGTGTCATTGTGCTTTAACAAACTCATTAAGGAACAAATCACAAAATAGAATAAGTTGAGTTCTCCATGCACTGAATTGCCCTTTAAAAATGATAATTGGAAAGTTAGATAAAATTTCATATGAGTTTGCCCTTTGCATGGCTGCCTATCAAATATTTGTCAAGAGTTTAGTGTAATGAAATGATCTTTGCATTTCCCTGGTGTATCGCATTGTGATGACTGTCAAAAATGTGATCATTCTGTATCCATATTATATATTTTTTTATAAAAACAATGAAAGCTTCTTATTTTTGTATAGCCAGCATCATCATCACTGTCTAAAGGGACAGAAAGCAAATGAAGACTTTGTGTCAAATACTGTAAGCAAATAGAAAAGGTGACAATGTAAATAAATAAGGTTAGAAGTCTTATTTTGGGCAGCAATCTAGGGCAGACCGTTTAATGCAGAGAAAACTAGGATAGAGATCTTGAATATTGTCTTAGATGATGGGGCATCCAATAAATATTCATCGATTGTGACAACATCATTTTAGGCACTCTAAAAAAGCACATCATTTTAGGAACTCTACAAATTTGAGACCTGTCAATGATCATTAAGGATGGATGCACATCTTGTAAACTATATCTGAGAAGAATGCAATTTTTCATAACCACAATATTATAGTTTATAATCTGATTTCTGTAATCTCTTTTCAAGAATAGCCTCCTCATTTACCTTAGTTTATATTTGAAACTTTCTATATCTCCATCTGTGCAACATTACCATGATTTCTTTTTCTCTTTTAGCTCACCCTTTAGTAGACAGTAAACAAGTATTCAATCTCTCTCACAATAAGACTTTAGGCCTCAGGAAATAGGAACTAAAAATGACCTTAGATGTCATCTAGTCCAACCTTCTCATTTTACAGATGAATAGATTGAGGTTCAGAGTGGTTAATTAACTTGACCTAGGTCAAACTGCTTGGTAAAGGTAGATGTGGGAATTAAACGTTAGTCTACTGATTTGAAATGAAATGCTTTTGTTATGCATCACTTATTTTTTTCTTTTTGATTTGAAAATTTTTATTTAATTAATTTAGAATATTTTTCCATGGTTACATGATTCATGTTCTTTCCCTCTCCTTCTCCCTTCCCCCTCCCGTAGCCAGCAAGCAATCCCACTGGGTTTTACATGTGCCATTGGTCAAGACCTATTTCCATATTATTAATATTTGCATTAGGGTGATCGCTCAGAGTCTATATCCCCAATCACATCCACATTGACCCATTGCCTTATTTATTTTTAAATTAATAGCCAACTATGGGTTACTTTTATAAAGCACCAAAAAAAAACTTGGAGAAAGAAAAAACTAGGAAATTTTGGTTTTAAGTTAACTATAGAAAAATCTTACAAACAGTAAAGCAAAAAAGTAGCTAATTTCAGAAAAAATAATGCATACACATATATATTACCAAGAGTACATAAAATAAATTTTAAAACATTTAATGCCAGGACCATAAATATAATGAGTCTCATATCAAAGAAGCATTAAGTAAAGTAGTGTTTCAATGTCTCCCTTATGTCTGTAGAATAAAATAAATATAAACTACTTAGCGTAGAATTTAGATTCCTCTGCTATTGTTATTGTACTGGTGACATCATAGGGTGATGTCTTAATTTTTTCACCTTAATTAAATTTAACTGGGAAAGAATTCTAGAAAGTAATCAACCTCACTCTCTCTCTCGACAGTGATCAATGTCCAGTGTGAAGACAAAGTCCAGCTGACTAGTGATGACTTGTGAATCAATGGTGAATCAAAGTGAGTCTTTGATGTTTGGAAGTACAAAATATCCCCAGCATTGGAACAAATTGTTCTCATCCAGACATTCCTATGGTAAGGAGACATCCCCTTATTTTATTAATGGTTTTTGAGGACTTTTGGATTAGCCCATTGACTGAAATTATTTTACCAATGTGGAACAGTAGAGCATGATTGAAGTGGCAAAAGTGATATCTTTATTTGCAGATAAGTAATCCAAAATTCAGTAGACTTGTAACTTCCTCAAGAACATAAATATAAATGGTTGATCCTCATGAAAAAAAAAAAAAACTTGTCTTATGATTTCAAGCAATTAATCTCATTATACCATGCTACCTGTAGATTATTGTACATGAATTTTGAAATTATTACATTATTTATTATTAAGTCTTTTTTCTCTTCATCACTTTATTATACTATTGGCCTAGATTTTGAGTAAATTCCTTGATTATTATTGGGCCATCTTCAATGCTGATTTCAATGAATCAAAAAGTATCGATTAAACTCTTACTAGGTTCCAGACACTATGCCAAGTACTGGCGATTACAAAGAAAGATGGAACCCATTCCCTGACCACAAAGAGCTCACATTCTGATGGAAGAGATCACAAGTAAATGACTATGTGTGTAGAAGATATAAACAAAATAAATGAGTATTAATCTCTGAAGGAAGGTACTAATGGTTGGGAATGGGGAAAAAGGAAGGAGGTCAGATTTGAACAGAGGCTTGAAAGAAGCTAAGGAACCCAAGAGGCAGAGATGACAAAGGAGATCATCACAAGCATGAAGGTATATATCAGTAATGACAAACCTATGGCACGGGTGCCAAGAGGGCACACAGAGCAATCTTTGTAGGCACGGGGCCACCATTTGCCCACCCCCACCAGAGTTTGTTACTAGAAAGGAAGAGGGACTTAAGCAGACTTGCTCCCTTTCCCCTCTCCATCATGCCTAATGACATTTTTTACAACACCCACCCCTCTTCCCAGTAGACCAATGGGAGTGCTTCCTCCCTCCCCTATGTGGGGTAAGAGGGGGGGGGGTGAGTGTGTCCAGCACTTGGTGGGCGGGATAGGCATGGCACTCAGTCTGGTGGGGGCACTACATCTCTAAAAGTTTTGCCATCACTGGTAACTATCATTACAATATCGCCTTGTAATTTAAAAAATATTCCCAATACTTAATATCTAGAGACACCTTAATTAAATTTCCTTTAGATTTTGCATCTATGCTTAGGACTAATTTATTTTCTCTAGGCAGTTATGTGGCACAGTGAATAGAGTGCCAGCCTTGGGGTCTGGATAGACCAGTTAAACTCCAACCTCAAAAACTTAACAACTGTGTGACCTTGGTCAAATTACTTAACCTCTGCTTCAATTTCCTCATTTTTAAAGTGAGGACAACAATAGCACCTACACCCCAAGGTTGTAGTGAGGACCAAATGAAATTATAATTGTAAAGAGCCTGAAACAAAATCAGAGCTATATTAATTTTAGGTAAAATTATTATCTAATAAATATAAAATAATCATTCTAGTGGAATATGAGATGAAGCATGAGCTCTTAAGGGTGGGGTGTCATGATGATAGGACTGTGGTTGTCCAGAGCACTTCTACTGACAGGTATTGATGGCTCCAAGGATGGGACATGGTTGCTATTGGGAGAAGAAAGCATAATCTCTTGTGAGTGGAAAAATTGTCTCCTATTCTTACTACATGACCACTATATCTCCTTCCTTAATTATATATCCTCTGGACCTCTGCCCTGATTGGTGGCTGCCTTTCCTCACCCACTGTTTCTGGCAGTTTCAGGGATACTTCACTTAACTCCCTATTTTTTCTACATTTTGCTCAAGAACCTGATTATGTCATGAACATTTCAACCCTTCACCTCTGGAATATTTAACTTGGAAGCCCATTGTCCTGATGGTTCAGTGCTTCTCTTGGCCATATTCTATGTCCATTGTCTTGACCAAATAGTCAACTTCTTTTTTACTTATATCATTTCCAATCCCCTCTTCCCTAGCTCTTGAACTATGATCAAATTAACTCTCCCACTGTTCCTGGAAAGAGTGTGTCAATCTAATTCTCAATATCACACTCACCAGCTCTCTAAATTTTTTGACATATATGCCCCTTCCTTTTTTTCTTTTTTTAAACCCTTGCCTTCCATCTTAGCATCAATACTGCATATTGGTTCTCAGGCGGAAGAGTGGTAAGGGCTAGGCAATGGGGTTAAGTAACTTAAGAATGAATTGTATAAAGTTTATTAGAATGACTTGGATAGGAATAGGTAGAAGGATAAAAGTAAAATGGTCTAATCTAAACTACCACGTGAGTAATCTCAGCCTGGCCAGTTTGGTCACCAGAGAAAAAAAAGTCTACTTCCTTCTCTCCAACCTTTTAAACTCCTCCCTTCCAGATCAAATTCAGTCATGTCCAGATCAAACTCAGAGTCACATAACCTGCACTAGATGATGTAACAAGGAGACCAGCCTAGTTGATGTAAGTGACCTAGCTCCAGGAGTGCAGGGATGCATGATCCTGGGAGAAGATTCCCTTCACACAGGAACTTGTCTAGGGTGACACTCCTAGGAAGAGTCTGAGGTCATATTTGAACCCAGGGTCTCCTGTCTCTCTGCTGGCTTTCAATCGACTGAACCACTCAACTACCCCCCAAATGTGCCCCTTCCTGACCACTCTGCAGGTGGACAATTTGCCACACCTGAATTACATTCCCAGCATCCTTTTAAGTTACACCCTCATTTGACCTACAGAGGCTTGGGAGATAAATTTGGCTGAGATCCACTCTGTGGGGCTCTTTTTTTTTTTAATGGAGCTTGCTTTTTTTGATGAAGTGCTACAGGCATGGGTCTATGGCTCTCTGTGCTTTGCTTGCTTGGCTAAAAGAATTTTTCCCCTTTCTCATTTTATTTATTATTAAATACTATGTAATAAATTCTTTTTTTTCACACCACCTTGTTCCTATGTGTTATGTCAACCCATATTAAGCTCCTTGAAGGTGAGGTATGTCTTTCCTTTTGCACTTGTATCCTCAGAACTTAGTACTTTGATGAGTGCTTAACACATATTTCATTCATAATCTCAATCATGTTCTTTATATTACTACATTTTGAGGATTAGTACTCCTATTACTCTTATTCCTTCCTTGTCCACTAGACCTATTTCCTGTCAAATTAGAGTGAAATCTTTGAGACTGTTTTCCAGTTATAATGTACTGATCTCTAAAGGGGAAAAAACCCTTAACTTAAAATCAGTTGAAAGTGGCTCCGACCACTCTAGTTAACATTAATGAATCTAGTCTCAGAATATCTGTCTGAATGCCAATACAATATAGACAACATGAATAAAAGAGACCAAACTGAAGCATAGTGTCTTTAACAAGTCACAGAATTCTCTGAAGTTTTGTAAATTTAAAAAATGACCATAATAAATTCAAAGAGGATGAATGACATGCATTTTAGAGATTGTAGCATTAAAAAATAAAGAGAAACCTATTTCTTTTCATAGCTAAGATTGGATATAATATTCTTAGCCAAAAAGATAGTGGCAAATAAAAAATTAAAATACATTTTTATTACATGAAATTAAAAACTTTTGCATAATTTTTATGATGTAAGATAAGAAAAATGGTCAAAAAGGAAAAAAAATGATCAAATTTATAGATAAGATTTGGTATTTAAGATAGTCAACTGACACAAATGGTTGGTTGGTTGGTTGGTTATTGTCCTTCATATTTAAAGAGTACCAAAATCGCATTAGTATTTTGGGATCAATGTACAGTGTGTTCAATTGTGGCTGATCAGACTAATAATGAACTCTGAAGGCTTTATAGAGGTTAGACAAAAAATACTCTATAAGAGCATTTAGGATAGAGTTGTCTCTAAATTTGTACAATTCTTTTGGGCATTTCTACTTTGCCCATGAAGTACAATGCCTTCCTTGATGCAAGTACACCATATTAAAAGCCAATCCACAATAGATAAATAAGCAAAGGCAAATATTCTCAAAAGACTTGAAAACTATAAACACCAGTATAAAAGAATGTTTTAACTCAGGAATAATAACAGAAATGCAAAACAAAATGACCCTGAGGTAATCTAAGGAGGAGAAAGATAAAAAAGAATGCACCAAAAAAACTCTAAGGGCTCCACTAAGGTGGTGTAATTTTTTTTCTGGTAGCAGAAAACTGGAAGCAAAGTAGTTGCCTAACATGGGGAAATGGCTAAATAAATTGTTGAACATGAAAATAAGGGAATATAGGAGGAATAAAAATAAAAATATAATGAATATGAAGGAGAATGCAACAACTCACTTAAATTGATGCAGAGTGAAAAAAGCAGAGCTCATTACAAAAATGTAAATTAAATAAGGATTACACAAAATAATAAAAATGTATTTTGAAAAATTAAGAAGATGACAAGGTACCCGAAAAAGACTAGAGAAGACACTTCTCTAACTCCTTGGAAGAGATGGGAGTTCTGTGTATGTGAGACATTGCCCGTATTTGCAGTTTCCCCCTTTGTATTAATTGGTTTTTTTATGTCTTCTTTTTTCCTTTAAAATTTTTTTTGTCATATGGAATGCTTGTCTTGGTGAGGGGGAAAGAGAAATTTTGTTTATATAAGATCAAAAGATATCAATAAAACAAGTTTCAAGCAAAATAACAGAATATCTCAGGATACCCAATATGAAGCTTTGTTGGTACAAAATTCATAGCATCTTTATCAAACTAATATGTAGTAGCTACTTAATAGACCCTCTTGCCTCATCCATACATCCATGTACTCAGGTAGAACAGAAAACATCATAGGGCGGTGTTCAGGTCCCTGGTAAACATATTATTTGTTCCTAACAGAGGCTCATCTAACTATCCAAGAAGACCCTCAGGAAGTAAATGGGGAGAAATAATTATATTCCTTTTAAATATCACACAAATTTCTTTGAGAAATTGTATACAGCAATCCATTCCTTCAGCTCCTTTCATTTAGGTTGAATAGTAAACTTTTATTTTCCTCCTAGTTATCAGTATGTTTGTCTTTAACTATATCCATTAAACAGCTCTGATTGAAAGAGCCAAATTTAGGAACATGAGAAAAGTCAACAATCTTCACATACTTAAATATACAGTACAACTATATCACAACGATAATAGAGTCATCTCCAGTGCAAGGGAATAGATGCCATGGAGGTTTAGCACTGTATTGGGACAAATGTGTCAAAATGGAAAGAGAAGTAAAATGGGAATAAGAGGACCTAAGTTTGAATAGCAGCTCTACAATCTCATATTTTTGTGACTTTGAGCAAGTTACTTACCAACTTTGGACAAAATATAAAGAGAAAAAAATGGGTTTGAGGATCTCTGAGGTCTGTTCCAACTCTAAACCAATGACCTCAAGTCAAGGATGGTGTGTGCCATAATGACCATTTTAGTGCCCTTTTAATATGGAGATTTTATGCTCCTTGGGTCCAACATTCCTCTCTAATTAGTAACTACAAATTAGCCAACTCACCTTATGTGTGTATTCTAAAAGGATCACCTTTCAGAATGGAAAGAATTCTGGAAATATTTGAACTCAGGGGTAGAAAACAATTATCTATACATATATCTTCTGTCTCTCCCTCCCTCCCTCCCTCCCTCCCTCTCTCTCTCTCTCTCTCTCTCTCTCTCTCTCTCTCTCTCTCTCTCTCTCTCACACACACACACACACACACACACACACACACACACACACACGGACACAAACACATCTCTTGGATCAAGAAATTAATTAATATTCTCACCATTTTATAGCAATCTGAAATTATATATATACACACACAGATGGGAAAACATGTATATTATTTATGTGTGTGAATGTGAATTTTACA
The DNA here is from genome assembly GCF_016433145.1 of Gracilinanus agilis. Classification (NCBI taxonomy): domain Eukaryota; kingdom Metazoa; phylum Chordata; class Mammalia; order Didelphimorphia; family Didelphidae; genus Gracilinanus; species Gracilinanus agilis. The sequence goes on along the minus strand of NC_058134.1, from coordinate 279,700,854 downwards.
GATAAATGACATTCTAGGTAGATTAGATAGATAAACATGTGATAGTATATGCATATATATTATATATAATTGTGTGTGTGTCTCAAAAATGCACATAAGGGGAAGCTATGTTTAAATTCTGGAATCAAGGGATATGTTCTTTGTTGTACCCACTATTATTATGATCTGGTCACTAGATTCTCTAGAAAGGGTATAGTATCAAAATAAAAGAAGATGAAGTCATAAGGGAGCTAAGAAGTTCTCAAAATACTTTCTTGGTTGTTCCTAAGGCTTGAGAGCTCAATATAAGCATGCATAAAATTATTTATTTTTCCTTTACTTCGTACAACTTTATTTAATGTTCATACTAGAATTTTGAGTTTTAAGCATAAAAAATCTGAATATTCACCTACCCAGTGAACCTAATACAAAGTAGGAGTACTGCAACTCTATTTTATCTAATAGCTTTCTTCAAGTTCAATATTTCAAAAATCTCATTTTTTTCTGTGCAGAAAAGAAAGGGAATAGATATATTAAAAATGACAACATTTAAAACTAAGAGAAGCAATTTCACATTTTTTGAATAACATTTTAATTAATATTTAAAATTATTATTTTAAAAAAAATGCCTTTTTCAGTTTCATGATATACAAAAGTTTTCCCTCTTTCACCTTGATTCAATTTGTTCAACATGTCATGATACTATAGTATATAAAAGGCACTATTTGTACTAGGCAAGGAGTAGTGTCTAAAGGCAAGACACAGGGCATTTACTTTCCATGAGAGAGTAAATAAGGCATGAACATAAATCAATCTAATAAAAGATAGAATGTGAAAGCACCTAAATCATATAAAAGTCTTTATATTTCTAAGCCAGGACTATTGCCACTGTTAATACAAGAAGCAGCAGCAAAAGCTCCATCCTTCCTTTGAAATTTTTAAAGGTCTGGATTCTAATTCTTTCCCTGATAGTTCCTGATTGTCAGGCCTTGGGCAAGTCATTTTTCTGTATTTTTTTTAAAAAGCAGATAGAACTAGATGAACTCTAAGATCCTGTTCAGTTCTATAGCTTTGATCCTGTGAGTCTAAATGTGTAAGCCAATCATTACCTACATAATGGAAAGGACATTGACTTAACACAATGCAATTTATCTGCATAAACAAACAAAAATGTGGGGAAGAAAAGTAATATGAAAAAAATAAAAAGGGAAAACAAAAATGACACACCTATTATGGAATGTCTTTAGAAAAGCACTAAACAAACTCATCCTAGTCATCTTAGAGTACTCCATTTCCTCACCCTTCAATTTTGCTTTTAAAATCTCTGTTTCAATTTTCCCTCCAACAATGTATGTTTGCCCTTCTACATAATATTTTTTCAGGAACAATGACATAATTTACTTATTTTGATCACATCGTCATTCAAACTTTATGTTGCAAGAAATTTTACAGAGAAAAGTTAATTCCCCCTGGAAATGATGCCTACAAAAGACATACAATGGTGCCCATTATTTTTCAGGTGAGGCAATACACTTGGTGGTAATAAAATAAAAGCAAATGTTTAGCAAAAAATCCACTTAATACATTTTTAGCACAAAATTTCACAGCTACCAACACCACACACTTATCTTAATTGATACTTTCCAGTCTAATTGGTAAACAAAAATAAGTGTCAAATGCTGGAAATACAAGCAAAATAAAACAAACAAAAATAGTCCTGACCTCTGGGGCAGCTGGGTAGCTCGGTGGATTGAGAGCCAGGCCTAGAGACAGGAGGTCCTAGGTTCAAATCTGGCCTCAGACATTTCCCAGCTGTGTGACCCTGGGCAAGTCACTTGACCCCCATTGCCTACCCTTACCACTCTTCTGCCTTGGAACCAATACACAGTATTGACTCTAAGACAGAAGGTAAGGGTTTAAAAAAAATAGTCCTGACCTCAAATAACTCACTTTTTAATGGAGATGTCATCAAAATAACTAGATATATGTAAAATATAAATAATTCAAAGAAGACAGACTAAAACGGTAGCCAAGTGGTACAGTACCAGACCTGGAGTCAGGAAGACTAATCTTTCTGAATTCAAATCTGGCCTCAGACACTTACTATGTAACTCTAGTTAAGTCACTTAGTCCTGTTTACCTCAGTTTCCTTATCTATAAAATGAGTTGAAGAATGAAATGACCAGCCAGTCCAGGATCTTTGCTAAGAAAACCTTGAATGTGTTCACAAAGAATTGGACAGGACTGAACAACTATTAAAAGAAACCAAGGAAACCTAGATGAGAAGGTAGAGCATTCCAGGCTTCAAATGCAGTGACATTAGGGAATTTCTCAAAGCAGACTTCCTAAGATTGTCCAAGAGAATAATTCCTCCCATCAAAATTTCTTGACTAGAGGTCATTTAATAATCAAGAGGCAGGGCTTAATAAGGGATAATTTTTAATTATCATGGGAAGATTCCTGGTGGCTAATAATTCTGCTGAGCAAAAGGAGATTCATATATAATCTCCTTTTGCTCAGCAGAATTATATATACACACACACACATATTTAGTGTTTTACTCAGTGTTAAAGGAGAGCAAAAGGAGCTTATCTTATGAGGCTGCTCAACAACTTTCTTTAAGTTTGGGGTAGTAACTAGTTAACTTTGGTATAACCTAAGATCAGGTTTGTTCCACTGGGGCAAAAGGAAGAGGAGAGTTCTCTATAGTTAGTCTCATTAGAAGTCTCTAGTTAACTTTATCAGAAAGTCTAGGATGATTCATTTTCTTTCCCTCCCCTCTTTCTTCCCTACTCCCAGAGTTGGCAAGCAATCTCAGTGAGTTGTACAAATATTATCACTTGATATCTATTTCCATATTATTCATTTTTGCTATAGAGAGATTTTTAAAGCCTAGACCCCAAATCATATACGCATATATATATGTATATATATATATATATATATACACATGTGATAAGTGATGTCTTATGTTTTGCTTTTGCATTTCTATCTCATAGTTCTTTCTCTCAATGTGGATAGCATACTTTTAAATAAGTCCTTCAGGAGTGTCCTGGCTTAATGCATTGTTACTAGTAACAATGTCTATTACACTGGATTTTTCCACAATGTTTTACTTTCTGTGTACAATGTTCTTCTGGTTCTGCTCATTTCACTTTGCATCAGTTCATTGAAGTTCATATGGGAGCAGTTCATATGGAAAGCCTCCAGATGATCAGTCCTTACAGAACAATAGTATTCCATCACCATCAGATACCATAATTTGTGTAGTCTTTCCCCAAGCAATGGAGACCCCCTCATTTTCCAATTTTTTGCTACCACAAATAGTGTAGCTATGAATATTTTTGTACAAGTCCTTTTTCCTTATTATCTCATTGGGGTACAAACCCAGCAGTGGTATGGCTGGATCAAATAGTATGTATTTTTTTAAAACTCCTTTGTGTATATTTCCAAATTGCCTTCCAGAATGGCTTGATTGATTCACAACTCCGCCAGCAATGTATTAGTGTTCCAATTTTGCCACATCCCCTCCAACATTTATTATTTTCCTTTATTGTCATATTGGACAGTCTGATAGGTGTGAGGTGGTACCTCAGTGTTGTTTTGATTTTCATTTCTCTAATTATGAGAGATTTAGAGCATTTTTTCATGTGCTTATTGATAATTTTGATTTATCTGAAATCTACTTATTCATATTCCCCGACCCTTTGTCAATTGGGGAATGGCTTGATTTTTTTGTACAATTTATTTAGTTCCTTATAAATTTGAGAAATTTTTCATTGGAAGTTTTTGATAAAAAATTGATATAAAATTTTTTCACTAATTTGTTGCTTCCCCTCTAATTTTGTCGCATTGGTTTTGCTTGTACAGAAACATTTTAATTTAATATAATCAAAATTATTCATTTTATATTTTCTAGTGTTCTCTATCTCCTGCTTTGTCTTAAATTCCTTCCTTTCCTATAGGTAAACTATTCTTTGTTTAACTAATTTGTTTGTGATATCCCTTTTTATCTTTAAGTCATTTACCCACTTAATTTAACTTTACCCACAAGTTAATCTTGGTAAAAGGTGTAAGATGTTGATCTAAGCCTAATTTCTCCTAAACTGTTTTCCAATTCACCCAGTAGATTTGGTCGAATAAGTGGGTTCTTGTCCCAAAAGCTGGGATCTTTGTGTTTATCAAACACTATCTTGTTACTGTCTATTCTATTGATCTACCCTTCTATCTCTAAGACAGTACCATATAGTTTTGATGATCACTGCTTTATACTATAGTTTGAGATCTAGTAAAATTAGGCCTCCATCCTTCACATTTTTATTTCATTATTTCCCTTGGTATTCTTCATCTTTTATTCTTCCAGATGAACTTTGTATTATTTTTTCTAATTCTATAAAGGAAATGTTATGGTAGTTTGATAGGCATAGCACTGAATAAAAGTAAATTAATTTAGGTAGGATTATTATTTTTATATTATTAGCTCATCCTACCCTTGAGCAATTGATGTTTTCCAATTATTTAGATCTAGTTTTATTTGTGTAAAGAATATTTTGTAGTTCATATACTTGCTAAATTTGTCTTGGCAAGTAGTTTATCAGGTATTTTATCTAGTCTAGAGTAGTTTTAGATGGAGTTTCTCTTTCTAACTCTGGCTGCTGGGTTTTCTTGGAAACACAAAGGAATGCTAATGATTTATGTTGTTTTATTTTTGTATCCTGAAACTTTGCTAAAGTTATTGGTTGTTTCTATTAGTTTTTTAGTTGATTTTCTTGGATTCTCTAGCTATGCCATCATGTCATTTGCAAAGAATGACAGTTTCCTCATTGCTTACTTTAATCCCTTCAATAACCTTTTCTTTTCTAATTGCTACTGCTAGCACAATATTAAATAGTAGTGGTGATAATGCGCATCCCTGCTTCACTCCTGATCTTATTGGGAAGACATCTAACTTATCCCCATTGCAGATGATACTTGCTGATGGTTTTAAATAAATACTGTTTATTATTTTTAGGAAAGGCCCATCTATTCCTATCCTTTCTAGTGTTTTCAATTGGAAAGGGTCTTATATTTTGTCAAAGGCTTTTTCTGCATCTATTGAGAAAATCATGTGATTTCTGTTGGTCTGATTATTGATATGGTCAATTATGTGGATGTTTTTCCTAATATTAAATAATCCTTGAATTCCTGGTATAAATCCTACTTGGTCATAGTGAACAATCCTTGTGACAACTTGTAGCCTTTTAGATAGTATTTTATTTAATATTTTGCATATGTGTTCATTAAGGATATTGGTCTATAGTTTTCCTTCTATATTTTGGTCTTCCATTATTCCTGGAGAAGAATAAACAGAATAAATGTAAGATGGAGAAAAATGCTATGCGAATTATTAAATGTAAATGGGATAAAGTTACCCATAAAAGATAAGCAGATAATAAAATAGATAAAAAACCAGAAACATACAATATGTTGTTTACAAGAAACACATTTGAAGCAATAGGACAAACAAAGTAAAAGTAAAGGGTTGGAGAAGAATCTCTCATGTTCTGCTAAAGTAAAAAAATAAAAAGCAGGAGTAGCAGTCATGATCTCATACAAAGCTAATTACAAAATAGATCAAATTAATAGAGTTAATAAAAGAAATTATCTGGCTAAATGGTATCATGGGTAATAAAGTAATATCAATACTAAACATATGTAGAACAAATGATATAGCATCTGAATTTTCAAAGGGGGAAGATAAATGATGTACAGGAGGAAATGCACAGTAAAACTATACTAGTTAGGGATATCAACTTCCCTCTTAGAACTAGCTAAATATAAGGTTAAACAAACAAGAAAGTAGTTAGACAGGTAAATTTTTTTTTTAAAAAAAATTAGATACATTTACTACTTTCCTTTGTTGTCATGTTAGCTAATTTGCTAGTTGTGAGGTGGTACCTCAAAGTTGTTTTGATTTGGATTTCTCTAATCTTAAGAGATTTAGAACACTTTTTCATGTGTTTATTGATAGTTTTGATTTCTTTATCTGAAAATTGCATATTCATGTCCCTTGCCCATGTATCAGTTGGGGAATGGCTTGTTTTTTGTACAATTGGTTTAGCTCCTTATAAATTTAAGTAACTAGACCTTTGTCCAAATTTTTTGTTATAAAGATTTTTTTCCCAATTTGTTGCTTCCCTTCTAATTTTGGCAGTATTGGTTTTGTTTGTACAAAACCTTTTTAATTTAATGTAATCAAAATTATTTATTTTACATTTTGTAATTTTTTTCTAACTCTTGCTTGGTTTTAAAATCTTTCCTTTCCCAGAGATCTGACAAGTATACTATTCTGTGCTCACCTAATTTACTTATAGTTTCTTCCTTTATATTTAAGTCATTCACCCATTCTGAATTTATCTTGGTATAGAATGTGAGATATTGATCTAGGTCCAATCTCTCTCATATTATTTTCTAGTTTTCCCAGCAATTTTTGTCAAATAGTGGGTTTTTGTCCCAAAAGCTGGGTTCCTTGGGATTATCATAGACACTCTTGCTGAGGTAGCTTACCCCAAGTCTATTCCACTGATTCTCTTTTCTGTCTCTTCACCAGTACCATATTGTTTTGATGACTACTGCTTTATAGTATAGTTTAAGATCTGGTACTGCTAGGACATCTTCATATTTTTTTCATTATTTCCTTTAATATTCTTGGTTTTTTGTTCTTCCAAATGAACTTTGTTATAGTTTTTTCATCTGCAAAGAGTGATAGCTTGGTCTCCTCACTGCTTATTTTAATAACTTCAATTTATTTTTCTTCTCTAATTACTATTGCTTGTGTTTCTAGTACAATGTTAAATAATAGAGGTGACAATTGGCACTCCTGATCTTATTGGGAATGCTTCTAATTTATTCCCTATTGCAGGTAATGTTTCTTGATAATTTTAGATATATAAGGCTTATTATTTTTAGGAAAGGCCCTTCTATTCCTAAACTTTCTAGTGTTTTCAGTAGGAATGGGTGTTGTATTTTGCCAAAGACTTTTTCAGCACCTATTAAGGTAATCATTGGGTTTTTTGTTGGTTTCCTTGTTGATGTGGTCAATTATGTGAATGGTTGTCCTAATATTGAACCATCCTTGCATTCTTGGTATGAATCCCACCTGTACATAATGAATAACCCTCGTGATTACTTGCTGGAATCATTTTGCTAGTATTCTGTTTAAGATTTTCACCTCTATGTTCATTAAGAAGATTAGTCTGTAGTTTTCTTTCTCTGTTTTTGTTCTACCTGGCTTTGGGATCAGTACCATATTTGTGTCATAAAAGGAGTTTCATAGAATTCCTTCTTTGCTTATTATATCAAATAATTTGTATAGTATTGGGATTAGTTGTTCTTTGAAGGTTTAATAGAATTCACTTGTGAATCCATCTGGTCCTAGAGATTTTTTCCTTAGGGAGTTCTTTGATGGCTTGTTAAATTGCTTTTTCTGATATGGGATTATTTAAGTATTCTATTTCTTCTACTGTTAATCTAGGCAATTTATAGTTTTGTAAATATTCATCCATATCACCTAGATTGCTATATTTATTGCCATATAAATGGACAAAATAGTTTTTAATGATTGCCTTGATTTCCTCTTCATTACAGATGTGGTCTCCCTTTTCATCTTTGATATTGATAAATTGGTTTTCTTCTTTCTTTTTTTAAATTAGATTGACCATTACTTTGTCAATTTTATTTGTTTTTTCAAAGTACCTGGTTTTAGTCTTACTTATTAATTCAATAGTTCTTTTACTTTCAATTTTATTGATTTCTCCTTTGATTTTTATAACCTCCAAATTAGTTTTTAAATGGGGATTTTTAATTTCTTCACTTTCTAGTTTTTTTGATTTTCATGCCTAGTTCATTGATCTTTGCCCTCCCTAGTTTGTTAATATAAGCTCTCAAGGATATAAATTTGCCCCTGAGTACTGCCTTAGTTGCATCCCACAGATTTTGGTAGGATGTCAAATCATTGTCATTCTCTTCAAAAAAATTATTAATTTTTTCTATGATTTGTTCTTTAACTAACTGATCTTGAATAATCATACTATTCAATTTCCAATTAATTTTTTTATTTGGCTGTCCACTTGCCCTTACTTATTACTATTTTTATTGCATTATGATCTGAAACGTTTACATTAATTTTTTCTGCTTTTTTGCATTTGTTTGCCATGTTTCTATGCCCTAGTATAGTGATGGGAAAACTACGGCCCATGGGCCAGTTGTGGCCCCTGAATTGCTCTATCAGTCCTTGGGACATTATTCCTAATTTGATGCATACAATGAGTAGGATACAATACAATGAAACTTTGAAAGAGTTGCCTTAGAAACAGACTGACAGATGAGCACTTCCTTTCCTTTGACCCACTCTTTAAAAAGTTTGCCCATCACTGCCCTAGTACAATGTCAATCTTTGTGAATGTACCATATGCAACTGAAAAGGAGTATTTCTTTTTGTCCCTATTTATATTTCTCCACATATCTATTAACTCTAATTTTTCTATGATTTCACTCACCTCTCTTATCTCATTCTTATTTATTTTTTGGTTTGATTTATCTAGATCTGATAGAGGAAGTTTTAGGTCTTGCACTAGTAAAGTTTTACTATCTATTTCTTCCTTGAGCTCTGCCAGTTTCTCCTTTAGAAATTTGAATGCTATACCATCCATGGGTGCATACATGTTGAGTACTGTTATTTCCTCATTGTCTGCACTGCCTTTTATCAGGTTGTAATTATCTTCCCAATCTCTTTTCATCAGATCTCTTTTTACTTTAGCTTTGTTGGAAATCATGATTGTCACTCCTGCCTTCTTTTTCTGAGTTGAAGCCCAAAAGATTTTGCTCCGGCCTTTTATTTTTATTCTATGTATGTCTACCTGCCTTGTGTGTATTTCTTGTGGACAACATATGGTAGGCCTTTGGTTTCTAATCCACTCTACTATTTGCTTCTGTTTTAGGAGAGAGTTCATCCCATTCCCATTCAGAGTTATAATTATAAGCTGTGTATTCCCCAACATTTTGATATCCTCTCCTACTTCTGCCCCTTTTTCTTGAGCTATTTCCTTTTAAACCAGTGGTTTGTTTTAAATTATCATACCTTATCCCCTCTCTTAGTTTATTTATGTCCCTTTCCACCCCCTCATTTATTATTCCCCTCTTTTTATTTTTAAGGCCTAAAGAATTCCCTCCTCCCTCTCTTTCCCTCCCTTTTTGAACTCCCTACCCCACTGCCCTCCTTGGTTTATCCCTTCTGACTTTCTCCATAGGGTAAGATAGAATTCAATATCCAAATTGATATAGCTTCTCTTCCCTCTCAGGATTAATTTTGCTGAGAGTAAGGTTTAAATATTTCCTAATAACGCTCTCTTCCTCTCCTTCTTATAATAGTATTCATCCCCTCCCCTTCCCATGCCTTCTCCCTGTGGTATAAATTATCCTATTTTTCTTATTCCTTCAAGTTTCTCTTGATGCCATCTTCTATCCCCCCCTTTTTTCTGTATCGTGTTTGACCATTTAGTACTCCAACCTCTCCCTATGAGTAATTCTTCTAAAAACTATAATAGTGAATACAATTTTTGAGAATTACACATAATATTTCTCCATAAAGGAATACAAATAATTTGATCTTATTGAAGCCCTTAAAGAAGCAAATTTAAGAGAAAGACTTTTCTTTCTTTCCCCTTTCTTATTTACTCTTCCAGGTTTTCCTTGGTTTTTGTGGTTGGATATCAAACTTTCCATTTAGTCCTGGTCTTTTCTGTGCAAATACTTGGAAATCTTCTATCTTGTTGAATGCCCATACTTTCCCCTGGAAGTATATAGTCAGTTTTGATGGGTAGGTGATCCTTGGTTATAGACCCAAATCTCTTGCCTTTCTGAATATCATATTCCAAGCCTTTCAGTCTTTTAGTGTGGAGGCTGCCAGATCCTGTGTTATCCTGACTGGTGTTCTTTGATATCTGAATTGTCTCTTTCTGGCTTTTCGTAATATTTTTTCCCTAACTTGGAAACTCTTGAATTTGGCAATTATATTCCTGGGGGTTGACTTTTAAGGGTTTAGTGTACAGGGTGATCTATGGATCCTTTCAATGTCTTTTTTGCCCTCTTGTTGAAGAGCATCAGGGCAGTTTTCTGGGATAATTTCTTGTAGTATGGTGTCCAGATTTCCTTTAATTTCTGATTTTTCAGGAAGACCTGAATTCTCAAATTGTCTCTTCTAGACCTTTTTTTCTTGATCTGTCATTTTCTCAGTGAGATGCTTCATGTTTCCTTCTATTTTGTCATTCTTTTGACTTTGCTTTATTAGTTCTTGCTGTCTTGCAAGATCATTGGCTTCTACTTGCTCAATTCTGGTCTTTAGAGACTGATTTTCCTTTTTGATTTAGTCTGTCCTGTTTTTCATGGTTTCCTGCTGTTTAATTTAGGTCTCGTGGCATTTAAAATTATTATAAGCCCTGGGAGACTACATCTCCCAGGACTCTCTGCTACAACTTCCCCAAAGACCTCCCACTTCCTTTGTGGGAGGTGTTGGAGAACGTATAAAAAAGAAAGTTTTGCACCTTTGCACTCTCTGCTCTCTCAAGCCTGGAGGCTGAATGACTCTCTGATCCTCAACTCTCTCTACCAGGAGACCTTTTCCCCCTACTTAACCTTTTCCCTTTCCTAATCTAAATAAAACCTAGCTATTAGGTAACCCCAAGTTGCTCTCAGATCATTTATTTGAGCCCCAAAGGGCTCTGATCAATTTCCCCCTGCAGGGGCTGGGACCACTACCTTCCTTTCCCTTCCTACCTTCCTCTCTCCTTTCTCCCATGCATCCTTCCTCATACCTTCCTACCTATCCTCCCTTCTCCCCCTCACAGTCTCCAATTTGCTTATCATTTAGTTTGATTTGGGGGCATCTTTCTCCAATTGGGAGTTTCTGTCTTTTAACCTGTTAATTTCCTTTTGAGCTATTTCCCACTTTTCTTGCCAAATTTCTTTCATCTTTCTCATGATATCAGATTGAACTCTTCAAGAGCTTGTGACCAATTTTAATTTTTTTGGGAAGGTTTGGATGTGTTTCCTTATTAGTCCTCTTCTGCTGTCTGCTCTGTGGTCCGGAATTTTTTGTGTAAAAGTAATTGAATGTTAATGCTTTCCTCTTTTTTTCTCTTGTTTAGTTCTTGGCCATTTCTTTCCATTATTATGTTGGTTTTTCCTTCTCAATCACAAGTCCAGGTGAGGTGGGCAAGCTCTCTGTGTATAGAGCTGTAGAGCAGTTTTTGCCTGAGTCACAGTGCAGGGCCACCTCTCTCAGCTTTATCCTTGCAGTTAAGGTGTGTGCTCTTTAGGCTCCTGAAGTCTCAAGTCTAGCTGTTCTCAGGGTCAAGCCTCCTGGTGGTCCCCTTGCTTGCTCCTCTACCCAAAGCTTCTTTATGAGTCTAAGCATACTGCTTCCACTGTCTGTCACTCTTCCTCTCTAGGTCCCCATCCAAGGACCATGCTTAAGGTCTGAGCTCAAAATCTGTGTTCTTTAGCCCCTTGGGGTCTTAAGTCTTGCTGTTCTCAGGAGCAAGCCCCTGGCAATCCCAGTTAGTTGCCAAGAACTTAGTGCCTTAGTGAATGCCCCAGGCTTGCTCTAACTTTTGTGCACTGGATCTGGACCTGTATAGGTTGGATGGGGATGGGGGACGGATTGATCAGCTCATGTTTTAGTGAGAGCTATTTCACCCCCTTATAGCATGGAAATGCCCAAATTCCATGTACCTTCAATGCTGCCCCCTATTCTGGGATCCCTTCATTCATCTGGATTTGTTTTTTGTATCCTTTTGAAGTATCATGTATTTCTTGGGTAGGAGAGTTAAGAGCCCTTCTTCTACTCGGCAGCCATCTTAAACTGGAAGTTTAACAATAGGTATCTTTTATAGCAAGAATTCAAGTCTGATTCCATCTTAGGAAAACAAAAAGTTTAATTGACCATATAAATTACAAAACTGGCCAAAATCATGTGATTATTTCAAAAAGATGCAGAAAAAATTTTTGACCAAAAAAATCCCATTCCTATTAAAAAAACATTAGTGAGCAAAGGAATAAATGGAGCTTTCTTTAAAATAATAAGTTGTGTTTATCTAAAACCATTAGCAAGAATTATGTCTAATGTAAGAAGCCTTCCCAATAAGATCAAGAGGGAAGCAAGGATATTCATTATCACCACAATTATTCAATATTGTACTAGAAATACTAGCTATAGTAATAAGAGAAGAAAAAGAAATTGAAGGAATTAGAATATACAATGAAGAAACAAATTATCCCATCTCACAGATGATATAATGGTATACTAAGGGAATCCTATAGAATCAACTAAAATTAATTGAAATAATTAGCAACATATGCAAAGTTGTGGGATATAAAATAACTCACATAAATCACCAAGATTTCAGTCTATTACCCATGAAGCCTACCAGCAAGGGTTAGAAAAAGAAATCGCATTAAATTAATAGTAGATAATATAAAATACTTGGGAATCTATCTGCTGAGACAAAATGAAGAACTGTGTGAACTTAATAACAAAATACTTTTTCACACAATTAAAGTCAGATCTCAACAACTGGAAAAAATAATAATTGCTCATGAGCAAATATAAGAAAATGAAATTTTTATATCTAAATTAATCTATTCATTCAGTGCTCTACCAATCAAATAGGCCAAACATTATTTTATAGACTAGAAAAAATAATAGCAAAATTAATCTAGAACAGTGATTCTCAAAGTGGGTGCTACTGCCTCCTGGTGGGTGCTGCAATGATCCAGAGGGGTGGTGATGGCCATAGGTGCATTTATCTTTCCTATTAATTGCTATTAGAATTTAAAAAATTAATTTCCAGGGGGCTAAGTAATATTTTTTCTGGAAAGGGGGCGGTAGGCCTAAAAAGTTTGGGAACTACTGATCTTGTTACGATTAAAAATGATAAAGACTGATATAATAATATAAATTAGTATTTTAATTAAAGCCATGCTGATAGGGATAAAATCATTAGGCCACACGCTGGTAAAATTCAAACTTCTGCCTCAGGCATTTTACCTTTTCTTATCTTCCGGCGCCCAGTAGCTAAAGAGGGCGACTTCCTCTTCCCCTGGAGATTTAACCCCTCTCTTACATCATCATACTTCCTGTATGCCACGAGGAATCATGGGAAATGTAGTTTCAAAGTCTCTCACGTGTCCACAGAAAACATATATATACTTTTAGATGGCATTTCCCAAATTTCAATTAACAATCTAGAAGAACAAAAAGTCAAGAATATTGAGGAGAGGCAATGAAAAAAATGTGAAGTAATGTGACCTAAAAGTATCAGATCTCAAAACTGTATTACAAAGCAGTAAACATCAAAACCATCCAGTACTAAGAAATAGAGTGGCAGATTCAAAGAATAGTTTAGGTACACAAAATTAGTAATAAATGATCATGTTAATTTAATGTTTGATAAATAAATAAGTTTCAAGCTTTTGAGCAAAGAACATTTGTCAAAAACTGTTGGGAAAATTGGAAATGCTATGGCAGAGACTAGGAACAGATAAACATCTCTATATACCAAAATAAGGTCATCATGAACTAAACATAATATGTGTAAGGATATAAGATCTAAACATAAAGCATGATATCATATGCAAATCAGGGGAGCATGGAATAATTTATAAATTTTAAAATATAAAATGAATAATTTTTCTTATATTCAAAAGTTTTTGAATAAGTAAAACGAATGTGATGAAGATTAGAAGGAAAGCAGAAAGCTGGGGGAAATTTTATAGCAAGTATCTCTCGTAAAGGACTTATTTCTCACTATATAGGGAACTATTTAAGTTCAGATTTATAAAAATTAAAGGCATTTCCCAAATGACTAATGGTGAAAGGATATGGATAGTGTGTTTTCAGATGAAGAAATTAAAGCCATCCTTATTCTTATGAAAGAATGATCTAAATTAGTATTTTTAAAAATATGTTGTACATATACTATCACACATTAAATATTTTCATGATCAGCATATTGTGAAATAAGATATACATTGCCTACACTAGAGAAAAATTCATTGAGGAAATAAGGTAAAGAATGATATGTTTCAATTTTCATTTGAATTCTGTTAATTCTATGGCAGGAAATATCCCTTTTTTGTCACGAGTCTTTTAGAGTTATATCCTTGTCTTGTTAATCATAATTGTCATTCACAGTTGATCATCATACAATTATTGTTGTTCCTGCATGGAATGTTCTGCTTCTGTTCATTTCACTTTGCATTATTTAATATAAATATTTAAAGGGATTTTGGTGATAGCTTGTTTGTTATTTCTTATAGCACAGCAGTATTCCTTTAGAAGCACATACCACAGTTTAGTAAGCCATTCCCCAACTGATAGATGTCCCTTCAGTTTCCAGGTCTTTGCTACCACAAAAAAGAACTACTATAAATATTTTTGTGCAGATAGATTCTTTTATCCTATATTTAATATCTTAGGGATTCAGACATATTAATAGTATTTCTAGATAAAATAGTATGCACAGTTTTATGGCCCTTGGGCATGGTTATAGATTGCTCTCCAGAATGGTTGTAATAGTTTGCAGCTCCACTATCAATGTGTTAGTGTTTGAATTTTTCCACATTCCCTCCAACATTTATTATTTTCCTTTTTTGCCATATCATTTGTGATGGGTCTGAGGTGGTACCTCAGAATTGCTTTAATTTGCATTTCTCTAATCAATTAGTGAGTTAGAGCATTTTTCCTATGATTAAAGATACTATTAATTTCTTCATCTGAGAATTGGCTGTTCATACCCTTTGATCATTTTTCAATTGGGGAATTCTTTGAATTCTTATGTATTTGATTTTCTTTTCTATGTATATGAGAAATGAAGCCCTTGTCAGAGAAACTTCCTATGAATAATTTTTCCCAATTTCTTATAAGAAATGTTTCTATTCCTGAGTATGGATGTTATTGCCACTTTTCGTTAGAGAAGAGTTTAAGCAATACCTGCCACCCAAGCTCCATTTTTCCTTCCACTCTATTGATTGCCTCTTCATGTGAGATAATTTACCCCAATTTTCTCTTCTTTTCTCTTTTCCTGAAATATTCTTCTTTCTTATCCCTTAACATTTCTGAATATTATCTCATCATATTCAACTTTCTTCTTGTTCTCAGTACATATATGCTCTGATTACTGCCCTACTAATGCTAAAGTTCTTAAGCATATTCAGAACCTTACATATTCTAAATACTGTATCTTAGGATATCTTAAACAGCTTAGGTATTCCCTGTTTCCCTTGATGACCTTAAAGTATCTTAAATATCTCTTCTAACATAAGTATCTTAAGTATTCTAGTTATCACTTTCTCATTCAAGGAATGTAATCAGTTTAACATCATTGTTTCCCTTGGTCATTTTAAGTGTATTAAGTACTTTGGTTATTTCTTGTACTACAGAAATTAAGTATCCTAGTAACCATTTTCCTCATGCAGTGTTGTGATTAGTTTAATCCTACTGATTCTCTTATTGTTGTTTTTTTTTGTTGTTGTTGTTTTCTGTTTATCTTTTTCTGTTTCTTTTGAGTGTCAAATTTGGTCATTGAATTTTCTTTTTACTTCTTGTTGTTTCCTCAGGAATGCCAGGAATTTCTCTATTCCATTAAATGTTAATCTCTTCTTTTGGAGTATTATGATCTGTTTTGCTGAGAAGGTGATTTTTGATTGTAGACCTATATCCTTAGCCTTGCAGAATATCATATTACAGTCCTACTGATCCTTCAGTATAAAAGCTGCTAGGTTGAGTGTAATCCTGATTGTGATTCCATAATATTGAATTTTTTTTTCTTCTGGATGCTTGTGTTTTATTTTTGACTTAGAAGTTCTGGAATTTGGCTAAATCCTGGGATTTTCAAATTTGGGATTTCTTTCAGGAAATTATTGGTAGAATTTTTTCAATTTTCAATTTTCTTGTTTTATTCAAAAACATCACGAAACATTTCCCTGATTATTTTTTTCATTGTGGCAACCAGGTTCTTTTTTTTTTTTTCGTGGCTTTTAGGCATTCAAGTGATTCTTAGGTTATCTCCCTTAGATTTATTTTCCATGCCAGTTGTTTTTACAATGAGTTTCTAGGGACACATTCAAAGTTTTCCAGCATGGTATAGCCTGACAGAGATTATACTTTTTTGACATAGTATTTGAGAATTGGGGTCATATCCATGCCACTAAAAGGCTTTGGAGATGGACTTTTGTATTTATGCAATAACAAAAAATTATTCTTATTTGAAATGCATTGATTTTAAGCCTTTGGGGAACTTTAATTATTTTAAGATTAGAGACAAGTAGAGTGATTTTTCACTCCACAGTAAATAAAAGCCTTCATAGGTTAGGTTGCCTTCAAATTCTATTTTCTTAAACAAATATCTTCATGTTCACTGAGGAATATAAAGTAAACACCACGCAATAAGTAATGAAGATAAAAACTTCTAGAAAGAGAGAGAATTTTGAAGTTTGGTCCATGAGTTAATGACATTTAAAATGCAATTTCCTCAAGAAAAAATAGTAAAAGTAAGAAAAGAGGTCTAAAAGAAAATTGTTGCAATTGTTTTTTAAATGGACAATTGTCTAAGTTAAGTCCTATTTCTCAGCTTTGAAAGTTAAAGTACAGATCTCCTTTTCTGGAAAACTTTCCTTGTTATGCAGAAGGACTCACATTTAGACTTGATTAGTCCTTACTCCACAAAATAGAAGAGATATTCCTGTAATCAAAAACATTTGTGAAACTATAAAACAATGGCATGTAAAAATAATCTGAAGATGCAATCCCACAACCAACTCTTACTGGAAGGCTAGATCCTGAGAGCATAGCTATTAATTATTTCCTTCTAAGGTTCTAGGTATAGCCCTAAAGAGGAAAATTATGAGTGATTTCTTAATACTATATGTAGTGAA
Organism: Gracilinanus agilis; assembly: GCF_016433145.1. Classification (NCBI taxonomy): domain Eukaryota; kingdom Metazoa; phylum Chordata; class Mammalia; order Didelphimorphia; family Didelphidae; genus Gracilinanus; species Gracilinanus agilis. Next base: position 279,683,904 of record NC_058134.1, on the reverse strand, counting down.
CCCTTATAGATATGCTGCTCTCCATAATTATCAGTTGATATTAGACTAAATTAGCTTCCAGAAAAGATTATTTACTAAGATGATTTTATAAGAACAAGTGGCGTAAAAATTGCTCCCATAGTATATGACACATTCTTCTACCAGTACAAGAGAAAAGTTGGTTTCAGCTTCAAGGTCATATTTGATGAAAAGATAATTATTTCCAGGTCTTGTTTGCTCGAAGTCCTTTTCTCTCCTTTGTGTCAAACTCATGAAGTTCCCTTTGTGTGTTTTGTACGTTTCTATGAGGCTCCCTATAGAGTCTTGAAGCTACCTTGCCTTAATATATTGAGTTTATTCTTGGCTGGGGACACTGCTAGGATGTTATCAAGTCCAAATCCTTCAATCTTCCAAAGATCATGAGGTCCTTCTTTAGTCAAAAGTAGTTAAATGCTATGGGCAGCTAGGTGGTTCAATAAAGAGAGCTAAACCTGGAGATGGCAGGCCCTGGATTCAAATCTGGCCTCAGATACTTCCTAACTCTGAGCAAGTTAACCCCAATTGCCTAACCATTACTGTTCTTCTGCCTTTGAACCAATACTCAGTATTCATTCTAAGACAGAAGGTAAGGATTTAAAAAAAAAAAGGAGGAAAAAGTAATTGGATCTACATCCAAGACAATCCGAAAGACTCATAATGAAAATATCATTCACTTCCAGAAAAAAGATAGTTTGAATGCACACCAAAGCATACTATATTTTACTTTTTTTCTTGTTCAAGATCTCTTCTACACAAGACTAATGTGGAAAAATGTTTTACATAGTTTTTCATGTAAAATCTATATCAGAAAAAAGGGAGTGTAAGAATGAAAGGAAGCAAGGAGGGGATTTGGAACTCAAAATTTTTTAAAAAAACGAATTTTGAAAATTGTTTTTACATGTAATTGGAGAAAATAAAATATCACTAAGAACAAAAGTAGTAGGGTTAGGAGGAGACTGATGATCATATCCTTTGTTCAAGTAATTTCTTCTTAGAAGATTATCTGGAATGACTCTTCTTTTTTGATGCCAGGTCCTTAAAATGGTGGGTTGTATGCATATGTATCTAACCAAGTGTGTATATACATGCATGTATGTATATATATGAATACATATATATGTGTGTGTTTTTGTAAATACACATTGAGAAGATATGTAAATGAATATGATAACTAACAAAAAGGAAAATATAGACGGCGAAGTGGGTAAAGGATAGAGCTTTAAGAGTTGCTTACATTTAATTGGAAGGGCAAAATAAAACAGTGAAAAATAATGGGACAAGCAGTCTTTGAGAATGTATAACAAGTAAAGATAATGGATGTCAAGGGAGGAGAGAACAAAAATGTGCTTGATAGAGTTGACAGTTAAAAAGACATCAAAATCAGGAAGCCACTGGCAACAGAGAAAAGAGCAGTTTCAGGAGTAATAAAACATTTCTGTGATGTCAACAACAACAGTGGCAGATGATTGGGATGGTTCAGAGATTCTGTCAAGCTGGGCAAAGTATAAATTGAGTATTCTGAATTAACCATTGCCTTAAGCACTTACTAAATGTCAAGTGCTAAGCCAATTGGTATTGAAATCTTTGCCTTGTGGAAATTCCTCTGTCCCAGTGATTAGAATTCAAATAGCCAGAATTTAAAGGACTCATAGGAAAAGGTGCCATTTGCTTGTAAGTTCCACTAGTTTTTGTTTTCTTCTAAAGGTTGTCAGGAGGCAGAATGATATACGTTATGTAAGTAGATATGACATTAATTTTGGCAAAATAATTAAATAAATTTCAATATATCTGCTTGTATCATAAATATGTAAGAAGCTAATATTTTGTAATAACTAACTTCTAGTGTAAGGATGGCAAATTCTATACAGCGACAGAAATATTGTTTGAAGAATGACTTCTGCATGTCCTCTCCAAAGAAAGAACTGATAAATGGCTCTATATATAGTTTTAGATGTACATCTATCTTTTTTGTAAAAAGATGCCTTCTCTCATTGGTGGAGAGAACAAGGAAGGGAGTTAACTGGACATTCTGATGTAACAAAAAAATTTTTAAAGAGCAAATTCATTTTTGATATAATTCTTACAAATGTATATGAGGCACCATATTCCTACCAGTGCTCTCTTACATTTTCTCTGATATTTTCTGGAAAAGATTATTGGAAACTAATTGGCTTGTACCTATAGAGTTAGAAGTATAAGTTGATATGCCAATGTTCTTATTAAAAAAAAAGAAAGACATCAGATTCAGAGGAAGAAATATCATTTAATTGGCCACTTGTCTCATCTGGCAGTATACCAAACTCACAGACTTTCACATTAACTTCAGTACTTTCACGAAAATATCTTGTTTTGTCCTTTGGGCTTGGTTAATCTATCACATTGGTGACAAAAAGTTTCACCCAATTACTTTGACAAAATCTTTTGAGCTTCTGGAGCCAGAATCCCTATTTCTAATTGCTTCTTCAGTTTTTTTGTTTTTTTTTTCCTTTTGGTGCCAATGAAAATTAATGCTCAAGCAATGTGGAAATGAGTTTAGTCGGGCAACCTAATGAGTGAAAATTGAATTTCTTTTAGGTTTAGTATATTATTACTACAATTATTGTTTTAGTAGTAGGGCTAATAATAATGACAAATATGGTAACAATATTATACTATAATTATTTTATATAATATAGTAATATAATCTGCAAATGATAGAATATGTAATATTAATAGGCATTGTGGCATAGTGAATATAGGATTGGTTTAGACTTAGGAAGGAAAATATGGGTTAAAGTTTGATTTGTGACATTTATTTCCTATGCCATCATAGACAAGCAACTTATTTTTTCAATGTCCTAAGGCAACTTTACAAGCCTGTAAGTTACAGATGAATTTTGAACCTGCATCAGTGAAGAGAATATCTGGACTGAGAATTTCCTACACCAGGGAAATTGGAGGTTCAGTCCCACTCCCAGCCCTCTGCCTAATGCAATTATGGCTCCCTTTGGCATAATAACTATTTCACCAGAGTTATCTTTAAAAAATAAATTACTTGAGGGAACAGCTAGGTGACTCAGTGTATTGAGAGCCAGACTTAAAGGTGGGAGATTCTGGGTTCAAATTTGCACTTACACTTCCTAGCAGAGTGACTCTAGGTAAATCACTTGACCACTATTGCCTAGTTTTTTTGTTTATTTGTTTGTTATTACTGTCCCCTTCTGTGTCTGTACCTTGCTCTTTGTTTCCATAAAAATTCTTTAAAGTTAGGTGCTTTTTTTGTTGTTTGCTCATTTTTCCTATCTAATTATAGGTAGGGTTGCAGGGATGATGTGATGGTCTGAGGGCTGAAAACTCTGAGAGCTACCTCACCTAGCTGATTCAATTGATCCTTGAGATGCTAATAGCTTAAAGACTTGCCTTAGGCTAGATGTTGATCAGTTTAGGCTGTGTACTTAATACAGTCAAGCACACCCTCGATTGTTCTGTCTTGGAGCTCCACCCTGGCCTTTAGGCAAAAAGATCAGTACTTAGTACTAGCAACCACCCCAAAGTGCAAACTAAGTGTTTAAATTAAGCCCTTTTGTATTTATGCAATAACAAAAAATTATTCTTATTTGAAATGCATTGATTTTATTGGAAGACAAGTAGAGTGATTTTTCATTCCACAGTAAATAAAAGCCTGCATAGGTTAGGTTGTCTTCAAATTCTATTTTCTTAAACAAATATCTTCATGTTCACTGAGGAATATAAAGTAAACACCACGCAATAAGTAATGAAGATAAAAACTTCTAGAAAGAGAGAGAATTTTGAAGTTTGGTCCATGAGTTAATGACATTTAAAATGCAATTTCCTCAAGAAAAAATAGTAAAAGTAAGAAAAGAGGTCAAGGGATATGGGTTGGCTTGTACCACTATTTTCCCAGGCAGGATCTCAAGATTTGGATGTTGCCTTGGGCATAGGTTCCCAAACCTTAGACAGTAGATGTGGGATGTGGGGGTATGGCTTGCTCTTATCTTGCTCTTCCTTCTTTGCTACAGCTTCTTGCTGGCTCTGCTCTCCTCTCACCCCAGTGCCTCAGATGTTCTTTGCCTGCCTTTTGGGTTTTTCTTTTTTTGAAAGTCCATTACCCACCACATCTTCTATTTCCTATGTATAGAACATGTATATACTTTTATAGGTACATGTGTCCTTGAATATAATGCAAATTCCTCTAGGATTTTGTTGTCATTCAGTTGTTTTAATCATGTCTGATTCTTCACAAGGATAACATATGGAGTTTTCTTGGCAAAGATACTGGATTGGTTTGCTATTTCCTTCCATAGTCCATTTTATAGATGAGGAAATTGAAGTAGACTGTGTTAAATGACTTGTCCAGGATCACACAGCTAGTAAGTAACCTCAAGAGTCTTCATTTTTGTTTTGTTATCACCAGTTCCTAGCAGAGTGACTGAAAAATAGTTTGCACTTAATTAATGTTTGTTGATGTGAAGTGGAGTGAAGATGTGAAAACTTATTTGAAATCCTTCAGACATACTAGCTGTGTGATATTGAAAAAGTTAATTAACTACTCTGTGTCTGAGTTTCCTCAACTGTAAAATTTGATGGATGAACTGGATTACATCTAAGGTTATCTTTGAGTTTTAAATTCGTGATCTTATGTCCTATATCATTTTTACACTATGCACTATACTTATCATTCAAGTACACTGGGCACAAAATGTTAGTCATGGATTAACATACTTGTTAAAAAAAAGTCAGGGGCATGCTAGACCCTCTTACCAATTATTACATTTTTAGCATTAGGAATTTTTGATGTTTTTTTTTCAATGGTTTTCAGTGATATCTGACTCTCTGTGACCCCACTTGAGGTTTTCTTGGCAGGGATACTAGAGTGGTTTGCTCTTTCCTTCTCTAACTCATTTTACAGGTGATGAAATTGAGGTAAATAGGATTAAGAAATGCACTCAGGATCACACAGTAAGTGTCTAAGTCCAGATTTAAACTAAAAAATATGAGTCTTTCTGACTCCAGGTCTAGAACTGTGCCACTTCAGAAATCAGAAAATAGTTCAAACTTCTGATTGATTCATGGTTTTGGTGAATGTCTATACTTAAAAAATGATGGATAAAATGTTAATAGTGAAGATTAAACTTAAAAGCATGTCATGTGTACATACCCCTACCCCCAGAGAGCCTGTGAACCATTTGTTATATTACTGAGCCTAATCATCCACATGTAGCTTGTAGCCAACTTTCTTTGCCCTTAACATTCCAGGGCAAGAGGATTCTTAAAACAACCAGGGAGGTAGTATGTTCAGTACCTTGCAATACATTTCATTTTGCTCCTAACTTCTGTAGTATTTCTCTAAAATGATAATGATGAAATAAACTCCAAGCAACCATGAATGAACATTTAAAATTTTTTTCTCAATTGCATGTAAAAATGATTTGATATGTTTTAAAAATTTTTGTGTTCTAAATTCTTTCCTTGCCTCCCTCACTTCCCTCATTGAGAAGACAAGCAATTTGATGTACATTATACATGTGGAATCATGTAAAACATATATTTTTTTAGCCATGTTGTAAAAGAAAACAGAGAAAAAAATCCAAGAAAAATAAAAGTAAAAAAAGTCTGCTTTGATCAGCATTCAGATTCTATCAGTTCTTTTTTCTGGAGGTGGAGAGTATCATAGATCTTTCAGGTTTTCTTGGACTATTGTATTGCTTAAAATAGTTAAGTCATTCACAGTTGGTCATGATACAATATTGCTCTGCTAGTGTACAATGGTTGGGTTCTGCTCACTTCATTCTGCATCATTTAAGATAAGTCTTTCCAAGGTTTTTCAGAAAGCACCCTCCTCATTTCTAATTGCATAATAGTATTCCATCACAATAATATACCACAATTTGTTCGGCCTAGAGTCATTTTATTAAATGCTTCCTGTATGCTAAGAATGATCCTGAACTTTGGACATGCAAATGTAAAAGCAAGTTAGTCCCTGCTTTTAAGGAGTTCACTTTATAATAAGGGTAGATTATTGCTCTCTTTCTGGATATGATCAGTTGACTTTTCCTATATTGTGATACTCATTCAGTTACACATAGATATTTTCTTGAAATATCTAAGATTTAAATTTCTAGAAGTCGAATCAGTAACACCAATGGAAGCAGCCATGCTGGGTTATCCATATTAACTATAAAAAGCTCAATACTTGTGTGAGGCTTCATATGCCTAGATGAGCTAAGGGATGCTCTATAGCCCCAGTTCCCTTGGTACAGGAGGTTATATATACTTTAATAATGTGAGTTGAGAGGGGCAATATAGCCTTCAAATAGCTGCAGAAACTTTGCAAATGACTGGGATTGATTAGATGAATACACAAAGTGCCATCCTAAAATAGTAGTTATTTTTTCTTTAATTAGAAAAAAAGTGAAATGAATTTAAATAAATAATCCAAAATTAGGACACATTGGTTTGACCTTCTGTGCTGAGTTTTGAAGTCCTAGGATTCCCACAAAAGAAAGGTTTAGAGATAATATATATTATCTCTAAACATACCTATATATGTGTGTGTGTGTGTGGATATATACATATATATACATATATATATATATATATATATATATATATATATATGTATATATATATATATCACAGAAAGTCCAAATTTGTTGCTAGATAGCCACAAGGTAGGGTGTGTTCCAGTCAGAAAATTGAATTTGCTCCATTCAACATGCCCTGGTTGCCAGGGGAACAGCCCTTCTCTCCAGACTATCTATCTTTATATACACTGAAGCACATCTTTCTAGCTACAATAAACTTTTCAAAATAGACCTTCCTTAGTTTGTTAAGAAAATATCCTGAAACAGTGATACTATTTATTCTCTAATTAATTTACATATACTTTCTTTTTCACTTGACTTTGAAGACAAACTTCTTGAGGATTTGCCTTTTTATCCCCAGTGCTCAGAAAAGTGCTTTTCCCAAAGTAGGCACTTAAATGATAATNTTTAAGTTTTAAGGCACAGTTTAAGGCAGGATCTACTTTCAATATGCCCTAATGGCATCAATACATTGTTACTGTGAATAATTGTCTTTGCTATTAGCACTAGCACCTTCCTTCTTGAATTCCCACTATTATTCATCTGGGCTTCACTGAGCAAACTTCTGACTTGGACAAGGTCATAGTATAGATAGTGGTTAGTGAGTCAATGTGTCCATCCAGATTACAGATGTGGCCAAAGTAAGACAGTGACACACACTGGAGTCCGGCGCCCTTGGCTTATCCTTGTTGATGGGCTCAATTAAAAAAAAAAATAGAGATCAGAATACTAAGCATATGTTGGAGAATAATTGTTTGACTCCCCTGGACTATCCAGTTTTATATTCAAAATAATGTGCTAGTAATGAGTTTCATTTTATTTTTAAAATACTAGAAAATATTCTGTTTTCTGGGCTTTATTCTCTGACAAGAGGACCAGTCATATTCTGAGAACTAACAGCCTAATTTTCCAGATAAATACTACCAAAATGGCACCTCCTACTAAGGACTCAAATTAAAGTGGTTAATCACAGCCACCAATGATTATCAATCTACAATCTGTACTTTTTTTTTCTATTATGGAGTATCGGAGCTGATGTATTCATTTTCTAAAAACATTTTTTAAACTCATTTTCCTAGGGTTTTAAATTCAAAAATTCAAAATTTCAAATTGAAATTCAAAACCCATTTGAATTAAAACCAAAATTTGGAAAAAAAAGTAAAAATACTTTGTGATTTTAGAAGTTTAGTCTTACCTCAAAGGAGGAAAATCTAAGATCCTTGCTAATTGTGTATATATTTAGTATTTACTTATCTCTAGACATATTGTTAACATCTAGTTTAGAATGTAAGCTCCTTGAGAATAGGAACTGGTTGCTAGTTTTGTCTTTAATCTTTTTGTCACTATCACTGTGTTTATCACTGTGCTTATTATTGATTATGTTCTTGAATTAAATTGAATTGAATCTGAGTTTACGGTTGAAACATTCAATATAGTATGTTGCCATTCTTTTGGCCATTCTAAGAGATATTGGGGAAAGGACTGGACTTGGTCTTAGAAGATATTGGAATTCAAATCTCATCTCTGATGCTTAATAACTGTGCCACTATGGACAAATATTTCTTTTTTCACCTGTAAAATGGAGGTTAAAGAACCTTCAGGGCTGAGCTCTTTTCAGGGCTGTTCATACACCTTTGGCATTCATCTTTCACTCAACTCCAACCTTTGGCTTCAAGAAGCTATAGCATGCAGTGGCTATATTTTGGTGAAACTATTTCCAGAGATGAACTAAAACCAGGCTGAGGATAACTGACACACCTCAAACCCAATAGTGAGTTCAGGAGATGTCTAGCCCAACCACATGAAGACTTCCTACAGGGGAATAGACAGATGAGAATAATTTGTTCCAATGGCCATGAAGGTGGCTGAAGCAGGTGCTGTGGAACAGTTAGCACCTTGTAAGACACTGAAGATGCCAAGATCATCCCCTGCACCTCCAGTTATTGCTACAAGTCTTGACTTCTGCCTTGCCACTGGAATTCAATGACCGTAAGAGAGAGTGAGGCTAATAACTTTGTGCAACTCTGCTTCATTCAAATCTACTTCTTGTGCAAGTCAAAACATCACCCATGGCATCCCTGGTCCTCTTCAGAAAAGGAGGGTGAATAACAACAATTGCAATCCTCAAGTAAGGAAAAAGTGCTTTAGATGCCTCATAAACTTTAGAACATTTTATATCATTATTATTTGTTGCTATTATTATTTTTAAGAATAGTGATAGATTATCGTAGTGGTTATTTCACTGTCACTTTAGGAGATTAGCATTCCAAAGGTCAAGAAAGAAGAAATAACTAAATATTCATTTCTTCTATTCCTAACATTATCATAGTGAGGTTGAGGGTTTTATTTGTGTTAAACATTATGAGTGTCAACATAGTATATTGCCTCAGTTCTCAAATTTTTTTTTTATCTCAGGACACCTTTATAGTCTTAAAAATTATTGAGAACACAAAAATTTTTGGTTATGTGGATATCAAATTAGATAATATTTATAATCCACTTAGAATAGTGTCTGGCACATAGTAGGTTAATAAATGCTTTTTCCCTTTCCCCACATATTATATCTATAATATTTACTATGTAAGAAATTAGAACTAAAAATCTAAATTATGCATTTACTAATTCTATTAAAATTACAATAGTAAACAAATTATATTTTAACTTAAATGACATTTGTTGAAAAAATAACTATTTTCCAAATATATATAGCATGGTTTTATGTATTTTTACAAATCTCATATGTCAAGCTAAGAGGCTTAGAGGATACAGTGTTGGGCCTGAAGTCAAGAAGATCTACCTTCCAGAATATAATACAAATCTGGTATCAGACAATATGTGTCTATGTGACCCTAAGTGAGTCACTTAACTCTTATTTGCTTCAATTTCCTCATCTGTAAAATGAGCTAGAGAAGAAATGGCAAATGACTTGAGGATCTCTACCAAGAAAATTCCAAATGGAGTCATAAAATGTTTATGATTGAACAAGAGCAAATATTCTCATCTGTGCTTCTACAATCAATATGTTGAATGCAATCACCTGAATCATAGGAAGAAAAATAATTCTCACACAGATAGGATTTAGAGAGGGGAGATGCATTTTAATAGGTAAATAATGTCTAGAATTGGTATGAAAATAGTTTTGACTTTGTAGGTCCTTAGGGAAACCCAGAGGTGCATCGGCCATACTTTCAGAACCACCATTCTTGGGGTTGGAGAGCTGTCTTCAAAGTCTTTAAGAACTGGATTCATATCCTACTTCTCATATAGTCTGGCTGTGTGAACCTGGACAATCAGTTTAACTTCTCAATGTTCTAGGCAAATCTCTATGATTATAAGTTGCAGAGAAGATCTCAAATTTATTGGTAGAGTTTCTTCTCCCTTGAATTTCTTATACCAGTTGAATCATTGTTCTAGTCACTTATTACTTTCTTATAATTTTAAATATTACATTTTATGAAGAAATTGTTCCAAATCTCCAGAAATTTAATAATCCTCTTATGAACTAGGTATCACTCCATAATCACCCTGGAATTAGGGGGCTAACAGAGTAGGTGACAATCTATCCAAGTACTATGATTTTAGGGACTCTAGCTATTCTAACAAGTAACTTCCAAGTGATTAATGGATAAAATCTGGAAACCCAGTGTGTGATCATCCTGTCAGATGTGATGACATGATGGAGGATGACAAATCACCCACCATTCACTGGAAGTACCTCTCTGCTAAAATCAGATCTGCTGATATATTTGAAACAAGCCTAGACTTGCCTTGCTGCTTATTTCATCTTTTAGAAAATAGATGAAATAACAAGATATACTGTTATTCTCACCTCAATTCTGATTCATAAAGAGGATCTTGGTGACACAGAAATAATGGAAGTCTTCAAATGCAATTACCAAGTTACCATGATAAAAGGTAAAGGAATAGTCTGACACATAGACTGAGTACCATGTGCTAGGATTATTTCTGTCCTTCATAAACATTTAAAATGTAAAAAATTCAAAACTTAAAAAAAGTTCTGGGTCCATTATTTAACGTATAGTTTGAAATATACACCATAACTCAGGACCATGGAAAGAAAATGGAGTTGTATACCTCCAAAAGGAGGAAGAACATGGACAAACATTTATATAGAGTCTATTATGTCCCAGGCACTGTGCTAAGTGCTTTCCAAATATTAAATCATTTGATATGCAAAACAACAATGCAAAGTAGGGGCTATTATTATCTCCATTTTATAATTGAGGAAACTGAAGTCAAGTGATTTGTCCAAGGTTGCCTAGCTAGCAAGTCTGAGGCTAGATTTAAGAACAGAAGTTTTTGATTCCAAGACTTAAAAATTAGTAAACTTCTGGATGTCTGAACTTCATTACATATTTTTTCCTGTATGCCTCATTCCTATTACACTGCCTTATATATTTAAAATGAGGTGGAGGTTGGGGGTTAGTATGTCTGAATCCGTGATTTCTTTAGTTTAGAGAACTTCTAATTTAGAAAGCTCTCCATTGATGTAGATCAGCAGTTTATCTATAATTTACAATCATAGGGAGTTTGATGTACTCAGGGATTTAATGATGCTAAAAAGCTACTAAGTTCTAGAGGCAGGACATGCACTCGTGTTTTCCTTTGTCTAAGATCTGCTGGTCAGTCAGCCATCTATCCCTATTCACTACACTATATTGTCCCTTGTCATACTCATTGAATACAGTTGGCAAAATGTTTGTTAAATTGCTATTTTTGACCAGATTCTGACCAATAAAGAAGTCATTGCCAAAGTAGAAATCATAGTAAATCTGGAAAGAAACATTCCCTCTTTGTTAGAGAGGTTGTGAACAATAATATGGAAGCATTACATAATAGTTTGCCCAATAAGAGATTTCTAAGACTTGAACATACTAATGAACAAGTCAATAAATAACTTAGAGCCTCAGTTTCCTCATTAATAGAATAAGGATATAATGCTTTCGTGCCTCGAGAATAAAATTCTATATAAAGTACTATGACAATTGTAGCCATTACTAGGTTTTTAAAAGAAAAAAGTAGAAATGATGGAAACAAAGCCTGACAATGGAGGATGGAAAACACGATAGTGGCATAGTTTCACAAGAAGAGTGTCATATGCTAAAACTTAGAATGAACCAAGGCTGGTGAAGAATGCTGAATTAGACAGGGATTTTTTCAAAGCCGAGTTGGTAGCAGTTAAAAATGACTGATAACTATTGTAGGAATCATTTCAGAATCTATTGTCTGTGTTCAGTAACATGATCAAATAGAGCAAAGATCAAAACTGTTCCCCAATTAGAAACATAAAGATTAGAAGAACTTGCATGCAATTACAAGAGCTCCAGTCTGACCTATTCAAATGAGCTACTGATGCTAAAAATGGAATTAAAAAGTAATAAGGTTGAATACTAACCATGATCACTTCATAGAGATATATCATCATAAAGCAGGTGCTGCAATGATAGGAAGCTACAAGAGCATCTTCCCACTCATCTTTCTTTGACGTCGTTTCTTCCATCCTTTTCTCCTTTCATTCCGCCAAACAACCAAGTCACCTATTAAACATTTACAATGTGCCTACAATGTGTAAAGCACTAAAGACCCTAAAGAAGGCCAAAATCACTATTTGCCCTCCAGGATCTTTCATTATAATAATGGAGGCAAAGACACATATGTACATTAGCTGTACTGTCTTTATTAGCCAAAGATTGATATTGCCAGATAGAGAGATATGGTACCCAAAGGAAGGAGCTATTTAAAATAGAATTTTATTAACAGAATGTCACAGCAGGAAGGTAAAACAATTATGATTACTATTGTCCCACCAAGTAATGAATGGCTATGGATAGAAAAAGAATATAGAAATTTATGGAATGCAATCCAGCTAAAGTATATAATCTTGAGAATATTTACAGCTAAAACTGAACTGATAACAATAGATATAAATGGAGCATATTTTTAATATTAACGTAGCTATTTTCCTCATTAATCACAACATTTGCTAATCCTTCAGTAGTAAAAGTAAAAATAGCAATTAAGAAAATGAAGGAAATATTAAGAATTGGGGCCAGACAAGGTACAAAAATAAATTAAAAAAAAGGAATCAGCAGAGGGGGCAATACCATCTTGGAAAGAGTGGTGGATCTGGTTGTAAGTAATCTCAAAAAGGAGAAGAGATCAAAAATCATAAAAGTTAAAAATAAAGAAAAATGAAATAAATATAAGCTATGGGCTGTAGTGCCTATGTCCTCAACAATTAGCATTTGTAAATCCATTTTAATTTTATCTACAATTTTTTGAAGTTAAATTTTTATTGCATGTAACTCGCCTGTCTTAGGTTTCACAAGAATACTTTCCTTTTCCACTATCACCTGACTTAAAGCATATCACAAGAACAGTCCTCTTCCTCTCACTTCAGTGTCTCCTAAGCTTCCTCCATCAAGGAGAAAGCAGGTCTTTCAATCTCTTTTCACTTGTTTTTCCTGTTTTTTTTTTCCTCACTCCCTCTAAATTGATTGTTAGCTGTGAGAAACCAAACTTGTGAGTCTTTGGCTACTGATAGACTTGATTCTGGGTTGTTTTCTAACCACATGCATTCCCAAATAAATTGTTTACTTGGATGAAACTCATTTTCTTAAATTTCACTTTATCAATCTGAAAAATAGTTGATCAAGAGAACATTAAAATGTTTTTGCCTGCTTTCAGATGTCTAGAATATATTAAGAGAAGGATTTATTTGAAAATCAAGACTTTCCTTGATGAAAGTATGAAAAGAGATCAGACAGGGCTTTGTATGTGATGTCCTACATCAGACTACATTCACACAACTGACAGAAATATACAAAGTATATAATATTCTATTGTGTTCATTTTTGTTTGACAGCATAAAGCTTTTGACAGAGTAAGAAAAAAAAACTAGCCTTAAAGGTTCTCTTCAAAAAAGATGTCTCCTAGGTATATATTGAGGTCAAAAATGTTCTTTAATAAATGTCATCATGGAGTTAAATTTGTTCAATAATATTTTTGTTATGCATATAAAGCAAGACATAGAATAAGGAGGGATATGCTTATCAATGCTATTTACAGCTGTCATGGAGAATATTCAACTTAAGATTCAAGTGCAAGAGCTCTTGCCCATAAACAATAAGGTCCTTCAGATATTCAGGCTTGAAAATGATATTGAGTCAATTTTGTTAAGCACAGAAATACAAAGATATTATCAGTGAAATACATGGTCAGCTCAAAGGAATTAACCTAATAGTCCACCTAGAAAAAATACATTTAAATGCCAGTTCCTCAGGTTATGGCATACAGTTTTATGGTCAGTTCATTGAACTGGTAAATCAATAAGGCAAGGCACTGCAGATGGATGATGACTTTGGCCCACAATCCAACAACTGAAAAGGAGGAAGAAACTGAGTTGGAATGTATTGAGAAAATCTGAAAACTTTCTTTTTTTATTTATTTAGAATATTTTTATATGCTTACATGATTCATGATTCCCCCTCCTCTTACCTCTCACCTCTTAGAGCTGACAAGCAGTTCCACTGAGTTATATGTGTATCGTTGTTCAAAACCTATTTCCATGTTATTCATATTTTCAATAGAGTGATCTTTTAATGCCAAAACCCCAATCATATTCCCATTGAACTTTGTGATCACGCATATGGTTTTCTTCTGCATTTCTGGTTCCACAGTTCTTTCTCTGGATATGGATAGCATTCTTTCTCATAAGTCCCTCAAAATTGTCCTGGATCATTGCATTGCTGCTAGTAGAGAAGTCCATTACATTTGATTGTGCCATAGTGTGTTTATCTCTATGTACAATGTTCTCCTGGTTCTGCTCCTTTCACTCTGCATCAATTCCTGGAGATCATTCCAGTTCACATGGAATTCCTCCAGTTCATTATTCCTTTGAGCATAATAGTATTCCATCACCAACAGATACCAAAATTTGTTCAGTCATTCCTCAACTGATGAACACCACCTCATTTTCCATTTTTTTTTTTGCCACCACAAAGATGACGGCTATGAATATTTTTGAATGGGCAAGTATTCAAAAAATTTTGGTGGGGGCATAATTCCAAATTGCCCTCCAGAATGGTTGAATTAATTCACAACTCTACCAGCAGTGTATTATTATCCTGATTATAACACATCCTTTCCAAAATTTATCACTTTCCTTTATTGCCATAGTGGCCAGTCTGCTAGGTGTGAAGTGGTAACTCAAAGTAATTTTAATTTGCATTTCTCTAATCAGGAGGGGTTTAGAACATTTTTTCATGTGCTTATTCATAATTTTGATTTCTTCATGTGAAAACTGTTTATTCATGTCCCTTTACCACTTGTCAATTGGAGAATGGCTTGATTTTTAAAATTTTGATTTAGTTCCTTACATATTTGGGAAATTAAACCTTTGTTAGAGAGTTTTGTTATAAATTTTTTCCCAGTTTGTTGCTTTCCTTCTAATTTTGGTTGCATTGATTTTGTTTGTACAAAATCTTTTTAATTTGATATAATCAACACCATTCATTTTACATTTTGTAATGTTCTCTATCTCTTGCTTTGTATTAAATTCCTTCCCTTCCCACAGATCTGACAGGTATACTATTCTATGTTCACCTAATTTATTTATGATTTCACTCTTTATATTTAAGTCATTTACCCATGTTGAATTTATCTTGGCATAGGGTATAAGATCTTGATCTAAACCTAATTTTTCTCATACTGTTTCCAATTTTCCCAGCAGTTTCTGTCAAATATTGAGTTCTTGTCCCAAAAGCTAGGATGTTTGGGCTTATTGCTGAGGTCATTTACCCTTAGTCTTTTCCATTGGTCCACCCTTCTGTCTCTTAGCCAATACCATATTGTTTTGATGATCACTGCTTTATAGTACAATTTAAGATCTTGTACTGCTAGGCCTCCATCCTTCACATTGTTTTTCATTATTTCCTTTGATATTCTTGATCTTTTGTTCTTTGAGATGAACTTTGTTACATTTTTTTTCTAATTCCATAAAAAAGTTTTTTGTTAGTTTGATAGGAATGGCACTGAATAAGTCAATTAATTTGAGTAGTTGTCATTTGTATGATATTAGCTCATCCTACTTATGAGCAATTAATATTTTTCCAATTATTGAGATCTAGTTTTAATTGTGTGAAAAGTGTTTTGTAGTTGTGTTCATATAATTCCTGTGAAACTCTGAAGAATTTCAATAATTCCAAGGTCTTTTTCTTTATGTCTTTGCCTCTCTTTCTCTGTCTTCTGTCCCCAATTATTTTATTCTCATTCTTTTGCCTTAATTTCTGACTTCCAATTTTATCATTCAACTGAAATGAAATGAAAGAACTACTCTCTTTAAAGTTGCCAGTGTTCTTTAAATTTTTCAATTGATAATTTATTCTCTGTCTATGTCTTTCTTGATTTATCAGCTAAAAGTGAGACTACTAATTATTCTCTCCTCCCGGATAATCTCTCTTTTCTGAGTTTTCATGACCCTGTACCCTCTTAGTTCTTAGTCACGGCCAACAATTCCTTCTAAGACTTCTTAGTTGGCTCATCATCTACTTCACATCCCTGAAAGTTAAATGTTCCCCAAAGGTCTGTTCTGAGGTTTCTTCTCTTTTCTCTTTCTCTTTTGTCTTGGTGATTTCATCAACTTCCATATGTTAAATTAGAATAGCTATACTGATGACATGCAGATTTGTGTATGTCTCTCTTGAATTTCTGATCCATGTTACTACTTGCCTATTGGCCAATTGAAACTGAATGTTCTCGGGTTACTTCAACTCAACACATCCAAAACAGAACTTATTATATCCTACTTCCCATACATACTAAATTCAATTCTTTTCCAAACTTCCTTATCAAAGACATACTAATTTTCTAGTCATAAGATCATATACTCAGAGCTAGATTCGATCTTAAAAGAGTTCAATTCATTTTACAGATAAAGAAACTGAGGCTGAGGAAATTTTGTAGCTGTCTAGGATTACATAGTAAATATCTGATACATGATCCAAACTCAGATGGACTCTACTACAAATTCAGCACTCTATCTATCATGTTACCTAATTACCTTTTTCAGGTTTATAACTAGTATTAAATTCAACCCCTTACTCCTCTTCAACTTGTATATCTAGTCAGTTGCAAAATTTTGCCATTTCTACCTCCACACTATCTCTCCACCTACTTTCTTTAATCACACAGTTACCACTTAAATCAACAACCATTGCATTTCTCATCACCACATGTCTTGCTTAGATTATTGCAGCAGCTTCCTAATTGGTCCCCTGAGTTCAAGTCTCTCCCTCCCTCTAGTACACCCTTTACACTGCTACTGAAGTGATTTTCCTCAAACATGGATCTATATTTTTTGCTCCCCTATTCAATAAACTCCAGACTGTCTATTGTTTCTAGGGTTAAATATGAAATCCTTTGTTTAGTGTTTTAGTGCCCTTCACAACCTAGTCCCAACCTATTTTTTGCAGAATCAATGTACTTTAGCCCTTCCATACTCTAATTCAGCCAAAATTACCTTCTCCCTATTCATTGTTTATTATTCCATCTCTCATCTCCATATGTTTGTACTCCCTTTTGATGCCTGATTTATAAAATCCCTCTCCTATCAAATTCCATTCCTCCTTCAAGACACCATGCAAGCTACACTTTTATTTGAAGTCTCTCCTGATACCCTCAATTTCTATTGCTCTTCTTCCCAAACTACCTTGTATTTTATATATATATTTCTATATATTCTCCATTTTTTATATTCTGCATATACTTATATAAATATTGTTTTCTCTCTTAAAGAGTAAACTAGCTCCTTGAAAGTATGATTAGTTTGTGTGCCTAGTGAACAGTGTTTGGTATTATAATGGAAGGAAAAAAGGAATCTACAAAGGAAAATAGGAAGGAAAGAGTGAAGAAGGAAGGAGGGGAGGGAGAAAAGAAAAAAGAAAAGGAAGGTAAGAAAGAAGGAAGAAAGGAAGAGAGGAAGGGAAGAAGAAAGGAAACATGTATGTATCTACTCTGTGCCATTCACTATGCTAAATGCCTTAGAAATAAGATCTCGTTTAATCCTGCTCACAAGTCTGTGATGCAAGTGCTGTTATTGTCCCCATTTCAGAACTGAAAAAAACTGAGGTAGAGGTTAAGTTACTTGCTAGAAGTCACATAGCTAGTAAGTGTCTGAGGCTAGATTTTAAACCAGGTCTTCTTGTCTCCAAGTCCAACATTCCATCATTGTATCTCCCATGTGCCTCTAACTTACCAAATATATGTTGATTAACATATATTAATGGAGAAATCTATAGTTTAGGAGAATAGGAATAGTCAAAAGTTTATATATCATATAGCTGTTTATATGCTCTGATTTTTTAAAGTGCACGTAAGTATGAAATCTCTAAAGGAGTAGAAATACACTGAAAAAAGCAAAAAAAGGAAATATCTAATGGTTTAGGGTTCATTTTATTTCTTAATAGTAAGAAAAATTCCTTCTATCTCCATGACATAAAAAAGAAAGATTTCAAATCTGCTATTTAAAAAGCTACAAGTATCATTTCTGTTTGCCAGTGCAAATGTTCTAGTGTAGGACCCAAAGGACTCTCATTTATCATATTCCATTCAATGCTGATGTGCTTTTGCTAGGTCTCTCAGCAACATTATAGTGCACTACCAATCTTCCTCCTCTTAAAGCCTTGTTACTCTGTTAAAATATCACTTTTGCTAATAGTTCTCACTTTTTACAACTCCTATTCTCCTGTCAATTTTCCAGCCTTACCACCTGTCACACCAGTTGCTATAAGCAAGTATAAAATGATATGGTGGGATAGAATTGGTGGGGGTGAGACACAGACAATTAGAAGATAGAGACTGACTAGGAAGAATATGCATTCTCTCCCAAAATAAGAGATTAGTTCTTAAACTGATTCAATTCTTCCAAAGAAATTTCAACAGTGTTACTAACAATTCGTTTAATGGTTTTTTTGTGAGATTTTTAAGTGCATTTTTATTTCTCTGGCTTTCCTAGAAGAAGCTACAAATGAAACTCTCCTTGTTGAAGCAATATTTTATTTGTGGTATATTCAAGAGGATAATGTTGGTGCAGAGTAAAACAATAAAATCCTTTCATTATACTGCAGTATATTTAAGTTTTTTCTGATTATATCTGAAATCCACCCTGGAGAACATATATAAAATACTTCCTAAAGTTTGAGACTCTTGGTTCCTATGGAATTAGTCTCTAGGAAAAATGTACATAAATCTTATAGAATTTAAAAATATTCATCCAAAAGCTTTTAAAAATAATATAATTTGTACAGTATATTGGAAAGAATTCTATACAAGTAGCCAGGAGACCTAGTCTGAATCCAAGCTTGGCTATTCCCTACTGAATCATAAAATTTTAGAGCTATGAAAAAGCTTGATAGGCCATCTCATTCAACCCCATCATTTTACAGTTGAGGAAACTGAGACCCAGAGAGGCCCCTGAGGTGCTGCTCATCAATACTGATGCTTCTCCACTCCCTCCAGAATTGTACTCTTCATGGAAGGCTGTCCTAAAATATGGGTTAAGCTTATCAGGGAATTGAGCTCCTCAGCTTTGGAATTCCCTTGTTGCAACCAAGCTCTCTCACTGTCTCTGTCTCTATCTCTGTCTCTCTGTCTCTGTCTTTCTGTTGCTCTTTCTTTCTACCTCTCCCACTCCTCCTCCCCATATCTCTCTTTCCAAACTCTCTCTCTCTAATGTATATATACACATTTATATATATGTTTATATGTGTATATGTTTATATATATATAATATTTATATATATTCAAATATATAGTCATGATACATTTTAAAGATTAATCTGCATTATTATACTTTTTATCCATAACTTTTAAAAGGGGAGACAAACAACAAAACTGTAAACCAAACTGTGATGTATAGTTTTTATCATTTGTCAGTTCCCAAAGAGTATAGTAAATTATCACACTAGAAATTTAACAAGTGACTTTCCTGAGCTTGTTTGAGCTCACCCCAGCATACTCTTGCTCCAGGCAATGCTTTATATGTTATCTAATTGTCTAAATAGGTCAATTTGCTCCTTTCTGTGCCCATGGTCCCCCTTTCCTCTGAATGGATCAGTGTCCTCTCCACCATACTTCTAACAATTATACCATACATTTCTTGAGTAGCTAATCTCTCAGCTTCAAACTTTTTTCCCTGGAGCTGAGCTATTTTAATGAATGGAAAGTGAGTTAGGGAGTACAAACTCACCTAATCCGGTATGTCTAGGTAGCACCAGTCATGGCCATGCTTTATATCCCAATCAATGATTCACCTGTTTACCATTTTGCCATCTTCTGTGTTGACATGCACACATACTCACACATGCATTTTCATCCCTTACTCCAGGAATACTGAGCATACCAATACTATTTTTGCTTCCAGAATGGGCTTTCAATTGACTGTCTTACAGATCACTTCAATATTGCTTTGACTTAACAGACCAATGCTCTCTTCCCTGGTTACCATTGCAATATATGTGTTGTCTTATTCCTTTAGAAAGTATACTTCTTGATGTCAAAAACTCTCACTTTCTATTGCTTGGCAGAGTGCCTAGTATGTAAAAAGCTCTTTATACTTCCAAAACACCATTAATCTATTCATTCACTGTCTATGACCATGCAGTTCTTTAGTGGCAAACAGATCT
The DNA here is from genome assembly GCF_016433145.1 of Gracilinanus agilis. Taxonomy (NCBI): domain Eukaryota; kingdom Metazoa; phylum Chordata; class Mammalia; order Didelphimorphia; family Didelphidae; genus Gracilinanus; species Gracilinanus agilis. Next base: position 279,663,599 of record NC_058134.1, on the reverse strand, counting down.
CATAGCATCTCTCTACCTAAAACTCGTTTCCATTGAATTTTGTTACCTTTACATTTTTTTTCTGAAGGTTTTTCCAGGAGTAACTTTTAGCATCATCAATAATATTTCATATCCTTAACAATGAAGAAAAACACTTTGAAATTCTATGGATACTCATTAAAAGATAACCCTAAACTCTAGAGAATAAACCTCAAAAATCTAACTAGTATTGTTAAAAAAAAAGATCTTGGGGATGCTCATATCTTCTTTTCATTTTGTTGATGAGACAACTCAGGGGCAGGGAGTTTAACCGAATTAATGAAAGTTACAGGAATAGTATATAGTGGAAATGACTTGAGGTAATTTTTAATGATAAGATGAAGATGGCAAAGGAATCTAAGGATTATAAAAAAAAGATACCCATGTATATGTGTTTTGTGTGTATAGAGTAGATTATTACTCAATCCCTATCTTGCTTCTGTTTTCTATGACAAATAAAAAGATTGCAGAACAAAAATGACTAAAAGAAATTGTTAGTGAGAGAGCACCCAGCTTCTTGTGACTAACTTAACTCATCTAGCTCAGGTAAATTATATCTTTAAATACTGAAACAATGAAAATGCTGAGTCACTGTCAGTGGTATCTGAAAGGGAAAATGCAAAATATAACATGAGATTAAAGAAGTGCAAATATTGTCCAGGCAAATAATGCTTGATAAATGAGAAGGGAATAGTTTAATAGCTCACTATATGCCAGTGAGTTTGACTTTGAATATTGGAAAAGTTCAAGAGCAGATCATTAAAACAACTTGGTTGGCAAACAATGCTAAAGGAAAGTATCTATCAAATACACATACACATACACACACACACACACACCTATGATCTTATCAAGAACAGTCTGTGTCCTGGTTAATCTCCAGTAAAAATATTTTAAATACTTATTATGATGGAGCTTGAACTCCAGAACTACTTTGTCCTAGGTACATACTTTAAATGATGGTTTTAAAATACTTCAGCTCAAAAAACACATGTGCAATTTTTTTAAAAATTGAAACCATTTTCAGACAATTTTTAAAAAGGCAAGACTATCAGGATACAGCTATTTTCATGTAAATCAGGCTAATTGATATAACATTAAAATGTTGTTGCATTTGCAGAACCTACTAAAATCTCTTAATGTTGAATGCTCTTTATTGTGGTTGATTACAAAGTTAGTAAGTGTATAAAAAGGGTCTTTAAACATTTAAGCTTCATGGTAAAAAAAAAAAACTAACCAAGAAGAAACTTGTTTTTATTCACTTTTCTACTATCTAATTTCCTCGGTCTTCAGCTAGGCAAATCTTTTTTCCACTTTTTGGACATAGTATTTATAAACCTTTTAAATTTGAATTACTTTTAAGAATGTTTAGAAAGTGTTGTCTTAATATGAAGAGCAGTACTCTTTAAGGCAGAGAACCTTCAAACTCATCAAAATGGCTATCTTTTGGCTATGTAGAACAGACGAGGCTTTTATTAGTTCACCTTGACACTGTTTTGTCCGGTCAGAATGGATCTCAAGCAGTGCTACTCAAGTTGAATCCTTAATGGAGGAAAATAAAACTAGCCACCTCAACAGTTTTCAAAGCTGTGAAGTTCATTCTTCTCAAGCTAGAGATGGCAGTGAAGAACAACAGTTTTAAGGATCAGTGTTATCCCTTTCGAGGCGGTGTTGAATTTCAGTAGTGAATCTGAAACTTTTGTCTCTCCCACCAGTTAGGAATTGCCTAGCTCCATGTTGGTGAACCTGTGGCACGCATACCAGAGGGGGCTGTTCCCTTCTCCTTCTCCATGATCTCCTGAGGACATTTCTCCCATCACCTGGCCCTTCTGCCCAGCAGCCCAGTGGGAGCGCTTTTTTTCTCCTCTGTCTAAGGAGAAACCCTAGATGAGGGGCTCACAGGTGTCAAGGGGCTTACAGTTTGGGCACTTGGTCTCTAGAAGGTTTGCCATCACTGGCTTAGCTGAAGCCTTTTGCCAGCTGACAACTATTCTAGAGTCATAAAGTAGTCATATAAAAATTGACTCGTGATAATGCTCTGTATGTGTAGGACTCTGCAACATAAAACTATTATTGCTTTGGCACTGTTTAAACTGTTAATCCATTCTCATACTTCTCTAGTTTTCAAATAAAAGTTCCTTCTCAAAGATGTACTTGGATTGATGCAAAGTGAAATGAACAGAAGCAGGAGAACATTGTACGCAGTAACAGCAATATTATATGATGACCAATTGTGAATGATGGTTATTCTCAGTAATACAATGATTCAAGACAATTCCAAAGGATTTATCATGAAAAATTCTATACACTTCCAAAGAAAGACCGGATGGGGTTTGACTACTCCTCGAAGCATATTTTTCAAACTTTATTTTTCTCGTTTTTGTTTGTTGTTTTTATGTGTCTGATATGGAAATTTAAAAAAATTCCTTCTCACACAGAAAAAAAAAACAACTACTTGATCACATGAGTGGATGGGGATGTAGAAGATCACCTTAATGCAAATATTAAAAATATGGAAATAGGTCTTGAACAATGACAAAGGTAAAACCTAGTGGAATTGCTCATTGGCTACAGGAAGGCAGTGGGAGGAAGGGAGGAAAAGAACATGAATCATGTAACCATGGAAAAACATTCTAAATTAATTAATTAAATAGTTTTTTTCAAATAAAAATCCTTCTCTAATTAAAAAATGTATAAAATTATTCCCCCAAAATAAAAACATAATTTTATAACTTTCATAAGAGGATTTGAGTCTTTACATTTAAATCTCACAGTTTATTTCCTTTATAAATATCTTAAATCACACCTAAAAGCTATATTTTATATGCATATATTTGCAATTATGGTTTTAAATGTTTGCTTTTTTACTTCTTTTAAATATCAGCATGTTTATCTCCAATAGCAGTAATATCTTACATTCTGTGATGTTAATAACAATATTTGAATTCATACAAACAAATTTTTAATGCTTCTTTCATCACTAAACTCTTTCAATTAAAGAGAGGCTTAAAGATAGTTTGTATCAGGGAAGATTAGGAAACTGAGGTTCAGGAAGCTCAATCATAGAAGGTATTCTAATTGGTTGATCTTTCAAATATTATTGAATATTCATTTTTTGGATTTGGTTTGGATTCACTTGGAGGAACATGATGATTTTTAAAGTTCCCAAGGGATAATCTTTGAGTTAATGTAAGTATCACTAGTCATATATATCCTCTTGTGCTCTTGCAAGAGAAAATTTTTAAATTTTAAAATTTAAAATACATAACTGTATATTATCTGTATTCTAGGCATGAGGTTGAGCTGTGTTTCTCCATATTTTCTTTATCCTTTTGATATCAATGATTTGATAAAGCAGGAACTTTTATTTTCTTTGATCAAACACCATTAAAAAGTAAATTACTAAATATACTTGAATATCTTCCATGGAAATTTTTGTCCTCTAATGTATAGCATGATAAGAACTTCTTTAAAGTTTTTTTTAATGAAGTAATCTAGTCTCCTTAGGGCATCATATTAATCATATTTATATACATTTCTAGCTAATATAATTAGATCTAGACTGAATATTTTTTGTTGTACTCATATAATGCCATTTTAAAAAAAGTTGAAGTACTTTAAAAAATTACAATAAGGGGGAAAGAAAATAAATTAAATGGATAAAAAAAATGTTCTGCTATTGTCCAAAATGGCAGAGTCAATTAAGTCAACCTCAAGTTTATTTTTACGATCCAGAGTTAGGCTCAGCTTTGACTTGGCTTTGGAAAGTCAAGTCTAACTGCAAAAAGTTTTGCATTGTTCGACTTTGACCACAGAGATTTTTAACACAGGTACATGCTAAAATAGGGCATTGAATTCAAATTTTCCTCCATTAAAAGCAGACATTATCCACAACAGCAAGGAAATAACCTGCTCAAGAAAATTTGATTATATTATAGATTATTTCCACAGTCTTATAGTCTGAACTCTTTCTACCTTGTCTGTTTCTACCATTGTATGATATTAAATACTGTCTCTTGTTAGTCCTACCTCCAAACAGCTAGTGTTTGCCATGAATAATTCTAATAATGCATTTTGTGTCCTTTTGAAATCCATCATTTCATTCAAATTAGGTATCTGCAGCAAACTCACAGAATGTTCCTTTGAAAAATCTATTTCTTAAGATGATATGAACATTCTATATTTCCTATTTATAAATTAGGTTAAAAACACCAAGAAAATTATATTTCTATTTAGTTTTATGTTTGCAGAAGTACAAAGACCTAGCTAAGCTTTAGGACAGTAATCCTGCTCAGTTTTCTAAGCCATCTAGTAACAAGCTGGGTTATCTTATTCCTGCTTTACCTTTAGTAATCTAAAATTTTCAAGGAAAATTAAAAATAATGTTGAAAAAATGTAAAAGAATCTAGAATAAAAAACATGATGCAAAGGCTAAAGCCAATCAAAGAATCAGAAATTTATCCCTATCAGGACACATCTTAGGACTTCAAATATATTACTTGAGACACTTTCTATGCCATGAGAATAAGGTAGATAGTACAGTGGATAGAATGTTGTACTTGATGTCAAAAAGACTCAAGGTTAAATCTTATTTCATATACTTCCTAGTGGTGTGACCCAGAACAGGTTATCTAGTCACCCTTATCCTGTTTCCTCCTTTATAAAAAGTAGAAAATAGTAGTACGTCTGGCACCATATTATAGTAATAAAGTATTTTGTGAGTGCTACATTAATGGCTAGCTCTTATCATCATTAAAGATTATTCATTCTGCCACTTATGAATGCTTAAATATTTTAATATTGTTAAATACTGATATATGTTTGTTACTATATAGTATTTTAAATAGCGTGTTTTAAATTTTATTTTGGACAACTATTGAGTTTTTCTTATGTATTGGGGCCTCTCTATGTACTTTGAAGGAATTCTCACAAAGTTGACAAAGAGACTACTCCTGAATTCATGGAACATATTATTAACGGGACATATTATCTAAAAAGACATATGCAGAAGTTATTAGGAATACCAGGCAGAATGTAATGATTTCCATAAGGGAGATGTAAATAAAGTCCTATTGGGATTTAGGAAAAGAAGATATCATATTCAACAGAGAAGATTAAAAGATGTTTTAATTAATTAATTTTAATAATCAATTAATTAGCTTATTTAATTAATTTATTTTATTAATTAAAGATTAGGAGAAGTATTTCAGCCTTTAAAGCCTGCTGGAATTTTAGCAGATGAGAACAATGAAATTAAAGGATAAAGAACTAGTATGAAAAAAGGCCGTGAGACTGGGAAAACATGACCAGTATAGAGGAAATAGTGAGCAGCCTATTTGGGCTAGAATGTAAAGTATATATAAGAGATTGGTGGGACATAAAGCTAGAAAGGAAGATAGTGAGTCATTGAAGATTATTGAAAAGGAGTGTGACATTACTAAAGTTTTGTATTAAGAATATTCATTCATGTGAAGAGTGCTAAGTGAATGGAAATTGTGAGAGACTGTATGTGAGTGTTTGGAGGTTATTGCAATAAACTGAACAAGAAGATAATGAGGGTCTGAATTGGGGTGGTACCCATGGGACAATCTAGGATTGAATGAATGCAAGAAATATTGTGGAGATAAAATTTATACAGCATGACAAGAGATTATAGATAGAGGGTGAAGAAGAGGGAGGAGTTAATGATGTATGGTTACATGGTGTGTGACTCAAAAATATTCATAGTACAATAAAAAAGGAAAGCCAAGAACAAATATATTTAGGTGTGAGGATACAGATGAAAATTGAATTGAGATTATCTGTTTGATTATGAATATTTAGAGTTTAAAGTGATACCAAGGAATGCATATAGAGATGTCCAGCTACAGTTAGGAAGAGGATTATAGCTAATGAAAGGAATAAAGACTTGAAATAGAGAAGGTATCAACTATAGAAAGTCAATGAGTGCACCAAAGGAATTCTCTGTCTCTGTCTCTCTCTGTCACTCTCTGTCTCTTTGTTTCTCTGTCTGTCTTTCTTTCTCTGTCTCTGTCTCTCTTTGTCTCTGTCTCTCTGTTTCTGTCTGTCTCTGTCTGTCTTTCTGTTTCTCTCTCGCTCTTTCTCTCTCTTACTCTCTCTCTCTCTCTCTATATATATATATATGTATATATGCATATATATACATATATATATATGTACACACACACACATATATATGATACAGAAAGATAAGAGATTTGAAAACCTGAGAACAATATTGCAGATATCTGCTTTTAAACTGAATTTTCTCCTTTTAAGGTGATTATCTCCTTAGGGTAGAGAGTTCCCCCCCCAAAAAAAATGCCCACTAGAACTAATTAGTAAACTGGAGAAAAGATAGAAGAGTTCATTGTCAAGAAAGTCAAGGGAGGAGAGGGAAGCTATGGTAGATTGGGGTAGGAAATAGAGGGTGATCAACAATGTAAAATAGGAAAAGGAGTATAAAGATTTTTTTAAAAGACTATTGTATTAATTTTATATGAAGTTACTGATTAATATTGAGAAAGTAGTATAAGGACTGTGAGAGGGGTAGCACAAAGTTTGAAAAAAAATGAGTGACTAATGAGGAAATGGGGGAAGAAAATATAGATTTTGCCTGAGGAAAGCTTGGCATTTAAAGGAGAGAGAAGGGTGGTAACATGAGATTATAGCAGTCTAATGGGAAGTTTGTGTTTTGTTTTTTCTTTGGAGGAGATATATCACTCATGGTTAGGCAGAGAAGAACCCAAATGGAGTTGGAGAGAATGAATGTATTAGAGAAAAATAAAGAGATTACTGATAGACCAAGGTCAAGGATGAGCAAGTTGTTCCTTGCATTATCTGTCATGATGAATAGACTGAATTCCTTGAAAGTTTGAGTAATGATTTTTGGTTCTTTATTATAAACCACTCACTGTGCTCATCTAGGGTTTGTGATACATAAACACATGGTGTACCGTACTAATGACTTTAAAAAATATTCAGGGAACCACACCAGAGTTAGTAAAAGTGGTTCTTATAAAAATTTATTAAAATTTCAACTTTGACAAAAATCCTAGAATCAAGTATTATGGAATACAAATAAATCATGTGTGCTATTCTCAGGATTATCATTCAGCTTACAAAGGCTGGTTTGTTACCTTTTGTTGATTGAGGACACTGAACTTGGGAGGGAGACAAATGAAGGACAGAAAGGGCAATGAACAGCTCAGTTGCTCCCCTTACCTCAACTGAATTGGGTTGGAAGCTCAGGTGTTTTGATTTGTGTATATATTGCCTGCTTGCTGCCTGGTGGGTCAGCACTTCTTAGCCCATCATTGAAGTACTCTCATTTCAGTTTTCAAACCACTGCCTCTTTTTATTCCTACCTTCTGATTCTAGGTTTTGTTTATTTGAGTGAGTGGGGCACTTGTCATCATTTTTTTTATCTCAGCTAATCACAAGCGCAGATTGGAATTTTAGGGAGAAAATTAAAAATAAAACATAGTTCTCCCCCCACCCAATACACAGGAAAATGATTCAAGCTGGTAGACTTTTACTGCTACTTTAGTAACTACTTTACATATTAGAACTATCCCAGTTCTCCATTCTTTTCCCCACCAGATTATCAACAATATTGAATAAGGGATTTTGTATTACTATTGATTCCTTTTTCTAACCAGAAACTCTAGAATTCTTGTAAATGACAACCCAAAGTCAAGAGGATGCCTTTAATAAAACAGGTACAGCTTTCCCTAGTAGGAGAGGTACAAACGTGGATTCTTGAGGAAACTTCTAATTCCCACATTTCTGAAAACAAAAGAAAGTAAGGATAATCTCAGTTTTGGTGTATCTGTGCCCACAGATAAGAAAGAGAAAAGCAAAAGTCCTGCAGGCATCTGCTCTACATACTCCAGCCTAGTCACTTCAAATAAATGTTGTTTCTCTTTGTTTTTTATCATTATAAATGACGCATTCAATAATCAGGATTTTTTAAATAAAAGAAAAGACTTTGGAATCTATTATAGATAGCTGTTTTATATTCATTTTATAATAGTAGTTTTAATACTGCCCTGCTTGTCTGTGTTCTCTTCTGAACTTTTTCTGCTCTTTTATAAAAATAATAACTAGCCAATAGAGCTTATCAGGCACTATGTTAAGCACTTTACAATTATTCTTTCATTTGATCCTCACTACAACCTGAGAGATAGGTACTTTATTATTATCATCACCTCATTTTTACTGATGAGGAAACTGAGGCAGAGGTCAAGTGATTTCTCCAGGTTTTGTAGCTACTAAGTTTTTAAGGAATTTTCCTGACTTCACATCCAAAGCTCAACTGTGCTGCCTAGCTGTCCCATGCTGTCTCTACTGACTCTCTTTTGAAGTGTTTCATTAACATTTCCCCCCTCTCTTTTCTTCTGATAGATCAATATTTGTCTTTTATTGTATTTATCTAGAATCCTTCTCAGGTTTCTGTGTCAGGTTCCAGTATCTCCAGTGTCTTAAATGAAGAGCCTCCTTGACTCTCAGTGACTCATCTTTCACTTAAAATGTAGCAACTCTCCAAATTTCCTCTATGAAAATGACAATTCCTTTAAAAATCATAACATAATTAACAAATGTTTAGGTGATTTCCCATTAAAAACTTTTTTATCTTTCTTAGTTAAAAAATAGTTACATTCCTATAAGCTAAAAGAATATAGTAACTAGCAGCTCTATATCTTAAATATGGGCAAAGACCTCCTTTAGTGTCTTTGAAATCATATTTCTTTGCCCTCTTATTTCCTAAGTTTTTAAATAAAAATGATCTTTGTGATAGAGGACTGTTCTTACACAATTGAGGAATTAATTTACATCAACCACAAAGTGAACTGAGTTTTTATATTTTTGCCACAATTAAATTTCTGTCCAAATTTGCTCAAGTCCCATATTAAAGTTGGGTTTCCTCATATACATGCTAACAGTTTTTTATTAAATTGAAAGTTCTTTTTCCAATATATTTTAGGTACCAAAATGTTAATTTACAGTAGTCACAGTATCTTATGTCCTTTTGTCAATATTATTCTTTACATAAAATACTTTTTTTTCATCTATTCCATTAATTTTATTTTTTAATTCAATTTTTTATTTTATTAATAAATTTCCATATTAATTTTCGAAAGGAATATGATCTATATTGCCTCCCTCCTTTCTTTTCTCCTCAAGCTGACAAGAAATTCAATCTGCGTTATACATGTATTGCCAATCAAAACATATTTCCATATTATTCATTTTTTCTAAACCCCAAAACATATGCCCAAATAAACAAGTGATAAATCATATATTTTCATCAGCATTCCTACTCCAACAGTTCTTTCTCTGGAGGTAAGATAGCATTCTTTTTCATAAATCCCTCAGAACTGTCCTGGATCCATTGTGTCTCTATTAGTAGCAAAGTCTATCCCAAAATTCCACAACAATGCAGTTACAGTGTATAATATACTCCTGGGTCTGCTTATTTCACTCCGCATCAGTTCATGTAGGTCTTTCCAGCTTTTTCTTAAATCATCCTGTTCATCAATCCTTATAACACAAATATATTCCATTGCCATCATATACCAAAATCTGTTTAGCCATTCCCCTATTGAGGAGTGTGCTGTAGATAATTTATAAAAAGAGGTAATGAATTCCACTTCAAATAGACACAAAAACGATTGTATAGGAATTCAGCTCTCCTTTTCTCACTCAAATGTTTTAGAAAGCTCTAGTTTGAGCAATAAAGAGAAACCAAAGTAAGCTCCTACACGTGTACCAGAATTGCTTATCAAGTGGGTAAGAAGCTGGCAGAAGTTATGACAGAGATGGTGCCACAGAAACCAATACAACTCTGTGTAAATAGACCAGACATCAGTAAATTCTGGGAAAGAGACCATAGACATTCTTCTTTCAGAAGTCAAGTAGATAGACAACATTAAGATATCAATAAAAAACATTAGGACTCACTTAACCTCAGATATCATCTGATCTCAGATATCATACGAGGAAAATGAAATATCTTTAGATAAAGTCAGTATGACATTATACTGTCAGTTTTCAAAATATAATCTTAAAATCAGATGTTCCTATCCAACAACGTAGAAAATCTGTACATTTTTTTTAAAATGGCTAAGTTTTAGTCTAGAGCTCAAAAAGTTAAAAGAAAATTATACCATCCTTAATCTAAAAATGTTTGCAGAAAATGATGACAACTGAATTGTAATGTTTCCTACCTAATTTGTTCACTTTATATTTTTACTACTCTTGTGGGGGAGAAAAATCCCCAAATTGTAGCTATTAACAATTCCATCTACTAAAGTAATTGGTTATGAGCAGAGTTTCAAGTTCTTCACTTTCTTCTTCCTTTTAAAAATTCTGTCTCCTGGAAAATTAAATGGAATATCAAGTGACATACTTCCAGAAATGAGCAGCTGCCATTTACATTCCTTAAGAAAGACCAGATACCCAGATGCAAGAAATATGAAATTTGTCAATAGGAGACAGACTCTTTCTGAAAGGAACTATGAAAACTGTCATCACTGAAGATTCTCAGTTGCCATGCTATAGCTCATACATCAAGAGTGAACTCTCTTCACTCAATTAGGAATGGAATTATCAACAAAGCATGCAAACTATAACATTATCCTAAAGTTTAGAGCAAGTAAAGTTTAGAGCACTGAGAAGGCACTGAATTAAATAATTCAGACAGGTTTTTAAGCATACAGAAGCTGCTTGTAAACAAGTCTGACTGGGGCACAAAGTTCAAAAAAGATTTCCTAAAAGAGGTTAATGATAAAGGATGGAGTAAAGACCTAAAGCAGAAAATCTCTCATCCAATAATTCCATTTTATAACAACATTCAATTGTTTTTCACCCCAGTGATATCCAGAAAGAGTAATAATTGTAGCATGTGGATATTCTACTTTTAGGTTATATGAAATGCTTCAACTATAGAATGTCTCCCTAAATTCCTCCAGATTAACTATGAAAAAATTTTAATGCACAAATTTATTGCTTGTAGAGCATACATTTTCTTCTAATCTATAACAAGAAGTATTTTCTTATAGCTTAAATATTAAGCCTTCCAAGAAATAGTTTACAACTACTTTAGAGATTTGAAATAAAAGACTATAGACACACACACACACACACACACACACACACACACACACACATATATTCAGTTAATTGACAAGCACCTACTATGTGCTCTGTACTTTTCTAGATGGTAGGAATACAAAAACAGATATGAAATAGCCCTTGATCTCAAGGAGCTTACAATATAGCAAAGGGAGACAACACATCTATCTATCTATACTATCCTACCCATCTATCCACATGTTTACATATATGCAAATGTAAGTTTCTATATGTATGTTACATGTATATGTGTATGTTAGAAAGAAGAAAAATTAAAGGGAGCCATTGGTAAAGAGGCTGATGAAAAAATATCCTGTGGTTTAGAATGGGGGTCTTTATTTCAGGGAAATGCTTGAGGTCATTACTAGAACAGTAAAGTTTCCCAAAAGCAGTCCAGCTCACTCTCTAGCAATTCAATTCTTTTATCCCTTCATTCCTCCCTCCCTCCTTTCTTTCTTTCTTTCTTTCT
>NC_058134.1:279616549-279627061 GCF_016433145.1 Gracilinanus agilis | reverse complement strand
GAGAGAGAGAGAGAGAGAGAGAGAGAGAGAGAGAGAGAGAGAGAGAGAGAGAGAGAGAGAGAATTTAATCAAAGCTGCAAAGATCTTACAGATTGCTATTTGAAAACTTTTTGTTTTACTTTTTGGGCCTCTATGATACTTGATTGTTTCAATAAAACAAGACAAGAATAAAATTTCAAATACTATGAATTCAAATTCATGATTGACAGAGCTAATCCAGAGTTCAAGGGATAAAGCCTCAATAAATAGAATGAGAGAATTTTTTCATTTGGGTAACCATTAGGTACCCATTTTAATTCTTTGCTGGACTTTTGTTGAATCTGGGGAACAGCTTAGAGATGCTTGAATAGTTTGAACACATAGGTGAGTAGGTTACTCCTAGTAGCTAGAATTATTATCTGATACTCACCAATTTATTAAAGCCCCTCCTTTTATCATCAGACCCCGCCTCCAAATCAGTTCAGGGAATTTATTGATCACATGAAAGACTGCTGATCTCTTCTAATATCAGAAAACAATAGAATAAGTCAGATATTGGTGAATGCAGTTCTACAGTCACTTTTAGAAATCTCCACTAAAAAAACTGTTAACAATAGCAAAGGAGAATTCGTTCAGGAGGTGGATCATTACATTTTGGGGTTGTTTTAGTTCAGGAGGTGGATCATTACATTTTGGGGTTGTTTTAATTGTTAAACAGTTTATCCTTATAATGAACCAAACTGTTTCTTCATGATATCTTCCTATGCAACTGTATTGTGCCTTAAGGAATCAGAGAAAATAAGGTTAATCCCTTTTCCTCATAAAAATTTTGGAAGATGACAAGCATGTCCTTGTTATATCTTTTCTTCAGGCTAGAATCCATAACTCTTGTCAGTTATTCTGAATATCACACAGGTTCAAGTCTTCTTTACATCCTGGTCATAATTTTCAGGTGTCTTTCTAAGCTATTAATGTCCCTTTTAAAATACAATGCTAAGAATTATATACAATACTCCACGTGTAATCTGACTACAAGAGGATATAGGGGACTATTATCTTTCTTGATTTCTATCTATTGTCAATGCTGCTTGAGCCTGCATTAACTCTATTGGCAGACAGCATTATAGTGTTGGATTACATTGAATTTGCAGTCAACTAAAATCCCTAATTCTTTCCCCATTGAACTTCTGTCCATCTGAATCTCTTCTGTACTTTTCTTGTGATCCTCTCAAGCCCAGTTGATATTTTGAACCTAATTGATGACTATCCATTTATTCCTGATTAATTTCTTCTCATTGAATTCAACACTCTTTCCAGCCCATTGAGTTTCTTTTGTATTCTGATTCTATTATCAATTTCATTAGCTATCTTGAGAATATTATCAAATTTTATAAGCATGACATTTATATATTTATCTGAGACACTAATTAAAACCAAAAGGAAGTTAATAGAACAGGACTGAAAAGCTAGAGTTGAACTACCACTAAAGACCTTCCTCAAGTAGCTCTGCTAAAAAGGGAAATGAAATCAGCTTTGTCTGACTTGCTCTTAGAGAACCTATGTTTCTTTTGGCATAATTTCTAGGAACTATTTCTTCTATTTGAAAATCAGGACAATATTTACTCATATGTAATATTCATGTATTCTTGTCTTTTATCAACAGGGGTTAAGCATTCAAATATGCAAAGTCCTGGAGAGTGATTTGTCTATCCCAAAGTGAGATGCATTACCAGAGTGCTTTCTCTCTCCATCAGATACCAATGCAGAGTCCATCAACTAGTGACATTTAGGAATTTGTACTTCAGGAAGGGTTTCTTTTTTTTTTTTTTTAAATTTGGAGACCCAGTGGAATTATCTGTCAACTCCAGGAGTGGGGGAAGGAGAGATGAGGGAGATAACACGAATCACGTAACTTTGGACAACTTACATGTAAATTTGTTTTTGGAGTAAAACAAATTTAATTTTTAATGAAAAAAATTTGTAGAGAAAATAACTAGAAGGAAAGGAATCAATAGGGCTAGTTAGTGTTGGAAATTCATCTTCTATTTGGGGAAGATGTGTACAAGCACTGCTAGATCTTCCATTTTGTTCTCAAGCTTTCCCCCATGGATAGACAACATTGTTGGCTGCTGTGGTTATGCTCTACTTGACAATGGTATGAGCTAATGTAAAAATGCATTTAGAGATGATCTCTTTCTCTCCTGACTCCATAACAGGGAAGGAAAAATATACAATGAACACCACCAGTCCTCTGAGTTTTAACCTTGCCCTCCTCCTTAATTTTAAAAGGGAAAATCAATTCCTAATATAACTAGCACCTAGGCTCATTTCTTTCTGCCATTATATCTAATAAATAACAACCTTCCACTTTTGCTCTATTTCTTTCATTGCTATTATTATTACCATCACATGAAGATAAAATGAAGCCACTAGTCCTGATTGTATGGATTTTAACAGCTGGAATGAATGTCTGAGAAGGATTTGAATTTGTGTAGAGACCTAGAAATATAGATATTCCATTTCAGCATGAGACATTGGGAAATAAAAGAGGTAATACTAACATAATCTCTTTTCAGGGAGCCATAGCATTCCAAGCCAGCTCAAATTGACAAACAAAAATTAAATGCTGAAAGCTACTAATACCCTACATGAATCAATAACCTCTAAGTATATTAATGATAAACTACTTGAGGAAAAGGGAATGAAGTATCTGGGAAAGAAGAATTCCTCATCATATATACCTATAAACCCCTTTTGGATTCTTTGTTGATATTTTATTACATGCCCTTCTTTTCTAATATACCTTCCAACTAACAAGTGAATTATGATTTAGTGATACCCCTTAAGCATTAATATCATCTTTATTCATATATAACAGGACATTTAGATTTATTTATAGTTCTTTGGTATTGTTACTATTGCTTTGTTTATCTTGGACTCTAGTTCTCTCTCAGAGACTTTGTTCTACCCTTTCTAGTCTGAAAATAATTCTCTTAGACAGAGAAAATGAAAGAAAATTGGGAGTTAAATAGGTTCACTTTTTATTATCCAGGAATATTACACCATCTACTTTCTTCCTTATTATCCCCAATATATCTGAAGATCCCCTTTTGTTGTACTAAGCAAGGATCATGCAAATCTCAACTCTTTCTTAGCTTTGAACAATCTGAAACTATTTTTATAGTTCTGTGTATATTTTATTGCAATTTCTTTGTTATTTTCACATAGAATTTCATCTGAGAATTTCTTTTTTGTCTACATTAGGCTTTTTTAGAGCTTACCTCTTTTAATCCTTATTGGGTTCATTTGTGTTTATATTTTTGGAATTTCATTATTGAGAACTTTCTAGCCCTCTCAAGTCATATACCTTTTTAGAGTCTGCCAAGGATTAGGAAACCAAAGTCCAGGGTCCAAAGAAATGTTAACATTTAATCTGAATTCAAAATGCTTTCTGCAATGTTAGGTCTTTTATTTCATTTATGTGTGACCTATTTCAAATGTTTCTGATGGTCCCCTTCCTTTCCCTACTTCTGCTGATTCAACCACCATTATTCCAGTAGATGCATCCAGTTATTCCTAGCTAGTCAGATTTAGGTGCAGAGGGGTAATTTCCTTGACAAGTCTTTTGAAGATGAAATTTTTGAGATGAAATTTTTATGGAAACAAGTCAAGATGTTTGCTGTTCCACTCTAAGCTGACATAATTTGCAGCAGACATGTAGGTATTTGAAATCTCTTATCACTAGTACATCCCATTTCTTAGAATTTTGCTGGGTTCATTCATGATGTATGTTAGGAAAATATTAATGTTCTCTACATGAATAGAGCATTTATAATATATCTCAAGGTAATATTTTTTAAAATCATCATTCAAATGGTCTTATACCATTCTTCTCGCCTATAGTTCATGGATTTCTACACAGATTTTTTTCATATTAACTTAAAATGATATGCTAGCACTAATTCTATTAATTTGTTTTAAGTACCATTCATCATTCCATTGTCAGTTTCTAGTTATCCAAATTTCTACTTATCTTCAGAATCCAATAAAATCTGTGACATTATACTTATCTTATATCAAAATTTGAATTCCAGTTTAAATAGTACTCATACTCTGTCATCAATATAGAGACATATGAAGTCAGCTTTGTTCCTGACATTCTTTTAAATATTTTTCTCCTGTTGATTACTACATGCTTCATTTACCCTTTTTACTATATCAAAAATAATATTCCCCAAAACTTCCAGATTAGCTGTTATATTGAGCTATAACATTGAGATATATCCCTCTCTTCATTTTCAATTTAAAATCATCTTGCTCAGATTGGCCAAAATTACAACCAAATATATTTCTGTCTTTATTACTAACAAAACAGTGTCCCAAAGTCTCTGTCTTTTCAACAGAATATTAAATTACCTTACCAATATCTATATAATAATTCATAAATAAGAAATTAAAATTTTCTCTTGCCAAGGAATGAAAAGTCTGCATTAAGATGGATGATTGTGGATAAGTTATGACATAAGACCAAGGAAGAATTTCAAATAAGAACAGGAATAAAAGATGTTATCAAGAAATTAGATGATAGGAAAAGATGGTCTGAATGTTTGGTAAACTCAAGGATGAGGGATGAACAGGGAGAGAGCCAAATTACCCTGTCAATATCTGAAGAAAGCAAACAAAGGCTCTAACATATCTAAAATATTTTGGGTAGATCCTCTATGGTGATTCTGTGGGATGGCATGCACAGCCATGGTTGATTTTAAATCTGTGCCACTAAAGGGAAAATCCAAATTAGTGAAATGACAGGTCTGTTTGAATGTCTCTTCCTTACATATTTTACTATGCCTCCCACAGGTGGAACAGTAGATAAAGATCTGGACATGGAGTCAAGAAGATCTGAATTCAGATAACGCCTCAGACATTTACTATGTGTAGACTCCTTGACAATTCACTTAATCTCTGTCAGTCTTTTTTCCTCAACTATAAAATGACCATGAGAATAGCAGGATTGTTTTGGTGACAAAATAAGATTATTTGTCAAGTGTTTATCATAGTTCCCAATACACTAACATGCTTGTTTCTTTTCTTCCTTGTACATCAAACTCATAGTACTTTTATAATTTTGCACATACACCATGAATGTTTCTCTGTTTATACTTGATTCAATCTTGGTGATTTCTCCATTTTCATTCTCTTTAATGTCATTTCTACCTCTCTTATAAGAATACAGGATTATAATATTAGAGTCCAAGTTTGATGATTACACCATGCTTTCATTATTAATTGTTTCTACTTTTTTTTTCTGTTTGTAGTCTTATTTTCATCTTTAAATACACTGGGGATGACTGCCTATTTGAATGACTTGCCAGGATTTCTTTTAATTGATTTTACACTACATTGATTCTTTCATCTTTCTGATATAACACTTCTCATAATTATCCGTCATTTGATTTCATAAGATTTGATGAATTGGTTTCTTTTCCACTCCTTTGTTGCCTTTGGCAGCTCTCTTTCCATTTGGCAAGTGAATTAGATGTTTGATGATTAGGGTGCTTCTTGGATCTTCTTGTCTCCTTGTTGTGGCAATTAATTTCCATTGGCTAAACTTTTATATATAATTGGTATAATTTGTTACAATATAGTTTATAGTTTACATTTACCACTTTTGATTGTCAATTACACATTTAAAATATTTCAAATGAGTACATTCATATGTCTTAGGCCGAGGCTGGAATTTGCTTTTCTCTGATGCAATAGAATACTTATAGCATCAGTATATAATCACAATTATTATTTTTTTCTTTTTTTAAGCAGTGGCACAAAGATACATAGTGAATGTAAGTGGAAACAGCCAAGAGGGAGTTAGAAGATTCTATTACATCTGAAAAGCTCAAGGAGTAAATGGGTTAGTCCTTATATTCTCCTTGAAGAGGATTCTGCCTTTTAGATGGCCACCAACCTGTCCTTCTCACCTTTATCCTAGAGCAGTGGTTCCCAAACTTTTTTGGCTTACCGCCCCCTTTTCGGGAAAAAATATTACTTAGCCCCCAGAAAATTAATTTTTAAAAAATTTAATAGCAATTAATAGGAAAGATAAATGCACCTATGGCCATCATCACCTTCCTGGATCACTGCAGCACCCACCAGGGAGCGGTAGCGCTCACTTTGGGAATCACTGTCCTAGATCATCTACTTGGGGGAAAATTTCTTATTCGGTTTTTCTCATCTGGATGAAGTTTAACTCAATTGTAGTCTACCAAACCAAATATCCCATGAGTTAATATTTCTTGTTGCCTTTGAACTTATGGGAAAAAATTCACTAATATTTCATTCCTTTCTTTTCCTCTCCAAGGAGGATCTATAAACCATCCTTCCACTTTCCCTTTTTGTTTATAGCTATGATTGACATGATTCAGGTTCTCCAATACTTTGTCTGCTCATTGATCACTGGACAAGGAGCTCCTATTTAGATGATCATATTTATCTATAGTCAAATTAAAGTTTCTGGACACTCAAAAACATATGAACTTTAGCATCCCTTTTCTTTTTTCTCACCACTCGGCCAATGTCACTGCAAGAGCAGGACAAGACTGCACAGGACTAAAGGCGATTTGATACTTTTCAATTGTAGTTATAATTTTGTAGCCCTGAACTACATCTCCTAGCATTCCTCTTTCATTTCCCACATTGCGTCCTTACATTTTGTAAATAAAGTTCTGTAACTTTGCCTTCTCTCTCTCTTCTCCTGCTATCATAGTGCAGTAAAGTTGTCTTTAATCGGGCTATACTTTTGTCTTTTTATTTTCCTCTACTTCAAGTGATTATTAATAAATCTTATAAAATATAATACTTCAAGTTATTGAATATTAATTTTAAACATACACATTGTTTTGTGGATTACAATGGCCAAAATAATCACTGCTAAGTCGCTGCTAGTGATGAATTTCTCTACACATAGACTGGCTAATCCTTAGTAAAAAAGAATCTGTTTTTGAGGCAATACCTAAAACCTTTTCAGTGTGGTGAAACCTACAGAAGCCCACATATGATTGGTGTAGAATTTGATAATTCGGTCAAGTCAGCAAGTCTTTATTAAATACCCACTTTGTTCCAGGCATGGTGCTAGATTTGAGGGATGTAAAGAAAAATTAAAGCAAAAGCAACCTAAAAAAAGTCTTCAGCCGTCAAGGAACTTGAAAATTAATGGAGAAACATAATATGGAGATAACTATCGACAAACAAGATGGACAGTGGGGACTATTCATCTGTAGTTTTGCTTTTTGTACTTTGAGTTATGTGTGGTCAACCCAAAGCCCTGAAAATCTGCTTGTGAAGCTCCAGAAGTCCATCTAATCGTGGTCTCATCTGCTTCCATTTCCACGTTTTTTAGAGTTCTGTGTGAGGCTCAGTGGGATGCAGGAGTGAGGAGAGAGAGCACTTATATACTGAGGTCAGATGTTTGTTTATATCTGAAGTTTCAGACATCCACAGTAGGTCTTGGAATATATCCCCCATGAATAGGAGGTGTAGGAAAATATAAGTAAGATAATGGGGTCACCAGGGATATTACAATAAACTAAGTGGTTTGTGGGGACACACTCTAGAATTTATGAGAGACTGGACCAGGGTGAAGAAACCAAAGTTCACTGGATTATCACAGGAATGGCAGTTGATCTTAACTGTCACCCAGCTTCGACTAGACCAGAGTATAGTAACAGGCTAACAAGGTAAAAGGGACTTAACAGCTTTAATTATGTTAGACTAAAAGGTGGGAAAGGATTTCTATACTAAAAATCTAAAGGATAAAACCACAGGGCAATGGGAGGACTTATTCTACTCTAACTTAGTGATCTAAACTAACAGGGCCCAAGGAGTCTCTGGGTTTCTGCCTCAAACCTGGAACCTGCCCGGCTTGAGTACAGCTAGGACTTTGTGGCTTTGGGATTTTCACTGCAATCCACTGATGATCTCTGGATGCCAGGAGCTAAAGTTGTTTCAGGAACCAAGTAGTAAGGGTTTTGCTTGAAGCACTGTCTGCCAGAACTCAAACTTCACCTCTTTTCTTGGCTCTGTAGATCTTGTCCTTTACTAGATGCCACACCACACAGGATCCCAGGGGAAAACAGGAAACAGGGTGTCCTTTGCTCTGAGGTGTCCCAGGCTGGCAACAGTTTTGCCCACCACTAATGGAGTCTACACTCAGGGCACAGACACACTTCCTCCTCCCTCATTCCACCCTGGAATTCCCAGCTCCAGCTCCTTCCTGCTAGGTACTTCCTAATTCCTAATAACTAGCTAATCTCATCTTACTCATAACAGAGGGTCCTCTTGGCTACAGGATAAACCAAAAGTAATTCCAGCAGAAAGGAAATCATATTAAGGTTGATTGTGAAAGATTTCTTACAGCAGATGGAAGTTTAACCTAGACTTGAAGGAAGCCAAGATGTGGAGAGAGGAAGGGAATTTCATCCAGTGAAAATATACTTCTGAGGCATCAGAATAATGCTTTGTGGAGAAACTAATAAAAATTACAGTGTGTGTGTGTGTGTGTGTGTGTGTGTGTGTGTGTATTACTGACAATAATACTACCAAATGCATCAAATTTGTGTTTCTAAACTAGCCCTTTTACTGTGGCTATAGAAATGACTTCTTTGGAAGGAATGAAGATAAGAGAATGGGTGAGACTTTTCATAGAGGAATTCATTGATCCAAATGTCTGGTCCCTTGGGTGGTTTTACTTAGGCATTTGTTTTACTCTGGGTTGCACCCATTTTTTTTTTATACTCGAGCATGAAGCTATGCTATATGTCACTTGATTGATATCTTAGAATGATTAGAAACAGGCTGCAAGGTCATATAGCTAGAAAATATCAGAAAGAAGACTCAGACTTACATCTTCCTGACCTGAATGCACCTCTCGTGTGATGTCTGATATTGCCATTAAAACCACAATGAAATATTTGTTACTCATCCCAATTTTGAAGTG
The DNA here is from genome assembly GCF_016433145.1 of Gracilinanus agilis. Lineage (NCBI taxonomy): Eukaryota > Metazoa > Chordata > Mammalia > Didelphimorphia > Didelphidae > Gracilinanus > Gracilinanus agilis. The sequence goes on along the minus strand of NC_058134.1, from coordinate 279,618,093 downwards.
AAAAAGCATAAAAATTTCCTTTCAAATGCTTGTTTTGTCATTTCATTTCATACCTACCTTCACCTCTGCATCTATAAGTTCAAGGAATATCATTCTGTTTTCTGCAAAATGAAAAATTGTATACCATTAGTTAATCATTGTTTTGTTAACACTGAAATTTAGTGTTCTTATTTTCTAAATTCATTAGAAATGACATTTAGTTTATAGAGATAAACAGTAGCCTCGAGGGGATTGAGTTGAAAATTCAACCTTGTCTTTGATTTGTCCTATGTGTGGTGCTTTGAATAAAATACTGTAAGTTTTCTTCACTCCAAGATGGAATTATTTTTTGGGGGAAAAATTAATGAAAGCTGTAGGTATTATTGAATGTTAGCAAGAAAAAAACAGCCACAATATTTAAAATCTAAGCATCTTGTTTATAATTTGAATCCAATGATCCTATAAATGATTATGGTTCATAGGATTTGAATCTAGAAGGGAATTCTGAGGTCATCAAGTCCTTTCTTTTACACACATGGCAATTGAGACTCAGAATGGCAATGTAATTTTCCCAAGGTCATATAGTCAGTGAGTAACAGAACTAGAATTACCTTTGTCTTTAAATGCTCTTTATTTCACCATGCATTCCCTAGAGGAATCAACAAGGATAATATTCAAAATAGCCAATCCAGATCAAAATTGACTGGCAAAATAATAAGAATCTGTCACTATTTTAAATTCCTACTGTTAAATGACCTTTTCTGTCTTATCTTTGTCTATTACAATCTTAGCAGATCAGTGAATTTCTTTTACATCCTCATTGATTTCTTTAGAATATCTCTTCTTTCTCATCAGAATTCTTTGCTTTTGTATCACTGGAGTTTCATTCTTTTTTTTTTTTTACAGTTTTTTTTTTAAAATTTATTAATAATCATTTTTAACATGGTTACATGTTTCATGCTCCTATTTTCCCCTTCACCCCCCGCACTCCCCCCACCCATGGCCGACGCACTTTTCCACTGGTTTTATCATGTGTCCTTGATCAAGACCAATTTCCCAATTGTTGGTGGTTGCATTGGTGTGGTAGTGTCGAGTCCACACCCTCAATCATGTCCGCCCCGACCCATGCGTTCAAGCAGTTGCTTTTCTTATATGTTTCCTCTCCTGCAGTCCTTCCTCTGAATGTGGGTAGCATTCTTTACCATAAATCCCTCAGAATTGTCCTGGGTCATTGCATTGCTGCTGGTACAGAAGCCCATTACATTCAATTTTACCACAGTATATCAGTCTCTGTGTACAATGTTCTTTTGGCTCTGCTCCTTTCGCTCTGCATCAGATCCCGGAGGTCTCTCCAGTTCGCCTGGAACTCCTCCAGTTTATTATTCCTTTTAGCACAATAGTATTCCATCACCCGCATATACCACAGTTTGTTCAGCCATTCCCCAATTGAAGGACATACCCTCCTTTTCCAGTTTTTTGCCACCACAAAAAGCGCAGCTATAAATAATTTTGTACATGTCTGTTTATCTATGATCTCTTTGGGGTACAAACCCAGCAATGGTATG
>NC_058134.1:279485592-279602132 GCF_016433145.1 Gracilinanus agilis | reverse complement strand
ATATATATATATGTAGTTATACATGCATAGATGATGTGGGCAATTCCATTTTAGTTCAATTCTCTATGTCCATTGTTCTTCTAAGCTCTCCATAACCTTCCAGGAATGCAGTCTTAATTGAATTAAACAAAAATGGCCATATAAGAGTTTCAACTAAATAAATGTAAACCAAATATAAACTTTGCAAAGGTATAGATAATTGTGATTATTTATAAATGTTTGCTTATTTTCATGTAAAGATTTGTCCTAATCATTAGTCCAATATAGTTGAAATGAGTTTCCCCTTTGCAAGTGTACAGATTACCTACTACCCTCTCTTGACTATAAAATATAATATATTTCAATAAAAATATATAATATAGTAATATATAATAAATATATAAGATATAAGATATTTTAATAAAACATAATATTATATTATATAATAAATATATAAAATAAAATATATAAAATATAAAACAGAAATTTAAAAAGAAATTAAAATAAATTTTATTTAATTTAAATAAAATTAAAATAAATAAAATTTAATCTAATTAAATTTAAATTAAATTAAATTTAAAAAATTAAATATATAAAATATGGATTGGAGAGCAAGTGTGTTATATACAAAGAGATAACTGGAAATGTTCCAGGTCTATCTTAGAGTAGCTACATGATCATTGTCCCAATCTCTTTGAATGAATGAATAAAAATGCATTTAAATGCTCACAATGTACCATATGCTGTAGCTCCAAATACAAAACTGAGACACTCTCTGTCTTTAAGGAGCTCACATCTTTTAATCTTTTTGTTGTTGTTGTTGAGACTCTCAATATGGTGGATTAGAATTTTCAAATACAAGACTCAAGAGAAGCATAAAAAATTAAACATTAAAAAGTAATCTGAAGAGACTCAAAACCATTAAACTGTTTACATTACTCTACGGGAAGATGATAATGTGTAACCCATAAGATCTTTATCATTACTAGGGCTAAAAGGAGCATACAGAGATGGAGGGCATGGGTATAAATTGATTTTGTTAGTATAATCTAGAAAAAAAAATATAGAACCTAAAAGGTAAGAAACGATGATGCATTGAGAGAGGGGAATGGGAGAGGAAGAAAAGGGAATATTAGATCATATAAAGGACTCATAGAAGGAAGAGGTTTTACAGAGAAGGAGAAAATGGTAGTGGGCAACACTTGAACCTCAATCTCATCAGAACTGGTTCAAAGAGGGATTCACAGTTTTTCATCTCAGTCTCCACCAAAATGGACCAATTCCTCCCTGTGTGCTCCATAGCTGCAGAAGCAGCCTGGTCTTTGGTCAACTAATCTGCACCCTCTGCCACCTAGTCATGTACTACCACCACCAAGGTGAAAGTCAGGAAGGCTAACAAAAATCAAAGTGAGTCAAAAGAAAATGGTCCCTTCCCCAAATAAGAGAGAAGAGAGTGAGGATGAGGACATGCTAAAATATAAAGAAAGAAGTGAAGAAGAGGTTGAAGTCTCTCAGAAGGGCAAGAAAATCATGACTACATTAGCCCAAAATGCACCTGTTGCCACCGCACCTACCAAGAATACAGTCTTGACTCCTGGTAAAAAGGCAATGCCATCTTGGGTACTTGCTGCTAGAACGAAAAGAATTCACAAGGGAATTCTCCCCAAACTTTAAAAAACAATTAATTCTAATACTATATAAACTGTTTGGGAAAAATAAGCAAAGAAGGAGCCCTACCCAATCCCTTTTTACACTCAAATATGATGCTGATACCTAAGTTAGATAGAGCAAAAAACTTAGAGAGGAACCCAAAGACCACTTTTCCCAGTGAACATTGATACAAAAGTCTTAAGTAAAAAAGTAGCAAGGAGATTATAGCAATAAATCACAAAGATCATAAAGAATGACCATATGGTATTTATACCAGGAATGCAGGACAGTTTCAATACTGGGAAAATTACCAATACAATTGACCATATCAAAAACAAAATCAACCAAAAAAATCATGCGATTATCTCAATAGATATAGAAAAAAATCTTCTACACAGTACAACAATCATTCATATTAAAAACACTAGAAAGCATAGGAATAAATGAAGGTCTCATTAAAATGATAAGTAGTATACATCTAAAACTATTGGGCAGTATAATCTGTAATGGGGATAATCTAGACTCCAGGGTGAAACAAAAATGCCTATTGTCACTACTATTATTCAATATAGTACTAAAAATGCTACTTATAGCAATAAGGCAAAAAAATGAAGGAATTTGAATGGGCAATGAGTAAACAAAACTATCAGTCTTTGTAAGATCAATTGATGATATAATTAAAGAATGCTAGAGAATCAAGTAAAAAACTAATTGAAACTATTAACATTCCCCAATTGATAAATTATCAGAGGATATGAACAGACAATTTTCACTACTGGTAGAAATGTGAACTGATCCAGCTATCCTGGAGAATAATTTGGACCTATGTTCAAAGAGCTCAAAAATCATGCATATTCTTTGATCCAGAAATGCCATTACTAAGTCTATATCAAAAAGAGATTTTTTTAAAAAAGGAAAAGGATATATATGTACAAACATATTTACATCTGTCCTTTTTGTGGTGGTAAAGCATTGGAAATTAAGGGATTCCTATAAATTATGGTATATGATTGTCATGGAATAGTATGGCACCATAAGAAATGATAAAAAGGATCCTCTGAGAAAAACCTGGAAAGACTTGTATGACCTGAGGCAAAGTGTAGTGAGCAGAACCAGAAGAACTTTGTACAGATTAACATTAATATTGTATGATGATCACCTCTGAATGACTTAGCTATTTTGATCTATACTATTTCCTAGCTATTTCCAAAGACTTATGATTTAAAAAGAATTCTATCCACCACCAGAGTGATGGAGTCTGAATGTAAACTGAAGCATACTTTTTTTAACTTTATGTATTATCTTTGCCTTTTTTTTTTGCAACATGGCTAATGTGGAAATATGTTTTGCAAAATTTCACATATATAATTTATGTCAAATTTATTACTTTCTCAATGTGTAGGGGAATGATTAGAAGGAGAGAGAATTTTAATTAAAAATGAATGTTAAAAATAAATACTAAATTTGGAAAAAATGATGATTAGTCAGAGGAAAAATGTCAACCTGTATTGGTAAAAGTTACCTTACCAAGTTGCTCCATATACCAATAAAGTCATAAATTCACTCCCTATCCGTTATATTAAATGCTTCATTAATAATCCATTTTTTTCTTTGCATCATAATCAAGGCTCCATAATGCCCCTTCTAAATAAATAGAATTCAAGTTTTGTAATAGAGTAAGCAGAATCAAACAAAACAAGTGTGCATGTTTTATTTTTTAAAAAAATCCACTCTCTAAAATTAGTCCATCAACTTTCTGCCAAAAGATGAGAATTATTTATATCGGATTTCTTTTAAAAATTACCTTCTTCATGAATCATGTAACCATGGAAAAATATTCTAAATTAATTAAAGAAAATTTTAAGATTAAAAAGAAAAAAATATCTTCTATTCTGGTAAATCTTTAAGACAGAAGGTCAATAGATAGCAAACAAAACAAAAGTTAAGTGACTTGCCTAGGAACCCACATCTCAGAAGCCTCTAAGGACTCATTTGAACACAGGTTCTCCCAAGACTCGAGGTCTGGTACTCTATTTGTCTATGTTATCTAAACAGCCTTTTATTATCAGTTTTCTAAAGATATGATTAGTCATTGCATTGATCAGAGATTTTATGTCTTTCAAAGTTGTTTTCTTTCATGTTATTGTGGCCATTGTACAAATTGTTCTAGTTCTGTTCACTTCATTTTCTATCAGTTCATAAAGTTTTCCCAGGTTTTTCTAAATATGCTTCTATAAATCATAACACACAAGTCATTTTTCATTTGAGGATTGCTCACTTTGTTACCCTTCTATTAGACTGAATTCTTTGAGCAGAACTATTTATAGTCTTAAAGAAATTCCAGTGCTTAGCACAGTGCCTGACACATTGCAAATGCTCAATAAATGTTCATTAATTGATTGATTCCTGTTTTGTACCACATTAATTGTTTCTACAAATATTTTTTTCTTATGGGAGTCCTTTTCTTTGTCTTTATTCTCTTTGCAGGGCATGTAGGATATGCTTTATAATAGTATTATTACCAATAGTATTATTGATTCAAAATAGTTCCAGTTGTTTGTTAGAATGGCTGTGAGAATTCACAGATGCCCCTACATGACATTAATATGCCTGTCCTCCAATAGTTCCTTCAGTAACTCTCCTTTTGTTATTTTTTCCCCTGTGTGTATGTGTGTATGTGTGTATGGGGTTGGGGGGGTGGTCTGATTTAATTTGTTCTCACCCACAATTCATTCTTTAATTCATAGGCACTAATCATGGAGCTCTGAATTATCACAGTTCCAGAGGATCCAGAGATGGATCTTAGAGATGATATAGTTCAACATATTCAGTTACAAATGAGGAAACTATGGCTGAAAGGAGTTGAAATATTTGACCATTCACAGAAATAGTAAGGACAAACAGTCAGGATTAGTACTCAGTTTCTCTAATTCAGGATCTTTCGCTTCCTTCCTCAGTTTCATTTTCTTTTCTCTCATTCTCTCTTTAATACTCCAATTTATTTTCTTACTGCGCCACTCAGATAAAACTTCTCTTTCCAGTGTCAGCAATATCTTAATTGCCATATCTGATGACCTTTTCTTAAACTTCAGCCTTCTTTAGCTTTTCAGCACTTGATACTGTTGACCATCTTAATTATTCTCTTATCTCTGTTTTTTTTTTTTGTTTGTTTGTTTGTAATTATGAACTCTTGATCTTCCTCCTACCTATCTGAATGCTCAAGCTCAGTCGTCTTCATAAGATCATTAATCTATAGAGCCTCCTTACTGGTGTTGGTATGTCCTCTTCTCTCTCATCTCTCCTACTTTTACTTGGTGAACTCATCAACTTATATGAGCCTAATTACATTCTCTCCTAATGACTCTCCAGTTCAAATTTATATTCCTAATCTCACTCCTAAAATTCCATCCTATGTTTCCAATGACCAAATACAAATTTAAAAATGAATATCCAATGGACACCTCATATTCACCTTTCCTCATGCTGAATTTATTAATAGTTCACCCCATTTAATTCTATCCCTATTATAAATTTTACTCTTTTTATATATTTTTATATTTACACCATCTTTCTAAGCTCCCCAGGCTCATAATCTCAGACTCATTCTTGACTTATCACTCGCATGCACCCCACGTGATCATTTAATTGCTGGACCTTGTCAATTGTGCCTCTCCCATGTTGATTACATCTGTCCCCTTCTCTTCACTCATACAGCTTCTACTCTGTTGCAGGCACTCATCACCCCTTGGATGCAATCTCTCCCCTCTCTAGTCCTTCCTTCTCACCTGCTAAATAGATTGTTCTAAAGTGAGAACCTGAATATGTTGCTCCTCAACCCAAAAACCTACAGTGGATTATTATTATATCCAGGATCAAATATGAATTCTTATATTTAATACCCTTCCCAATTTGCTCTCAACCTCTTTCTCCAGTCTCATCACGTTTTTATTCCTTCCATAAATAATAATTTAGGCAAAGCTCTCTCCTTTCTCTTCCTTAGACATTATACTCCATTTATCTCTGTAATTTTACAATAGTGAGCCTCATATATAGAATTAAGTCTTCTCAAATTTTTCTCTTAACAATCCTTACTTTTTTTTGAGTACCACCTTCTCTATGAGCCATTTCTTAATCCTCATAGCTTATAGCATCTCCTTCAAATCACCTGCTATTTATTACCTATTTTGTAAATCTATAAAAATGTGTTTTTGTGTATAAGAAGAGATTTACATACAAGTTTATGTGCACATACATAATCTTAATATTTAGCCTTTCATCTATCTATCCATCTATCTGCTTTTATCTCTACCCACAACTTTTCCTACTAGACTGTAAGAGCATAGAGACTGTTTTCATTTTTTATGTTTCTATTCCTCTGCACTTGGCACATAATGCATATTTATACAATTGCAGATTTATAACTAGAAGAGATTTCAGAAATTATCTAGTCTAATATATTCATTTTACCTATAAGGAAAATGAGGTCTATGAATTTCAAATGACTTTTTCAAGGCTACATGGATAGGTGTTAGAAATGGGATTTGAAATTATCATCTGACAATGACACTTGTAAAACCCAGTGGAATTGCTCATTGGCTATAGGAAGGGGTTTGGTGTGTAATTAGAAATGTTCTACCCTTGAACTACATTACCCAGAATCCTTTTCACTTCCTCTATGTTGTGTCCTCATGTTCCCTTCCACAGTGTTGTGTCCTCACTTGTTCTTTATAAGGTGTGTGTGCCCCACCCTCTCACTCCCTTCTCCCAAGTGTGTGGTCTCGGAAGGTTGTTTTTATTAAGGCTATCATTTTCCTCTACTTCAAATTATTATTAAAAAAGCTTATAAAAATATAATACTTGGAGTATTAGGTATTCATTTTTAATCTTACAGTGGGAGGAGGGCAGGGAAAGAACATGATTCATGTAATTATGGAAAAATATTCTTTAATAAATAAATGTTATTTATTTTTAAATACATAAAATGTATTTATAAATAAATATTAATTAATTAATTAAAAATTCTTTAATAAATAAACTTAAATTCCTTTCTTGGTATCCCCATTTCTTTATACAAATGCCTGTAACATAATAAGTATTTAATAAGTGTGCATGAACTAATTGAAATAAGTTAGGAATAAGGGAGAGATTTTTGGAGAAAGAAAATGAAGTCAATTTTGAACATGTTGAGTTTACTGCATCTATAACACATCTACTTTGATATTTCCAATAGGCAATTGGAGTTGTGAGTATGAAAGCTACCAAAGAGATTTGAGAATTATCAGTAAAGAGATGACAATTGAATCTATGGCAACAAACGTGAAACAACCGTTTTAATTAGGGCTATCTTGCAACTTGATGCCACCCCACCTTATTTTCTATACAGCAAAGTAATTTTCCTTATGTGAAGATCTGACCATATCACTCTCCTCAATGAATTTAAGAAGCTCCATTTTGCCTTTAGGATATATACAACCTCCTTTGTTTGCCTTTTTACATCATTCACCACTATATCTCAACATGTCTCTCCAGTCTCATTATTCTCTCCTCCTCTCCTACACTTTTCTATCCAGCTAAGCTTTACCTTCTTTCTGTTCTTCAAATACAGTACTCCAACTCCATTTTCTTGACTCCATGCCTGAGATACAGTCCTTCCACATCTCCCTCTCATGGAATGCTTCACTTTCTTTAGAATGTGCCCACACACATTGATATTTTTGCTCTAATTTTTGGTTTCTTCCATCTTCAGTTTACTTGCATTTAATTACTTTTTAATTTAATTAAATTATTGGCTATCTATTAATTCTATAATTGCTTCTCAAATATATATGCATCCTCCTTCCCCAATAAAATGTCAGCTTCCTGAGAACAAAACTGTTTCGTGATTTTATGTTTGTATATCACCAAATACTTTGCAAAATTGCTAGCATAAAGGAGGCCCTTAATAAATGTTTCTTGACTGATTGAAAATTATGATAATTTCTGTTTCCTAAATCCAAATTTTTATATGTGAAAAGGAGTGGTATCTACATATTCCCCATCAATTCATTAATTCATTAATAAATTAATCTCCATTAATTAATGTAAGGGAATTATATAGTTTAAAATGTGTAATGTTGGTCTTAATAAAGACTGACTTTTGTGCCAAGAAAAACTTAAGGCTCCTTAAAATTACTTTTTATGGGGCAGTGAGGTAGCTCAGTGCATAAAGAGCCAGGCCTGGACACAGGAAGTCCTTCGGTTCAAATATGGCCTCAAGTACTTCCTAGCTTTGCAATCCTGGACAAGTCACTTAACTCCAATGACCTCAGGCTTATTGCTACTCCTCTGCTTTAAAACTAATACTTAGTATTGATTCTGAGAATACAATATGTACAATACAATACAAAAAATCAATACAAAAACATTTTTAAAATTTTATTTTATTTTTAAATTTTTATTTAAAAATATTTTTAAACTTATTTAATGGTCTACATCTTATTTTCTCTTTTTGAGGTTTGAACTTTTGTATTGATTCAGGAAGGGAATCACTGATCAGCTAGCTAAATAAGTAAATCATGCCTCTGAGTGCTTTCAATAGCTGGAGGAATTTTGGCATTTAGGCAGTGAAGCAGACTCTCAGTACAATGGTTAAGACATTAAGTTCAAGAGTTAAGGGTTGCAGTTCAAGAGTTAGAGCAAGAACTTAAGGATGATCACTTTAAGAAAATTTTTGCTTATCTCTGAGTTTCTCTCTCTGTCTCTGTCTCTTTCTGTCTCTGTCTCTCTGTCTCTCTCTGTCTCTCTCTCTGTCTCTCTCTGTCTCTGTCTCTGTCTCTGTCTCTGTCTCTGTCTCTGTCTCTCTCTCTCTCTCTCTCTGTCTCTCTCTCTGTCTCTCTCTCTCTCTCTCTCTGTCTCTCTCTCTGTCTCTCTCTCTCTCTCTCTCTCTCTGTCTCTCTCTCTCTCTGTCTCTCCCTCTCTTTCTCTGTCTCTCCCTCTCTGTCTCTCTCTCTCTGTCTCCCTCTCTCTCCGTCTCTCTTCTCTCTTCTCTCTTCTCTCTCTCTCTCTCTCTCTCTCTCTCTCTCTCTCTCTCTCTCTCTCTCTATTTCTGTATTTCTCTATCTTTTCCCCTTCTCTTCTTGTTCTTCCACTCTTCCTTTAACTATATTACTGGATACACTGGAGATGTAGAGGACATCCTGTTAAGAATAGCATATCAAGGACAAAAGAATGCAGAAGGACAGTCACTCAAGGATGGAAGAAGTCCCAAAAACTACCTTGAACTACAGGAGATTTAACTGAAAATATGGGTACCCCAAGCCTGCCTTTGTCTCCTGAGGGAAGTCCTAGACTCACCCATTTCAGACAGAATAATAGACTTAAAGGTAGACCTAATCAGATGTTAAGTACCCTTTTGTCCTACTAGTTTCTCCCATATAAGTATAATTGTATAAATTCTGAGGCTCTCCCTCCTTCTTCCTCTTTTGCTTTTGGGAGTGGGCTGGTAAATACCTTTTAGTTAGATTTTTTATTAGTTCATTATTAATAAGAATTTATAAATGTAATATTTGGTATTTTACATATTAATTTTAATCTCTACACTTCAATTCTGAGTCTTTAGTTTCCTTCAAAACTCAGTCCAAGTATCTCTTCCTGTAGGAATCCCTTACTGAGCACCATAGTTTATGCTGCATTTCTCCCTGATTTCTTTTATTCATTTAGCATAAATTTTCTATAAACATGTGGATGTATATGTTGTCTTCTTTATTAGGCTATGCACTCCCTGATGGTAATGACTTTCATTTTTGTATTTATATCCTCAGCCCTTAGTTCCTGGTACATAGACATTTAATAATTGCCTGTTAACTGATTACCTACCAATGTGAGCCAGGTTGAGCAGGTAATAGAATTGTTCTTTTTGAAATGAGGAACCAGGATCAGAAAAGCTAGGAATTGCCGAAATAACATCAGTGATTTTTTTTTTATTTAGGAAGGTAGGAAGGAAAGGGAGGAAAAAAACATCTATCATGTGCCTCATTGTGCCATTTGATCCTCATTTGATCTACCTTAGGAGGTAGATGCTATTATTTGTTCCATATTTTAGATAAGAAAACTGAGGTGGAGAAAGTTTGACTTCACACAGCAAATAAATATCTGAGGCTAGATTTGAACTAACTTGTTTCTGACTCGATGCCCAGCACTTTATATCCTAGCAGACTCTGGTATTGGAACAAAGTTTTATTGGCAGGGATGGGGTGGGGGGGGGTCAAAATTCTAATTTTATTGGCATATGGGGCCAATATGGATCAGCAAGTATTGTGCATGTTAGATTGTCAAAGAGTATCCTGAGGCCCTAAATGTGCCCAGTCACACAACTATAATGTGAGAGAGGGTGGACTGAAAGCCAAGTCTTTTGGTCTCCAAAGTCAAACTCACTATCGCACTCAACTGCCTCTTTTTTTAATTTTTTTTATGAGAGGCATAATGGATACAGAATCAGCCTCAAAGCCAAGAAAAACCTGCCTCTTATGCATACTGGTTTCGTGACCTAGGTGAATCATTTAAAATCACAGGGTTCTAGGCAATTATCTCAGATAATAAGTTGAAGAGAAGGTGCTGACCTTTATTGATAGAGAGAAATTCATCACCTGGGAGTTCCTAATACCAATGAAGCCACATGTCCATTTTTGTCCCTATTTGTAACATGCCATAAGGATTATTTATTATACATCAGAGAAAAGAATTGATTTCACATAGAGGTGGAAAATCATGTGATTAAAAATACACGAGGTAAACGAAAATGTATTTCATCTTGTGGAAGCAGTAGTGGGGAAATCTATGAGGAGAAGAAGCAGTGTATAGGGAGATTAGAGAAGTAGGGAATGGAGAGACTATGGGACAATTACTCTTGCCCAGTGGGCAAGGACAGGTCTTTTAACTCCCCTCTCCTCTATATGGTTTTCTGGTTTCCAGAAGCGCCTAAGAATTTTCTCTTCTCTCCCTTGGCTTGAGTTTCTACTGATCTATCATGTTGCCATCATTTTAGGAGTTCAGTAACTAGTGCCTCAGTTCCATTTAATCACTTAACATTGGTCTAGTTTTTACTTAAATATTGATTTAAAAAATTAGTGGATATATATTTAAAATATACAGCAAGAATGGATATAGAAACATTTCTCTTAAAACCTCAGAGGCATAATCTCCTTCCTTCCTCTTTTCCTCCCACTCAACATCTGGGGGTGGAGTGGGGTGTGAGCACTTAGATTCCTAGTTTAATTCAGTTCCCACATAGTAAATACCTGTAAATTAAAATCCCAAACCCCTCTGGTCTGGTACACTTTTTGTCACTACAAAACTGGCTGCAATGTGTGGCATGGATATCTGGACTCCCAGATCCTCATGGCTTGAGCTCCTAGGTTGGAAGATTCTACACCCTGCAACTAGTAAAAAACTAGTATGAAGGGAAAAGAAAAAAGCTCAAACTTGTAATACTTGTTACTGGGTAAATTGAGGCTGGTAGATCAAGAGTTCAGGAGTTCTGACCTAGAGTAAAACTAAAGCTAGTTGGAAATATACATTAAACCTGGCATCAATATTGTAAGACCCCAAAAAGTGGGAACCATCAGGTTGTCAAAGAAGAGGAGAACTGGATTGCTAATGATAAAGATAGTCAATTTTTATATTGCTTCATTTTTTTATCCAAGGAGTATGACCTCTTTATTGGAATGGACAGGACAGAAGTTGGTGAGAGCCAAAGCAAAAAAGGGAGAGAGCAAGAAAACTCCTAACTACATTTTGCTCAGATAAAGTATTTTTTTGGATGGTGAAAGAACTGGTAGATGTGGTTGCTAAGTTCATGTCAACAATATTTAAAAGGTGAAAGAGAAATATTGTCCTGATATTTAAAAAAGGGAAAGGAACATATTTTTAAAAGGGAAAGTAACAGAACCTGTGAACCATAAAATTGTGAATTTGACCTCGAAATTTGTGAAAGCATTTGATGCATTATTGCACTTGATCCTTCCAATAATCCTAAGACATAGGTACTATTATTATTATATTATATGTACTATTGTAATAAGTATTATCAATATTATTAGCCCCATTTTGTAGATGAAGAATCTGAGGATGAGAAAGGATATATCCCAGAATCTATTAGATTGGAAACTTCCCATTAGATTACAAACTCCTTGAGTCAGAGACTATCTTTTTCCTCTTTTTGTATTCCATGTATTTAGCACAGTGCCTGGTGCATAGTACGTAGTTAATAAATGTGTATTAACTGAAACTGATTGGTTATTGAAGGCACATTGTAAAGATTTGGGACATGATTGGAGCTCATGTCTTCTGACCCTGGATTCATTCCTCTATCTACTATACTCCCTCACTGCTACAATAGTTCCTTGGTTTCACAGTCTATTGGATATCTAATGCTATATTCACTTTTTTCAAGGTGTCATCTCTTTTTAAAGAAACCCCAATCTTCATGGCTCAATCTCCAAGCACAATATTCGTATACTACCTTGCAGTATTTAGAGGAACCAGTTTTGTGTGTCTATGATCCTTGTCTTCTGAGTGCCAGGGTTCTTAAAAGCTCTGATGAAGACATCCCTAAGGAAAAAGAAATGAGTCAGAAGGAACTTCCTCTGACCTTGTGAGAGTGATTCACCACATGCAATTATTCTCTCTAGGATCTTTGTCCCCAAAGATGAGATCAGCTCATATGGAGCAAACACAAACACCTTCACTGGCAGGAACAAACAGAAAATATCTCCTATGTAATCTTATTCAGAGAAGGGGTATCACAGCCTGATACAACAGGGTCCCAAAGGAAAATTCCCTAGGGAAAATCCATAACGACGCTGCTCTTTTACTTCATTCTGCCAGCAAGTCTACAGGCCTTTTTGTCTCACTGTCTTTGCCCCCTGAAAAAATGGCAAAATTACAGGATTAGTGTCAAAATCAAAGGATTTAACAGCAGCTATTTTGACCTTTCCTGTAGGCTTATAACAAAAGATTCCTCCAGCCAGGAGCCCCAAACCCAGCAGAAATTTGGGGAAAATAATGCCTCAGAACTCAATTGACCAGCAAATACAATAAGTCATATACCTCCTTTGTTCTGGTGAACCATTGAGAATGATAGAATTCTATTTTTAATAATTCTAAGAATAATTCTAAAACAATGATCCAATCCTTGTTTATGTTATTTAGGTTTTTTTTCAGTCATTTCACACTCCATGACCCCACTTAGAAAAGATATCAGAGAGGTTTGCCCTTTCTTTCTCCAGGTGATTTTACATTTGAGGAACTGAGGCAAACAGGGTTAAGTGAGTTTTCCAGGCACATACCTACTGAGTGCCTGATGCCAGATTTGAACTCATGAATATGTGTTTTCCTAATTCCAAGCCCCTTGCTTTATCCACTATGCCATCCAGCTACCCCAATCCAAACTGCATGAATACAATTACACTCTGCAACTTCATAGTCATTCAGGCTCTGCATGAAGTTATCCACTGAAGGAAAGGTAGTCCATTCCACTTCTAAACTACTCCCTTTATTATAAAATTTTGCCTTATAAGTCTAAATTTACTTCTCTTCAGCTTCTAATATTGCTATTAACTCCAACTCCTGAGGTTAAGTAGATAAATCTAAAAACCATTCCATAAAGGAGCCCCTCAAATATTTGAAGACGTTAATGTCAACAATAGCAAACATTTAATAACATCTACAGTTTGCAAATTGCCATACTAGATTCTGAAACAAAGACAAAACAATAACAACTCTGTCTTTTAGTCATATGTTACTGGTATTCCCTAAGTTTTCTCCTGTCCAGACAAAATATCTCCCCTTCTTTTGACTGATAGTTTGATGGCAAGTTCTTTTATCCTCTCATCAATCTGTTCTCCTATTACTAGATGCCTTCCATCTCCTATGTGTCATTTACAAAATAGGTCTTCAAGAAATCAAAACAGTAATCTAGGTGTTAACTCCCTCCACCTTGATATTGATTCATTAATGATTATTCTTTGGGTGAGTTATTCAACCATTTCTGAATTCACTTACTTATATCATCATGTAACATCCATGATCTTAAGTGGGGTGAAACTGTCTCACAGAATTCCACAGGACACCCCCCCCCCAGAACTCCAGGAGATGGGGCAGTTGGGGCAGTTAAGAATGTGACTATATAAAATTACAAAATATAATGAGAGATCCATAAAAAAATTTTTAATCAAGTATGTGATGCCTATTTTCCCTCAGCTACCAGTCTAATTACCATGGCAAATTTTTTAAAATTTTTCTGTCATAAACTATTGTTAAGGAAACAATGGCAGTTTTTAGTGATTATTGCCTTCTTTTCTAAATTCCCATAGAGAATTCATTCCTCAAAAAACAAGGATTACTATATCTCTCCAATGGATACATTGGCTGTTTCTGGATAACTAGTGATAAACATATCTTGCCAGAAATAGCAATGAAATGATCTCATTGCAATAATTTTACAAACTCAATTTCATTCATTATACAACTTTGAAAAAATAACTTATTCTCTGTCATAAAATTACAAGCTTTACTTAAAAGGCAGTTGTTTCTAAATAATGGACTGAAGGGGAAATTTTATAGAAAAATTAACAGTAATAAAAATAATATTTTATGAAGACAGAAGTAATTGGCCTCTAATTTGAGCATTTAGTGGAAAGGCATACAATAGCATTGATCTCTGAGAGTACTGGAAAGGAAGCAAATTTTACATCCTAAATGGTAAACAGGATTTTTTTAAAAACAAAAGACAAAGATTCTGATGAATGGGTTTGTGATTAAAGAGAAATCGTCTAACATAAGCTATATTCTTTGATCTATTCTGAGAAAGTCACATCTATACATTTGCTGTAGTTATGTTGGAATCAGCAATTTATTTGACAGTTCTAAAGTTTAAAGGAAAATATGTCTCAAAATCAAGAGTACTAGATAATTCAAAAAAAGAACTTACAAATATAAATTATGTTAGGGTTACTCATGGAAGGTTAATGCATTGAAGCTGGCTGTATTGCTAAAGTACCTTCCCGATACTTGAAATATGATTATTTTATTGATATTCCAGAGATATCGTCACAATGACACTTGGTTGTCCTTTTTTTCAATAGATTTTTCACATGAAAATATCAGATAGGTGCTAATTATGTTAAAGAGTGCTATATAGAAATAATCACACCCGTTAAACTTTATCCATTGCTACTTAGGAAATAGCAATTACTTAATCTTCATAACTAAATCTTTAACTAGAGATAGGTTCTTTACATCAATCCTGGGACTCTCTTTATTTCACTTGGTCAATTATGGATGGTCAGAGAAGTGTTTCTTAATTAACATTTAGAAATAAGTAAAAATATGGTAGATTTCACTTCATTCTAAATGGGCAATGAACAAAATGTTGAAAAAATGTGTTAGTTAATACTTAAAAGTTTGATCCTTTTCCATTAAAAATTGTTCAGACATGAACATTGGAAAATGCATGTGCTTATTTATAAGAAAAAGACTGAATTTATTCCCAAGAAAGGTAGTACTTGAACCATCATCATATTATACTAGAACAGTGATGGCGAACCTTTTAGAGACCAAGTACCCAATGTACGCATGTTAGTCACCTGCCCCCTTACCCCAGACAGGGGAGGGAGGAAGTTCTCCCATTGGGCTGCTGGGCAGTGGGGCAGATGATTTTGAAAAAATGTCTTCAGGTGTGATGGAAAAGGGGAAGGGAGTAGCTCCCTCCAGTATGTGTGCCATAAGTTCATTAACAGGGTACTAGCATATCTTAACCAAGATAATGTTGTTCTGAATTTCTGACTTCAGTTGAAGCTATTTATACAAGAAGTGATATAATAAGTATATACACCAATAACACAAGGAAAATATTTGATGAATTTTAGATAGTTAAAAATAGAAGCATCATGGTGATGAGATGAGCAGTGATGAGCTTAACCTGAAAAGAGCATTATATTTCTTGTAGTGTTGAAACCAGGAAGAGCAACAGATACAGAGTGGTGGATAGCATTACACTTCTCTCTTCTTGAGTTACCTTTCCTAGATCTCTCAGAGGTCCAATAAAAACAGCTTAAAAATTATACCTCCCAAATAACCCAAGGTATATTTTGGCCAGTCTTGGGAACTCTCATCGGGGGCACTTGGGTGCTCCCTAAGAATCACTTATTTGTCTTTTTTTTTTCTAATTCATGTTAAATAGAGGCTTTCCCCCTATTGTTTACAATGCAAAGATCAAGAGAAAACAAAAAATATGAGTTAAATAGTTCAAACTTGTCACCACTATCTGTTATCATCCTAGTATTTTTATATTATCTGATACATCTGATATCATCCTAGATTTCAGAATATAGCAAATAGATAGGTGGCCTCTGAGTCTGAAAAGCCTAGATCCGAGGACTGTCTATGAAGTATACTGACTTTGTGATAGTGGACAAGATGGGAAAACTTGGTCTTGTGGATATTTCAACTTAGGAATTTAAAAAATCTTTGAATACCTGAACAAGTCACTTAATCCCTTGTGCTCCAAACAACACTCTAAGATCTTCAGTTTCAGAGCAGTTTACTGGACTACAGTGATAAGAGGTTTCATTTTTTTTGTTTTTTTTTAAGAGCATTTTTCCATGGTTACATGATTCATGATTTTTCCCACATTCTTCCCTCCCTCTTCCCAGAGCTGACAAGCAGTTCCACTGGGTTAAACATGTATTACTGTTCAGAACCTATTTCCATATTATTCATATTTGTAACAGAGTGATCTTTTAACATTAAAACACCAATCATATTCCCATCAAAGTACATGATCGATTCTATCTTTTTCTTCTGTGTTTCTGTTCCCCCAGTTCTTTCTCTAGATGTAGATAGTGTTTTTTCTCATAAGTTTCCCCGGATTTGTTCTGGATCATTGCATTGCTGCTGGTAGAAAAATCTGTTATATTCAACTGTGCCATAATGTTTCAGTCTCTGTGTACAATGTTCTCCTGGTTCTTCTCCTTTTGCTCTGCATCAATTCCCTGGAAGACTTTCCAGTTCACATTGAGTTCCTCCAGTTCATTATTCCTTTCAACACAATAGTATTTCATCACCAATAGATACCACAATTTATTTAGCCATTTTGCAATCAATGATCACTGTCATTTTCCAATTTTTTACCACCACAAAGAGCATAGCTAATAAATATTTTTGTATAGGTATTTTTCCTTATTATCTCTTTGGGGTACAAAACCCAGCAGTGGTATGGCTGGATCAAAGGGCAGGCATTCTTTTAAAGCTTTTTGCAAATAATTCCAAATTACCCTCTAGAATATTTGGATTAATTCACAACTCTACCAGCAAAGCATTAGTGTCCCAATTTTGCCACATCTCCTCCAACAATTATCAGTTTTATTTGCTGCCATATTGGCCAGTCGGCTAAGTGTAAGGTGGTACCTCAAAGTTGTTTTAATTTGTATTTCTCGAATCAAGAGGGATTTAGAACTCTTTTTCATGTGCTTATTGATAGTTTTGATTTCTTCATGTGAAAACTGCCTATTCATGTCTCTTTGACCATTTGTCAATTGGGGAATGGGTTGCTTTTTTGCAAATTTGACTTAGTTCCTTATATTTTGGGGAAATTAAATTTTTGTCAGAGAGTTTTGTTATGGAAATTTTCCCCAATTTGTTGCTTTCCTTCTAATTTTAGTTACATTGCTTTTCTTTGTACAAAATCTTTTTAATTTGATATAATCAAAGTCATTCATTTTACCTTTTGTTATGTTCTCTATCTTTTGCTTGGTCTTAAATTCCTTCCTTTCTAAAAGATCTTACAGATAATAAATAGGTTACTACTTATTATTCCACTTTTTATATTTAAGTCTTTTACCCATTTCAAATTTATCTTGGTATACAGTGTAAGATGTTGATATAAATCTAACTTTTCCCATACTGTTTCCAATTCTCCCAGCAGTTTCTGTTATATAGTGAGTTCTTATCCCAAAAGTTAGGATGTTTATTGAACACTAGATTGCTGTGGTCATTTACCCCTAGTCTATTCCATTTATCCACTCTTCTGTCTCTTAGCCAGTACCATATTGTTTTAATGACCACTACTTTATAGTGCAATTTAAGATCTGATACTGCTAGGCCCCCATCCTCTGCATTTTTTTCATCATTTCCCTTGATATTCTTAGTCTTTTGTTCTTCCAGATGAATTTTGTTATAATTTTTCTAATTCTATAAACAATGTTTGGTAGTTAGATAGGCATAACCCTGAATTATATTAGCTCAACCTACCCATGAGCAATTACTATTTTTCCAATTATTTAGCTCTAGTTTTTGTGTGAAAAGTGTTTTATAGTTGCTTTCATATAATTTCTTTGTTTGTCTTGGCAGATAGATTCCTAAATATTTTGTATTGTCTAGAACAGTGATTGGCAAAATTTTTAAAGAGGGGGCCAAAGGAAAGGAAATGTTCATCTGTCATTCTGTTTCTAAGGCAACTCTTTCAAAGTTCCCTTGTATTGTATCCTAATCATTGTATTTGTCAAATTAGGAATAATGTCACCTGGTTGGATAGAACATTTCAGGGGGTTGCATCTGGCCTGCAGGCTATAGTTTGCCCATCACTGGCCTAGAGTGATTTTAAGTGGAGATTCTCATTCTAGATCTTGCTGCTGAATTTTGTTGGAATTATACAGAAATGCTGATGATTTATGTGGATTTATCTTGTACCCTAAAACTTTACTAATGTTGTTAGTGATTTCCACTAGCCTTTTAATTGATTTTCTAGCATTCTTTAAGTAGATCATCATATCATCTGTAAAGAGTGATAGTTTAGTTTCCTTATTGCCTACTTTAATCCCTTCAATTTCTTTTTCTTCTCTAATTGCTATCACCAGCATTTCTAGTACAATATTAAATAATAGGGGTAATAATGGGCATCCTTGCTTCACTCCTGATCTTATTGAGAAGGTTTCTAAGTTGCCTTCATTGCAAATGATACTTGCTAATGAAAAACCATATCTACTATAAATATACATATACACACATATATATAATATACATAAATACATACTATAATTTTTAGGAAAGGTCCTTCTATTCCTATACTTTCTACTGTTTTCAATAGGAATGGGTGTTATATTTTGTCAAAGGCTTTTTCTGCATCTATTGAAATAATAATGTTATTTCTGTTCGTTTGGTTTTTGATATGGTCAATTATGTTGGATGGTTTCCCTAATATTAAACCATCCTTGCATTCTTGGCATAAATCCCACCTGATCATAGTGAATAACCCTTGTGATCATTTGCTGTAGTCTTTTTGGTAGTATTTTATGTAAGATTTTTGCATCTATGTTCATTAAGGAGATTGGTCTGTAGTTTTCTTTCTCTGTTTTTAGTCTGCCTGTCTTCGGAATCAGTACCATGTTGTGTCAGAAAAAAAATTTGGTAAGACTCCTTCTTTACTTATTTTGTCACATAATTTGTACAGTATTGGGATTAGTTGTTCTTTAAATGTTTGATAGAATTCATTTGTGAATCCATCTGGCTATGGGGATTTTTTCTTAGGAAGTTCCCTGATGGCTTGTTCAATTTCTTTTCCTGAGAAGTGGTTATTTAAGTATTCTATCTTTTTTTAATCTAGGCAATTTATGTTTTTGTAAATATTCACCTATTTCATCTAGATAGCCATATTTATTGCCATATACTATGAAGCCAGATCTTCATCCAGAAGGGTCTCCTAGCATCTTATTTTCACAGCATGGATTCACCCCCAAAAGCTGCACCCTAATTCCGTATTGCTCTAGAAATGTATGTATAATATCATTAATTGTTATTATTTTTTAAACCCTTTCCTTCTATCTTAGAATTAACACTGTGTATTTATGCCAAGGCAGAAGAGTGGTAAGGGCTAGGCAATGTGGCTTAAGTGACTTGCCCAGGGTCACACAGCTAGGAAGTGTCTGAGGTGAGATTTGAGCCTAGGACCTCCCATCTCTCCATCTGACTCTCAATCCACTGAGACACCCAGCTGCCCTCATCATTAATTATTTATAATCAATAACACCATTATATTTGGAGAGAATTATTCAACTGACTACTTAATTGAATGACTTACCTTCCCCTCTCTCCTCACATAAAAACTCACATACTATTTCCTCATATTTGGTTCTTATTAAGTACTTAACAAATGCTACTTTTTTTTACCTCTTTCCCTCCCTCCATCTCTGCCTTCCTTCCTTCCTTCCTTCCTTCCATTCTTCCTTCCTTTCTTCCTTCCTTCTCTGTCTGTCTGTGTGTCTCAAAGGAACATCTCTGTCATTTTTCTCAATCATTTAATTCCTAAATGAATAACTATCATGTGGACATGTGGAAGAGGAAAGTGAATAAGACTTCACATCATCATGGATATTAAAATATTGAATGGGTGAAACCATAGGGATTCCCAAACTAAGAACAAAGATCACTCATCTGAAGCTATAGAGAAAATTGTATCATTTGATCTCGAACAAGTTATCTATAGCTGTTTTAAAATAGATATTTTATGATACATGTATAACCCAGTGGAATTGCTTGTCAGCTCTAGGAAGTGGGGGAGGAAGAAAGGAGGAGAAATCCTGAATCATGTAACTATGGAAAAATATTCTAAATAAAAAAATAAATTAAATAAAAGATGTTTAAGGTGTAAGATAAAAAATAGACATTTTAAGACCTAGGAAAATATAAGTATGTTCTCTTTATTAGAATCATTAGTAAACTTATATTTCTTAAAATATAGCCATAGTTCATAACCATGATTTTATCTAAGTGAAGATATGTAATCAATGATTGGCAGGACATTTGATGTCCTTACTAAAAGCCATTGTATAGATAAATCCCCTTTCAGAATGGAAAGAAAATGGTTGTAGAGAAACTGGATGCGGTCTCGATATACTGTGGAAATGAAAGTTGGCATAATAAAATGAAATTTTAGAGATTTTGTCTTAGCTTATGCCTCATTAGTGTGTACAGAAATCTCTCTAAACTTTTTTCCTTGAATGTAATAGACAAGCAAATGTTGCATATGATATGGAATTGTGGGATATCTAAATGGATCTCCAAATCATTGCAACAAGCCTTGAAGACTTTTTTCAGGAAAAGTAAGATCTTATTCAAGTAGCTGTCTCTTTTTGCAAGCTAGTCACTTTTGGACTTCATACTTTTCCCTTGCTTCTGCCTCCTTTCATTAGGTCAGAGTCAATGAACTGAGAGTAGATTCTCTTAGAGAAATAACTTTTGAGTCTTCCTTTTCATCCCCATTTCCTTAGTCACCAATCTCTTTTAATTTCGTTATATCACACTTTGATGATTAAAATAGTCCCATAAGAGGTTCCTCTACTTCCAATCTCTCTTCCTATCTACCCTACACAGTGCTACCAGAGGAATTATCTTAAAGGTCAGAAACTTTCAATAACACTCTATCATCAATAAAATAAAATTCAAATTCTTTACTTTGATATTCGAGGCTTTTCATGTTTTGACTCCAAACTTATCTATCCTTATCTCAGATGACTATTTTTCATGTATTCCTGTTCCAATCAAACTGCTATCTTCTTTATTTCTTAAATATACTGGGGGCCTTACTTATTGTGGACTTTTGCTCATACTGTAAGCTAGAGTAAAAATTAAATTTCTCTTTCTCCATTCCATGTGTTCTTGTCAAATTCAGAACTAGAATAAACTCAAATGCTGCTTTCTTTACAAAGATTTTTCCTGAGGTTTCCCTAAGTACTTTCCCCCCCTTTTTGACTTATGTATCATTGTTTACTATACTTTCATATTTTACCTTATATTATATTACAGAATATAAGTCATTGTTCACAATGACTTATATTCTGTAATAAGGCATAAACTCTTTGCTGGTAGAAACTATATTAGAATTCCCAAAATCTACTATAAAACAATGTATAGTTACTAAAACAATTATTCAATTAAAAATTAAATATTTTAAATTAATAATAATATTTTGTCAGGATTGGCTTATTAGCAGGCCTTAAGTAATAGATATAATTCCATATTTGTCCATTGCTTAACTCATGTACATACCAGGAAATTCCTATGTAACTATAATAACTTCTATGTAACTATAATAGCTTCATTTAGACAATAAATGCAAAGCACTCTTGATTATAATTTGTTTGAAAATTTCATTGAATGCATGTATTCCAGGAGAGCAATTCAAACAAATATCAGTACCCTTGTGACTGAAAAGGAAGAAGGAGGTCACAGTCTGGACCATCCACAGATTGACTGCCACTCATACCACTTAATCTCTGTGAATCTGCCCCAAACATCAAATGGGTAGAGAAACAGAAATATGGACTTTGGCCTGGGTATAGATCCCATCATATACCCACTCTATCACTCCTATAATTCAAGAAAACAAAGGACTGGGAAACTATTTACTTCCATGCCTGCGTGTAATAAATCGACAGACTGATGAAAGTTGAACCCTTGTATTCTCAGTACTTCACCCATGATCTCTTCACAGCCTTATATCATATAGTATTTTGAATTTCCAAATTGCTTTTATATTTTTTATTCCATTTAATTCTTACATCTGACCCATGAAATAATCTAGTTAGGTATGTAAGGATTGGATTTATGCAAGGGGGATGGGACAAAAGGAGCCAGAGAAGGCAGTTGCTTATAGTTGCTGTCAGTTGAGACTAGAGAGAGTTCTGGGAATTTCTTGAAGGAAGAGAGAGGAAGACAGGTTCGGGCAGAGGACTGAGAGAGGGAGAAGGAGGACATCCCAGCTTGGATCCAGTCCTGAGGGCTTCCTGAGGATCTTCTAGTGGGAACTGCCCTTATTCCCTGGTCAAAGCCATTTGATTGCATCTCATCCATTAAGACTTCAACCTTTGCGTTAGCTAAATTTTCAGACTCAATTTTGGGAGCAATTTCTTAGTCTCCTTCACTCATTACCCAACCTTGCTGAGAGACCCTTTCCAATCTAATTTACAATTATAGAAAAGGATAGAAGTAGGAAAAAGAAATAGAAACAGAGGGAGAAGAAGGTACCCAATATCCCCCTGCCCTTCACCCCTTTCCCCAATCCCTGAATTGTGAATAATAAAAGCCATTCATCAGGTAAATAGCATTCCAGAGTGCCTGAGAGACAACAAGGGATAGGGGAACCATAGCTTGGTCTGGCTGCCTCCATCTTGAAGCCAGACTACCCACTGTGAAATTAACTGATCAAGGGGAGGTTTCTGTGAACCCCGTCCTTATTCAGAATTGTATTGGGGTACCACATATTTCATCTTATAGGGAAACCTCACCCCCAACTCCTGTGGGGCAGTACAACCATCCAGGTCACACAATTTCAGGGTGACAGCCCCTTAAAGTCTCACAGTGTATATTCTGCCCAAGGGGAGAGCTAGAAGAGAGACTCAACATAGACTCTCTATCTCCCTTTCAATCAAACATTGTTTACTGGCTCTTTTAATTGTTACAGTTATTATCATTTCCAATTTATAGCTAAAGAAATTGAAGGTGAAAGTAAATAAATGATTCTCTACATCAAGCACAGAAAGCAAGTAGTAGTAGTAGTAGTTGTTCAACTGTTCCCCTGTGTTCAATTTTTACCAGGCCCTTTCATCCTCCCCTGAGGTATCCTACTGTCTTTTCAAGATAATATTTATCATTTCCATGGCACTATCTATATATCTTATTTCTGCTACCCCCTTCTCTATTTAATCTTACCCAAAATAAGGGTCTTTTCCAATGAGTCAACTTCAAATTAAATGGTCAAACTGCTTAAACTCCAGCTTTTTCACTCTTCCTCATTTTCTGCCATCACTGTGGTATCATCTTTATATTTGAGATTGCTGATATTTCTCCAGGCAACCTTGATTCCAGCTTTTGATTTATCCCAAATAGCATTACCCATGATGAAGTAAGATGTAATACAGCTGTAATAGTTAAAAAGGGTCACAAAATTGTAATAATTAAAATTAAATTACAAGGATTTTAGTAGCTTTATTACATCAAAGTAAAGATAGTAATGAGAGGAAAATGTAGGAAAGAGGTAAGGAGTTGCCTAGCCTGCCAGACTATGTGCCATGTTCTGATGGAATACAGTTGATCTCAGAGAAAGGCTCTTTCAAGTCCAATCTCCAGCCAGAAGTCCTAAAGAGTCTCCTCAGCAAGGCACCAGAGTAATGGTCTCTATTCAGCAAGATTCACCACTGCAAGAATGTGAATCCAAATCTGAATGTCAATCCAAAAGGGAATCTGAATGGGAATTTGAGTGTCCTTTCAGTAAGAGCGACCAGCACCAGAGCCAGAGAGAGAATCTCCCTTCAGAATCTGAATGGGAAACAGAATGAGCTCCAGTTCTCTAGGTCTTGCCTTTATAAGCTATTTTCTCCACCCACTGGCTCTCCCACATCACATCTCAGGAACCAATCATAGTTCCTTAATTTGTCTGGCACCACCCAGGGGGCAGTACTTTTGGGATCAATTTCCTGTCTCATTGATTTCAACTTCCTTTCATTGTGGGCATGTGTATCCCTGCACATCGCAATGGTAAAGGACCTCCAGGTCAATGATTAATTAAATTAAAACAAAGGGAAGTGAATTACATTCTCACAGAGCTTTGCTGCATTCTTTTCCCAATCTTAAACCAATCAGATCTTCCATGTTCAACTCTAGCTATTTTTTCCTGACCAGTTTATAGGTTCCTCAGGGGAAAAGATGATCTGATATTCTCAGGGACCAGATGATGATTAGAAAGAAAGGCATACATTGCCAATACAATTTGAAAGATTGTGGAGAGCAAGAGAGAGTACAAGAAAAAGGTAAATACTATCCTAACTTTCATTAAAAAAAAAAAGAGAGAGAGAAGGGAAACCATAAATCAATGAATTTGATTTGACTTCCAGGAAAATTTCTAGAATCTTTTCAAAAGTGATTAGTAAATTCTAGAAAAATAACTTGTGGTTACAAAATGCCACTGTGGCTTTTCAATAGCAGTACATATTGGACTAAACCTTCCCCCCTCCTTTGACAGAATTATTAGTCTAATATAATGATGTTCAACCTTTTAGAGATGTAGTGCCCAAAGTGCAACACTCATATCACATGTGAGTCAGTACCTTAGCCCAGACAGGGGAGGTAGGAAACACTCCCACTGGTCTGCTAGGCAGAAGGGTGGGTGGTGTGAAAAAAGTCCGTAGGCACAGTAGAGAGGGGTAGGAGAGTAGCCCCCTCTGGAAAATGTGCCACAGGTTCACCAACACAAATCTAGTATATTTAGGGAATCTTCTTAGTGTAGTTTACCAGGATTTTAGCTAAAGGTGTCATAATATATTTGTTGTTTTTTTTTAATGGAAAAGATGGAGAAATTTAGACAATAGATGTAGGTAGTCTTGATTAGCACAAATGTTGAATCCTATGAAGTAGTCTCATTATTTGAATATGTACTTTACATTTCCTTTGGACCAGGACCAAGTAGTATATTTTACATAATTACAACTCTGAAAAATGAAAATCCAAACGTGTGACCCTTTTGTGAGAGTCACAATTCACTCTAATAGGGATCTCCTTATAACTGAGTATATCTATAATTGGTCAGATGGTTTGACCAAAAAAAGAAATGATTAATGATTTTAATTTATTTTAGATTTTAGTTTTAAAATATGTAGAAATTAACCTTCATAAAAAAATAACAATTCCCTGATTCAATTTGACAAGTCTTTAACTATTAAAGAGAGTACAATTGTCTATTTACTCTGTGTGAAATATTGTGCTAAGTACTAGGGATATAAAGATGGACACACTTCTTGGCCTCGAAAATCTTACAGGCTAAGGTTGGGTTATCCACAGACACATATGGGGAAGTGAGGTCTCTCATGTCAAGAATATATTCTCTGGCTTCCAGTTAAAATGGTGGCAGAGTAAGGAGCAGCTGCTCGATCTCTCCTAACCAAAGCATGCAGGACTCCTCAAGGGGACATAAAAATGAATCCAGACAAACAAAGGAACCCCACAACAGGGCGCAGCATTGAAGGTACTCGGAATTGGGGCATTTCCACGCTATAAAAGGGTGAAACAGCTCTCACTAAAACGTAAGAGGAAGAAGCCCCTCCACCCCACACACACCACGCACAGTGCCAAGGCCAACGCACAAGAGTGAAAGCAGGATTGGGGCAACCAGTAAATCACTAGCAGCCCCAGGGCTTGTACCTGAGAGCTGCAAGACATAGGGACTCCAAGAGGCTGGGGGGCACGCACGTACTTTCCTGAGCATTTGCACCAGTGAAGGCATTGTCCTGTGCGGGGACAAAGATCTCTAATGCAGGGACTTTCCCAAGTGTCTGCATGAGTGAAGACATTGCCCTGGCGAGGACAAAGATCTCCAGCTCAGATTTAGACCTCGAGTGGGGACCCGGTGCAGACAGGAGCAAGGCTGTGGAAGCAGCCCCTGAGACTGCTGAAGGAGCCTCAGGCAAAGGGGCAGACCTGGGACTACCAGGAAGCTTGACCCCGAGGACAAGGAGATAGGAGCCCTCTGGAGCTTAGAAAGCACAGGCAGACCCTGAGTGTGAAGACAAAGCTGAAAAGGGTAGGGGCAAACAATGGCAAGCCAAGAACCCCAGAAGAAAAAGATTATCAAGAGAAGCTCTGGAACACTCTACAACTTTTACACAGAGAAAAGCCAGACAACAGAGGAGGACAAACAAGTATCCAAACCTTCCCAAAACAATGAAAACTGGTCACAAGCTATGGAAGAGTTCAAAACTGAGACTTTGAAGAAAATGGAAGAGATCTAGCAAGAAAATAACAGTTTAAAAGGCAGAATTTTGCCATTGGAAAGTGAGGCTCAGAAATCAAATGAACTGATAAGCAAATTGAACACCAGAAATGACCAGATTGAAAAGGAAAACCAGTCCCTAAAGGCTAGAATTGAACAATTAGAAGCCAATGATCTCTCAAGACAACAGGAACAACAACAACAAAAAAAAAAAAAAAAAAAACAAAGTGAAAAGACTGATAAAATAGAAGGAAACAAGAAATATCTCAATGAGAAAGTGACAGACCAAGAAAACCGGTCTAGAAGAGACAATTTGAGAATCATTGGTCTTCCAGAAAAAGCAGAAATCAATAGAAACTTGGACTCCATATTTAAAGAAATTATTCAGCAAAATTGCCCTGAAGTCCTACAACAAGAGGGCAATATAGACATTGAAAGGATCCACAGATCCACAGATCTGGACCCAGAAAAGTCAACACCCAGGAATATAATAGCCAAATTCAAGAGCTTTCAAGTAAAAGAAAAAATCTTATTAGAAGCCAGAAAGAGACAATTCAAATATCAAGGAGCACCAATCAGGATTACACAGGATCTAGCAGCCTACACACTAAAAGACGCGAGGCTTGGAATACAATATTCAGAAAGGCAAGAGAACTGGGCCTTCAGCCACAGATCAAATACCCATCGAAACTGACTATATACCTCCAGGGGAAAGTATGGGCATTCAACAAAATTGAAGATTTCCAAGTTTTTGCACAAAAGAGATGAGGACTAAATGGAAAGTTTGATACCCAACCAAAAAAATTAAGAGAAACATGAAAAGGTAAATAAGAAACAGAGGGAAAAGAAAGAAAACTTATAATTTTTAAAATTTGACTCTTTAAGGGCTTAAATAAGATCTAATTATCTGTATTCCTATGTGGAGAAATGCTGTGTATAATTTGCTGTAGTGAACTCTATTCACTATTATAATATTCACTATTATAGCAACCACAAGAATAATTCATAGGGAGAGGACAGGATACTAATTGGTCTAAGATGACATGGGGGGTGGGAAAGAGAGGGGGGAATAGTAGAGGACACCAAGAAAATCTGAGTAAATAAGAAAAATAGGATATTCTATTACACACAAAGAGGGAAGGGGAGGGGATACATACTATTATAAGAAGGAGAGGAAGAGAGCATTAAGAGGTAATAATCAAACCTTACTCTCAGTGTAATCAACCCAGAGAGAGAAGAGTAGCTTTATTATCCATTCGGATAAAAAACTCTATCTAACTCTACTGAGAAAGTCAGAAGGGATAAACCAAAGGGAACAGGGGAGTGGGGAGGTCAAAAAAGGGAGGGGAGAAGAAAGGGGAGAGAATACATTAGGCCTTTAAAAAACAAAAAAGGGGGAATAATAAGGGAGGGGGTAGAAAGGGAAGACAATCAAGGAAAGGGATAAGGGATACCTGCTCAAAGCAAACCACTGGTTTAAAAGAAAATAATGTAAGAAGAAGGGGTGGGTCTAGGGGAGGATACAAAAATGTCAGTGAATGCACAACTGATAATTGTAACTCTGAATGTGAATGGGATGAACTCACTCATAAAACAGAAGCAAATAGCAGAGTGGATCAGAAACCAAAATCCTACCATATGTTGTCTACAAGAAACACATATGAGGCAGGTAGACATTCACAAGTTTAACGCTAAGGGCTTGAGCAAAATCTTTTGGGCGTCAAATGAGAAAAAGAAGGCAGGAGTGGCTATTATGATCTCTGACAAAGCTAAAGTAAAAATAGATATGATTAAAAAAGACAGGGAAGGTCATTACATCCTGATTAAAGACACTATAAACAATGAGGACATAACACTGCTCAATATATATGCAACAAGTGGTATAGCATCCAAATTCATAAAGGAGAAACTGGCAGAGCTCAAGAAGGAAATAGATAGTAAAACCATAATAGTGGGAGATCTAAATATTCCTCTTTCAGATGTAGATAAATCAAACCGAAAAATAAATAAGAAAGAGAGGTGAATGAAGTCCTAGAAAAATTAGATCTAATTGATATGTGGAGAAAAATAAATAGGGACAAAAAGGAATACACCTTCTTTTCAGTTGCACATGGTACATTCACAAAGACTGACCATGTAATAGGTCATAGAATCATTGCAAACAAATGCAAAAGAGCAGAAATAATAAATGCAAACTTCTCAGATCATAATGCAATAAAAATAATATTTAGTAATGGCACCTGGACAGGCAAATCAAAAACCAATTGGAAATTAAACAATATGATTCTCCAAAACCAATTTGTCAAAGAAAAACTCATAGAAACAATCAATAATTTCAGTGAAGAGAATGACAATGATGAGACATCCTACCAAACTCTGTGGGATGCAGCCAAGGCAGTACTCAGGGGGAAATTTATATCCTTGAGTGCATATATTAACAAATTAAGGAGGGCAGAGATTAATGAATTGGGTATGCAACTCAAAAAATTAGAAAGCAAGCAAATTAAAAACCCCCAGATGAAAATTAATTAGAAATACTAAAAATTAAGGGAGAAATTAATAAAATTGAAAGTAAAAGAACTATTGAATTAATAAATAAGACTAGAAGCAGGTATTTTGAAAAAACAGATAAAATAGACAAAGTACTGGTCAATCTAATAAGAAAAAGGAAAGAAGAAAACCAAATTGACAGTATTAAAGATGAAAAGGGAGACCTCACCTCTAGTGAAGGGGAAATTAAAGCAATCATTAAGAACTATTTCGCCCAATTATATGGCAACAAATATAACAATTTAGGAGATATGGATGAATATTTACAAAAATATAAATTGCCTAGATTAACAGCAGAAGAAATAGAATACCTAAATAATCCCATATCAGAAATAGAAATTGAACAAGTCATCAAAGAACTCCCTAAGAAAAAATCACCAGGACCTGATGGATTCACAAGTGAATTCTATCAGACATTCAAAGAGCAACTAATCCCAATACTATACAAATTCTTTGATATGATAAACAAAGAAGCCCTACCAAGTTCCTTTCATGACACAAATATGGTACTGATCCCAAAGCCAGGTAGACCAAAAATAGAGAAAGAAAACTATAGACCAATCTCCCTAATGAACATAGATGCAAAAATCTTAAATAGAATAATAGCAAAAGAGATTCCAGCAAGTAATTAAGAAGATCATCCACCATGATCAGGTGGGAATTTTACCAGAAATCCAAGGATGGTTCAATATTAGGAAAACCATCCACATAATTGACCATATCAACAGTCTAACAAACAAAAATCACTTGATTATCTCAATAGATGCTGAAAAAGCCTTTGACAAAATATAGCATCCATTCCTATTGAAAACATTGAAAAGTATAGGAATTGAAGGATCCTTCCTAAAAATGATAAACAGTATATACCTAAAACCATCAACAAGCATTATATGCAATGGGGATAAATTAGTAGCCTTCCCAATAAGATCAGGAGTGTAACAAGGATGCCCATTATCACCTCTATTATTCAACATAGTACTAGAAACACTAGCAATAGCAATTAGAGAAGAAAAAGAAATTGAAGGTATCAAAATAGGCAATGAGGAGACTAAGCTATTACTCTTTGCAGATGATATGATGGTATACTTAAAAAATCCTAGAGAATCAACTAAGAAGCTTGTAGAAATAATCAACAACTTTAGCAAAGTTGCAAGATACAAAATAAATGCACACAAATCATCAGCATATCTATATATTTCCAACACATTAGGGAAGCAAGAGGCAGAAAGAGAAACACCATTTAAAATCACCCTAGACAACATAAAATACTTGGGAATCTATCTACCAAAAGAAAGACAGCAACTATACAAAAACAACTACAAAACACTTTATAAACAAATGAAACTGGATCTAAACAATTGGAAAGCCATTAATTGTTCATGGATAGAACGAGCTAACATAATAAAAATGAACATTCTACCCAAATTAATTTTCCCTATGAAATTACCAAAAAACTTCTTTACTGAATTAGGAAAAACTATAACAAATTTCATTTGGAATAACAAAAGATCAAGAATATCAAGGGAAATAATGAAAAAAATGTGAAGGAAGGGGGCCTAGCAGAACCAGATATTAAACTATACTATAAAGCAACAGACATCAAAACAATATGGTACTGGCTAAGAGATAGAAGGGAGGATAAGTGGAATAGACTTGGGGTTAATGATGTCAGCAAGACAGTGTATGACAAACCCAAAGAGCCCAACTTTTGGGACATGAATCCACTATTTGACAAAAACTGCTGGGAAATTTGGAAAACAATATGGGATCAACATCTCACACCCTACACCAAGATAAATTCATAATTGGTGAATGACTTGAATATAAATACGGAAACTATAAATAAGTTAAGTGAACACAAAATAGTATACCTGTCAGATCTCTGGGAAAGAAAAGATTTTAAAACCAAGCAAGAGTTAGAGAAAATTACAAAATGTAAATTAAATGGCTTTGATTATATTAAGCTAAAAAGCTTTTGTACAAACAAAAACAATGTAGTCAAAATCAGAAGGGAAACAACAAATTGGGAAAAAATCTTTATAACGAAAAACTCTGACAGGGGTCTAATTACTCAAATATACAAGGAGTTAAAGCAAATGTATAAAAAATCAAGCCATTCCCCAATTGATAAATGGGAAAGAGACATGAATAGGCAATTTTCAGGTAAAGAAATCAAAAGTATCAATAAGCACATGAGAAAGTGTTCTAAATCTCTAATAATTAGAGAAATGCAAATCAAAACAACTCTGAGGTATCACCTCACACCTAGCAGATTGGCTAAAATGAAAGAAGGGGAGAGTAATGAATGTTGGAGGGGATGTGGCAAAATCGGGCATTGATGCATTGCTGGTGGAGTTGTGAAATGATCCGGCCATTCTGGCTGGCAATTTGGAACTATGCCCAAAGGGTTATAAACGACTGCCTGCCCTTTGATCCAGCCATACCATTGTTGGGTTTGTACCCCAAAGAGATCATAGATAAACAGACTTGTGTGAAAATATTTATAGCTGCCTTTTTTGTGGTGGCAACAAACTGGAAAAGGAGGGTATGTCCTTCAATTGGGGAATGGTTGAACAAATTGTGGTATATGCTGGTGATGGAATACTATTGTGCTAAAAGGAATAATAAACTGGAGGAGTTCCAGGTGAACTGGAAATACTTTATGTGCATGAAGACAAAGGGATAGCCTCCAGTGTTCTCACACAAACATTTGGAAATAGACTTAGACCAGTTGCTTACTACAGCTCTAAGCTAGATTCAGTGATTTGTGGTATTCCTAGTTGTTAAAAAGCCATAGTTGCTGTAGCCATCATGATTAGAAAGTCTTCATCCTTGGTATTAGGGAGTGAACTGAAAGTATTTTCCCAACACCAAGTGGAATCTACTTTAAGAAACACCAACTCACAGGCATTCACTTCTCAGAGATTATCAAGATACGAAGCGATCCTGTTGGCTAGCGAAAATATAAGTTTTCACCGGTGCAGAAACTTAAATCCTGCTATTCTGATTCCAGATTTACCTCTGGAAGGAGAAAGTCTACACATCTGTGAAGATGCACTTCACATCATGCATAAAACAAGACCTGATTTAGACTATAAGCCAATGAAAGACCCCAATATTACCTTATTCACATATGGATCGTCATATGTAGTAGACAATCAGAGATATACCGGAGCAGCCATAGTGACAGCCTCTGAAACCCTTTGGTACTCATCATTACCATCTACAATGTCAGCTCAAGGGGCAGAATTGGTGGGACTAATCTTCGCTCTAAAAATCTCAGAAAATCTCAAAGCTAACATTTTTACCGATTCTCGTTATGCTTTTCCGAGCGTCCATCATTCTGCTATAATTTGGAAAAATCGAGGTTTCATTACATCAAATGGCAAACAAATAGCGTATGGTAATTTAATTAATCAGTTGTTGGATGCAATTCAATTACCAGCCCAAGTGTCAGTCATCCATTGCAAAGCTCATACAAAAACCCAAGGACCGGTGGAATTAGGGAACAAATGAGCGGACGTGACAGCCAGATAAGCAGCAAAATATGGACCTTTGACAATTCTGATCTCAAAAATGCATACTCCCTAAAGGAAGTGAAGGATTGGAAGAAACATCATGGTGCATATCTTGTTAACGGAGTTTGGTTAGGAGCAAATGGAAAACTGATGTTACCTAAATCCTTATATTACACATTTTGCAATGCACTACACCAGAAAGAGCATTATGGAACTCTGGGCATGGCAGATTCTATAAATAGGTATTGGAATGCAAGGGACATATATGAAGTTGCTATGAGAATTTCACAGAGGTGCAAAATTTGTATGCATTACAACCAGACAATCACAAAAGTTCATAGTCTGGGAGGAAAACCTTTAGCTTACACACCATTTGAATGCTTACAAATTGATTACATCACAATGCCAAGGAGTAAAGGTTATAGATATGCTTTAGTAATAGTGGATAGATTAACTAAATGGCCAGAAGCTTTTTCCAGCAAAGCGTAACACCTCAGCTTTTGTTGTGAAAATCTTACTAAGAGAATTAATACCTAGATTCTCTATACCATTACATATTGCATCAGATTCTGGGTCCTATTTCACAAATAATATTCTAGCTACAGTTTATGAAACATTAGGAATTAAAAGACATCTTCACTCAATATTTAGACCCCAGTGCAGTGGACAGATTGAACGAGTGAATAAAGCTCTAAAAAATCTTGTGGCAAAATTATGTGCAGAATCTCATATGAAATGGCCTGATACATTGCCATTAGCACTATTCCACCTAAGAAGCCAACCCAACAGCATTACACATATTTCACCATTTGAAATGCTGTATGGACATCCACCATTCCATGGCAAAGCACCTCAAAGCATTCACAAATTATCACATCTAGGTATGGAATGCAAGCTATATGAATATATCAAATTGCTCAAGCAACGATTAAATCAACTTCACAGATTAGGCTTGATACATCAAAGAGTACCTTTTGATTTTGATCTACACAACTTCCAATCAGGAGATTATGTTTACACCAGAAACTTTGCTAGGAAGTCTGTGTTAGAACCCAAGTGGCTTGGACCTTTCCAAATAATATTAACAACTCCAAGTGCAATCGAAGTTGAAGGAAAAGATCCGTGGTTCCATGTCACCCATGTCAAGCCAGCTAAAGACATGTCCCAACAACAACGATCACAAGACCCAGAAACTATACAACACAAAAATCAATTAGCACCAACTGATCAATCAAGCAAGTCCTCAGTAAATCCAAAATCTATACATAAGACCATAGAAACAGAGCAACAAACAGAACAACAATTAGAGCATGAGTCAGAAGCAGAAATAGACCAAGAGCCAATAAACAATCAAATTTTACACCCAAATCATTATCCCAATCTCAATCACTTAAAAGAATTATCTGTAAATAATTATGACAATAGAAAAGAATCAATGAAGGAAGAAGACACAACATTTGAATTGCAATCAATACCAGATCTAGAAACTGATGATGATGAATGAATGAAAGCACAAAGACTTAATCACAAACTCTTTTTTTGTTACCTATAATAATCATCTTTATTAAAATCACAAAAGGAAAGAAGAAGAGAAAATAATCATATATGATAGACATTTAAAAATTTGTTCCTGACACAAGTCAGAAGGTGACAAGCGCTGGTGCATCAAACAACACAAGTCAGAAGTTGACAAGCGCTGGTGCATCATGCAACACAAGTCAGAAGTTGACAAGCGCAGGTACATCGAATGCCTCACTTGGTGCTAACTTTGCAGATCTTCACAAGGACAGCAAACCTGAGAACTACAAAGACATCTGTGATCAAATACATCTATCGTTTTGTTTTTTTGTTTTTTTTTTTGTTTTGTTTTTTAAACCCTTAATTTCGGTGCATTGTCTCATAGGTGGAAGAGTGGTAAGGGTGGGCAATGGGGGTCAAGTGACTTGCCCAGGGTCACACAGCTGGGAAGTGGCTGAGGCCGGGTTTGAACCTAGGACCTCCTGTCTCTAGGCCTGACTCTCACTCCACTGAGCTACCCAGCTGCCCCCCAAATACATCTATCGTAAGAAGGACATCCACACTGTGAAGAGGAACATCGGATCAGCGTTGGACACATGTATTTGGAAAGAGATAACTTACACCCAACAGAATTCTCACTGCACACAACACTAGATTCCATCCAAGCAGTACATGCTAATTGCAAAAGAATTCTGGTGGAGTAAGTATGTAACACATCATTACATGGATAAGTCACTAGACAACACATAAAACATATTCCTGACTTCACATTTACATGTGAGACAAAACTTACACTTAAGAGAGAAGAACTTGTCTGCCTTAGCACAATTTTCCTTTTGGTTCAGACACTGTTCTACTCAAATCACCTGACATGT
This sequence comes from Gracilinanus agilis, assembly GCF_016433145.1. Taxonomy (NCBI): domain Eukaryota; kingdom Metazoa; phylum Chordata; class Mammalia; order Didelphimorphia; family Didelphidae; genus Gracilinanus; species Gracilinanus agilis. Next base: position 279,567,249 of record NC_058134.1, on the reverse strand, counting down.
CATGTACATATGTAATTTTGCTTACTAACCATTAGCAATAAGTTTTACTAACACACAAGGACAGTTTAGTTAGTTTAGTAAGTTAGTACAGGGACAGATTTTTCTAAAATGTTCTTTGTAAATATTGTACATAGCAAAGGTCTATGGTTTAACCAATAGACTTACAAAAATATAGGCTTACTTATTATTACTAACATGTCTAACATAGACATAAGTGCACTAACCTATTCATACACTAACTTTAGCAAGTGAACTAGAATTTAGAAGTTTATTTGCAAAAAAATAATATTTGCAAAACTTTTCTTATTTAATATTATATGATTAGTTCATAAAATTAGGTAGATGCATATTTAGGATTCATTACTTTGTTCTAGTTAGCAAAAATTAGCCTTAAGAATATGTGTGAATGTTTAAAATGTAATTGTTTTCCTTTCTGTTCAAAGTTTTTTGAAAAACTGAAATCCCCATTCCTCTCCTATACTTTTACCTTAACCTGTCTTAGTTTTAGCTTAGTTTAGTTGTAGCATAGCTTAGGAGATAGCAACCTTTTATTATTTTGCAAACTTAGTTAGGGATAAGAGCTTGGTAAGAATTTAGCTTAATATAAGAGTAGTAATCCCTTAGACTTTAGTAACTATTAAAATGGTGCTAGTTGCACATTTTGAAAAGAAAAGGGGCATTTGTAGTATAGAGAGAGGGGTCATATAGTTTTTTCAAGCTTTGGCTGAGTTCCAAAAGCTGTTAGGAGTTTGGAATCTTGAGGAAAAGACAGTTGATTAGGGTCTCCCACGGAGGGAGGTTGTCTGATCAGCCGAGCTGCCTCCTTACCTAGCTGTAGTATTGAATTTTAGCCTACCTTTGATATATTTACTTAAGAAATTATTATTTTGGATAAACCCTTTATATCTTCCTTCCCTAATATTATTTCCTACCTTCCCTCCCTTATCTTATATATCTATGAAGTTAATAAGGAGAGTAATTAGAGGAGTTCAAAATCTGTGAAGGGTTAATTGTTATTTGACAATATTAGATATAGAGAAACTAGCCAATCATCATTTACTCCCTTTAGATAGCCGAATGATGGACGCTCGGAAAAGCATAACGAGAATCGGTAAAAATGTTAGCTTTGAGATTTTCTGAGATTTTTAGAGCGAAGATTAGTCCCACCAATTCTGCCCCTTGAGCTGACATTGTAGATGGTAATGATGAGTACCAAAGGGTTTCAGAGGCTGTCACTATGGCTGCTCCGGTATATCTCTGATTGTCTACTACATATGACGATCCATATGTGAATAAGGTAATATTGGGGTCTTTCATTGGCTTATAGTCTAAATCAGGTTTTGTTTTATGCATGATGTGAAGTGCATCTTCACAGATGTGTAGACTTTCTCCTTCCAGAGGTAAATCTGGAATCAGAATAGCAGGATTTAAGTTTCTGCACCGGTGAAAACTTATATTTTCGCTAGCCAACAGGATCGCTTCGTATCTTGATAATTTCTGAGAAGTGAATGCCTGTGAGTTGGTGTTTCTTAAAGTAGATTCCACTTGGTGTTGGGAAAATACTTTCAGTTCACTCCCTAATACCAAGGATGAAGACTTTCTAATCATGATGGCTACAGCAACTATTGCTTTTAAACAACTAGGAATACCACAAATAGGTGAGTTCCTACATCTAATAAATTGCGCATTAAAATAATATTTGGCTTGACTTTCTAATTAGGCAATAAATTATTCAAGAGAAATGATATAACTTCTATTTATTTGATTTTCCCCTAACTAGTAGAGTACCGGAGACATAATAAGCACACAATAAAAGCACATATAATTTAATAAAAGCTATTTAGAAGAAAACTTTCTGAATCCCCAAAGTAATCTAGAATTCATTAGCAAACCATCAATTCAATAAATAATAACTGATTACCATATGCAAAATACCATAACATGAAAAGATCATACAATCTCCCTTTTGGAAATTGAGACTCTAGTAAGAAAATGATTGCCAACATTCTCAATTAACTGTAATAGAAGATAGCGATAATTAAGTATAGTGATGTCAAACCTAGACAGAAATGGGGCCCATTAAACTGCTCCTTTCTCTCCCTCTCTCTCCTGGCCTATAGGGTGCTTATTAGCACAGGCTTTGGCCTAAAGATGGCTAAGTCTAAGAACCATGCCATCCACAACCAATCACAAAAATGGCTTGGAAATGGCATCAAGAAACCTAGGTCCCAGAGATGTGGGTCTTTGAAAGGTGTTGACCTCACGATTCTGAGAAACATGCACTTTGCCAAGAAACAGAAGAAAAAGGGGCTGAAGTAAGTGCAGGCCAACAAAGCCAAAGCCATCAAGCACTAAGACCTCGAAGACCAATGCCTGGAATGCTGGCTATACCATGTCCAGGTTCCGAGATCACAAAACCTGACTCCAAGGTTGCCAGAACCACTCACCCCAAGGCTGCCAAGCCCACTGGCCCCCAAATCACCAAGTCTGACCCAAAGGCCACCAAATCTGGTTCCAAGGACACCAAATCTGATACCAAGGTCACTAAGGCCACCAATTATGATACCAAGGTCACCAAGTCCAATCCCAAAGCAGCCACAGCCACCAAGTCTGATTTTAAGGTTACAAAGCCCTGTGATACCAAGGCTGCTAAGCCTGCTGAGTCCACTGACCCTAGGGGTGCCAAACCAAAAAATGCTGAGTTTAAAGCTTCTAATCCCAAGCTTTCGAAATAGATGCTTCAGGACAGAAGGACTAAAAAATTCTAAACCACTACTTTTTTCTTAGCCAGGTTATTATTATTCACTATTTTGCACAAAATAAAGGAAATGGTGAGTCATAAGGAAAAAAAATTAGGATCACTGCTGGCCCCAAATCAACATGGAAAACTACATATTGACATTATCAATGTTCTATTAAATTTTAACTTATTTTGTTATATATTTCTCAATTGCATTTTAATCTGGTTTGGCCTGACCTCAGGAATATTTCAGGGCCATATGTTTGATACTACTCATTAAGTACACAGAAGAATATAAACACAGTCTCAAAGTCCAGATTAACTAGATTCTAGGAGGTTTTAATTTATTTTAGATTTTAGTTTTAAAATATGTAGAAATTAGCCTTCATAAAAAAATAACAATTCCCTGATTCAATTTGACAAGTCTTTAACTATTAAAGAGAGTACAATTGTCTATTTACTCTGTGTGAAATATTGTGCTAAGTACTAGGGATATAAAGATGGACACACTTCTTGGCCTCGAAAATCTTACAGGCTAAGGTTGGGTTATCCACAGACACATATGGGGAAGTGAGGTCTCTCATGTCAAGAATATATTCTCTCCTTCTTTATGAAACATAGACTCCTATGTAATTTCAAAGCACATTTGATTTGCCATCTCCTACATGAGGCTTTTCTTTATCCACCTTTCCCCAACTTTAGCTCTCTCTACCCCTTAAAATTATTTCACAATCATATATATACAAATATATCTGTGCGTATATGTATGCATTTATAGTTTATATTTTAGGTTATCTGAGAATCCCTCCATTAGCATGGCAATTCCCAGAAGTCAGGGTCTGTTTTATTTTATTTTATTTTATTTTATTTTTTATCTTTTTATTCTCACTTATTGTGGGAGTTCAAACATGAAGGAAGAGAAGAATCTCCTCAAGCAGAAATATGGAAAGAATACATGCCAAGCATGGAGGACAGACAATGAATAATCTAATTTCATTTAAACATGAATCATGGTACGAAATAAAGGGAGAAAGATTGCTTGGAGTTTGAAGGGATTTAAAATCTTGGTTAATCATATTCCATAAACAATAGGGAGCCAGTGATTTCTGAAGAAAGACACAGTTTTATCTGTGTTTAGTTTTATTTGTGTTTAAAGAAGAAATATTGGCAGTTGTGGGAAGGGTAGATTGCCTAAGGGAGAACCAGAATCATCAAAAGCAATTAGAAATTAATTATAAAAGGTTAGGTAAGTGTAGTGATGGAGGTCTGAATTCTGATGACAGAAAGTTGACCTATCATAATCATGGTGCTGTTTATCTATCAAGAACTTTTAATCAATCAAGTGATTTGTTTCAATAAAGAGACTCTCTGGGAGCTTAAGCTTCTCTGAGCAATTAGGTGTGATCTCAAGTTACTATTTATTTACAGCCCTCAGGCACTCACATCCCACATCATGGAGGTAGACTAAGTATTTTCTAATAAAAAAAATCAGAATATTGGAATAAAGCCAACATAAAATAGCAATATTTTTCACAATTGGTGACATATTTTTTTAAAAAAATATGCTATATACCATGTGACGAGATCATTTGGATAGGACATATTATAGCAAGTTTATTTAAATTATTGTTTTCCTTTCTGTAAATCAAAATCTTAGAAGAAAATACACTCAAGTTAAAAATGGAAAATCAATGTCACACAGCTTTATCTTACTATTTTAAAAATGCAAAAATGTATCAAAACCATTTTTCATTCAGTTGAATTCTCTTAATTGCCTTGTTATCATTTAGTCAAAGTTCTCAAAAAGCAGGCTGACCCATATATCTTTATTTGTAATACTTAGCAGATCAGTTGGTCCCTGTGGAATTACAGGCAGCCACAAATCTGGCACAATTCTAATAAATATTACAAAAGTTCAACCTAAGCCAGTGATGGGCAACCTTTTGAGCTTGGCAAGTAGGAAGTGTTATTATTGTCCTTTTGTGATATTAGAGAACTTGGATGCCAATCCAGATTCTGTCATACTGACATATATGATTTCGACAAATCATCTAACCACTTGAAGCTTTAGTTTGCTCGTTTGCAAAAATGAAAGATTTAGATTTATTGATTTCCATGATCTCTTCAAGCTCTAATTCTATTCCTTCTTAATTAAAAAAAATCAAAGCTCACAGATGCGTGTGTGTATGTGTAGACACATAGGGCAGGATAAATGAATACATACAAATATAGAATTTTAGGTGGGCACACAAATGAACATATTTTATTTTTTCAAGATTCCCTTTAAGACTTCATTGGTATAGGAAATTCACAAGGGGGGAAACTTCCTTATCAATGCAAATTGTCAATTTCTTTTCATTTATAGTCTTAGACACACCAAGGACTCTGAGAGGTTAAGCGTTTTGCCCAGAATCAGCATCAGAACCAATAGGTTGTAAAGGATCTCTAATTTAAGTATTCCTAACTCTATCTAGTATTCCATACTCTCTTTTGATATGTTTATCTATTATAAATTTCAAAGCACTTTCTCATTGCTGATTTCACTTACTCCTCATGACCACACTGGGATTTGAGCTGTTTTGAAGGAAGACTCAAGAAAAGAAACAAGCATTCTCTCTGAACACTGATGTATTTAAGGATTATAAAGAAAGATTAGTAAAATAGACAAAGGGCCTAGGGGTGATTGGGCTCTGGTTTGATCATCTCAGGAGAGGAAAAATAGGAAGGGAAGAAGAATATAAAATGCGAAGGAAAGTAAGAAAAGGGTGAAATGAAGTTATAAAATAGAGGGCCATAAAATGAAGAGTAAAACAAACATGGAAAAAGGAGAGACAGGAATGAGAATTCTATGAACCTCATTTCATCTGAACAAAACACAGGATGGTGAGACATGACAGTTTGTTATAGAAATACATTATATTCATCTAGGACCTAGACAGGGAAAAGAGAAGGGAAGAATGAGTTAGGATGAAGGGCAAGATAAATGAAAGGATGGTCACTAGCAAAACAAACTCCAGCAACAGAAGTTAGAGAGAAGGAAGTTTTAAAAAAATTAAAATTAGAAATGCACTTAGGTAGACTGTAACAATATAATAAACATAACAATATCACTGAAATTATTTGACTTAGATAGTGACCATACCAAGCCAACTACCAAAAAAAATCACTTCATAGAAAAAGGAAAAAAAAATTAAATTCATTGGAAGAAACAAAAGTTCAAAAATCTCAGTAAAAATAATTTAAAAAAATAAACAAGAAGAGGGGCCACTAGTGGTACTAGATTCCAATCTAAACTACTAAAGAGAAATCATTAAAACAATTTGATACAGTTATTAAAGTGATTTTCCTAAATCACAAATTGGAATATTTCACTCTTCTATTCAAGAAATCACTCCTTAATGTAATAAATAAAATTAATGTATAGTGATAAAATTACAAATATCATGGTTTCAAAGGGTTTATTGAAAGCCATTTAGAAAAATGAAGCCACGTGCTTATTGAGATTTAGTTCAAATACTGTGCCATACCTTCCCACTAAGCTGCTTCAGTAGGAAAAAAGAGCATACCAATTCGGTCCTGAGTCTTTATACCTCTGTCTAAGTTATCACACTTCCTGTCCAGCTCATTATGCATGAGGAATCATGGGAAATGTAGTTTTGAAAGACTTCTAAATGTCCACAGGAAGTTTACATCAGGGACCTCAAAATTAGTTCAAGAACTCCCAAATTTCCCAAATTTCACACTATTCCTTTAGGATTAAATATCTCTGTTTTCCATTTCAAGTCTTTCACTATCTGTCTCCAGCCTACTTTTCTAGGCTTATTACATATTGTGGTTTCTCTATGATCCAGAGAAATTGTGCCACTTACCTTTCTTATGCAAGACATTTTATTTCTCCTCTTTAGAGATTTGTATGTAAGAAGCATAAGACATAAACTCAGAAGAACAACAGAAAAAATTTTTGTTTCCCTTTTAAATCCCTTACCTTCCATGTTAGAAGCAATACTTTGTATTGGTTCCAAGGCAGAAGAGTGGTAAGAGCTAGGCAATGTGGGTTAAGTGACTTGCCCAGGGTCACACAGCTAGATTTGACCCTAGGACTTCCAGTCTGGAGGCCTGGCTCTTAATCCATTGACCCACCCAGGGCCCCCAGAAAAAAAAAATTTAAGAGATTTCCACCTGATAATTTAAATGGTGATCTCCAAGATATTTATACTCAGGAATCCAGAGAACTAGAAAATGCAACTAACTCAAACATATTGAGGGAAAAAAGTTCTTCAGAACTGTAAAATAGTGTTTTGTTTTTGTTGTAATTTTTAGGGATAGGTAAATATCTTACAGAATGCTTAAGGGTACATCCAAGCACTTTAGATGAATTTTTTGCATCTTCTAAAATGTACAAGTCATCTGCCAAGTTCTCCTCAGCCATTCACAATCACATCTAGTGACTCTCAAGGCTATTATGGATTCCCATTATCTTGACAAACTTTAGGCACCCTCATGTTACAGATGGGGCTGTGGATGTATGCATTTCTAAAATGCAAGATGCTCAATAAAAAGAATCTGCACATTGGAGTGGAAAACAAAGGACCTGGATTTGAATTTGAAAGTGACTATTGCCAGTGAAGAGGCAGAAGGAGAGAAAAGTTCTAATACTTGTTCTATGAGCAAAATACAAATGGAGGCAAGTAATACTGAAACTCCTGAGACTACTGTTAAGGTTAAAAATGATGAGTTTTCCTGCTGGGGGAAGAGAGAACAGAATCAATTCATTTGGTAATAAAATCCTTCATGCAGTTACTAAAAATAAATATGGAGATGGATCCTACCTGTACTGAATGCTCTTGAATAAGGAAAAGGAAAAAGAAAAATTCTGGAGGGTTAAAGGAAAAGAAAAATTCTGGAGGGTTAAATAACAAAGATCACCTTTTCTAACTTCTTTGTCTATGGGGAAAATAGTATTATAGTAAATGAACCTAAAGAAGAACAGTAGAATCCATTTCCTGATATGCCAAAATTTTCCATATTTACAAATATGGTGTTAAAATTAAGCTTCTTTCAATAAAGTTTTAAGCACTAATATTCACACCAAGGCAGCATTTGAAGCAGGTTCAAGCCCTTTGTTTGACATGTTCTACATGTGTGACCATGTCTGATAAACAACTTTATGAGTCTAAGTTATGAATTATGAATCAACTTCAATGTGTGTTCATTACATCAAAATATTAAGTTATTATTAATAAATCAGTCCAAATACTTTTGAGAGGAAGAACAAAAAGATTTAGACTGTATCAATTTGACCCAAACATAGAAATTAAATTTACTAATAAAAATCTATAAAGATTAAAAAAAATTCAAATAACCTGTTACAAACATGCAGTTTTCCCCCTGTGAAATGCAAGCTCCTCCAGTCTGGAGCCATGCTCAATGAAAATCCTGCCTCAGTTATATCTCTAATACGTATTCAATTGAAATATTTATTTAAGAATGCATTAGTAAAAAATGGGCAATATCTGGGCAAGTTACTTCACCCTGTTTGCCTGTGTTTCTTCATCTGGAAAATGAGCTGGGAAAAGAAATGACAAACATTCCAGTGTATTTTCCAAGAAAATCCCTAACAGGGACACAAAGAGTCAGATCCAACTGAAAAATCACTAACAACAAAAACTGAATATATAAGATCAATTCATAATTGTGAAACCATTTTAATGAGATTATGCAGAAATATCACAATATAAATATTTCTTCCTCTCCATTCTTCCCTTCCAACTTGAAGGGATTTTCCCTTTTCCTGATCTTCAAGTATTTTCTACATCTCTTATCTACCTAGAAAATGACTTTGCCTTTGAAAGACTTCCCTTTTCTGGCCAAAAGAACTTATAGAAACTGCTATAAATCCATGAAGAAAGCCATGATGTTAGATAAACAGAAATATAGGAAGAGAAAGAGGAAACCATGCAAAAGCTCCTCCCTCACTTTGAGCTACAGGGAGCATTTGTCAAAGACAATACCTTTGTTTTGGGGGAATATTGGGAGGAAGATAGTTCTTCCTGCCTCAAGTGTCTTTCCACTTTCTTTCAAGACTAAAGTGAGTTTGTAAAACACATATCCAATGATGTCACTTCTGCCCTGGTGGCACCCCCTCCCAATCTCAATAAAATATAGTGGCTTCTTATTAGTTCCTGGAGTAAAGACATAAGGCACTATTTGGCATCCAAAACTTTTCATGACCACCTCCCCTTGCCTTTCCAGTCTTCTTACACCTTACTCCTAAACATGTACTCTTTTAGCTAGTAACTTTGGTCTTCTGGCTGCTCCACAAATAAGACACTACCTCTTGGCTCTGAACATTTTCTACAGCTATCTCTCTTGCCTGCCTCTTCTATTGCCCTCCTTCTTTTTTCTATTGAGTCCCAACAACATTCTCACCTTGTTCAAGAAGCCTTCCCTAAATTTTCTTAATTTCAGTGCCTCCTTCCATTTATCCTCTATATAGTTTGTGTGTATGTGTGTGACACACACTATATTCAGTATACATTTTAAATTTACACACACATATATAATATATTATAATTATTAAATTATATAATATCTAATTATATTATAAATTATCGATCATATATTATAATGTAGCATATATCACATGCATAATATATTATACACATCATATATTATATATCATATCTATCGTATTATATATGTAATTATTACATATAATATATAACATGACGTAAACACTACACATTATAATATATTGCATATTATAATATGATTACTAAATATCATAACAGGTCATAATTAAGTAAATAAATTATACTATGCAAATATTATGTGATATGATATACCATATAAATTATGTCATATAAATATTAAATAAAGTATATTATATATGATACATATACTATATGATACATATGATATAAAATGCATTATAATATATGATGCATAATGTATATGGCATATGACAATATATTATCTAACTTAATAATTATAATATATGCAAATATATGCAAATATATAATTTAATTTAAAATATATGTGTTTTTTAAACTCACTGAGGGTAGGGGCTATCTTTATCTTTTTGTAAATCACTAGCACTTAGCCCACAGCCTGACACATGGTAGGCATTTAATAAGTGCTTATCAATTGACTGATGGCCTAAATATATTGCATATTTTCTTGTATTTCCTAGGGATTATATGTCAAGAGAATAATCCCCCTAAAATTTATTCAGTCTCTTAGTGATATTCTAGGGTCTCTGATACTAATATATGAATGCTAAACTTCTATAAGTTTGAAAAAAGAGTCTATCACTCATGGTCTCCCACTACTGATCTACTCTGATCCCTCATTATGGCAAATTCTAGCCAGTTCTACCTAACTAAAAAGACCTCAAGCATAGCTTTTAATATAGACTGTTTGCCTTCTCTCAGAGGTTAAGCAGAAGGTTAGTCAAAAAGGACTAAGATTTTTAAGTGTTTGTTTCCTACAATAATTCAGGAAAAATATCTAATGTGTGGAAGGCTTCTGATTTTCATTGGAAAGCAGAAGGTCTATCGACAAAATTATACACTAGGAGAATTATAAGTATATCTGCACTGCAATAATTGACTTGCAAATATGAAATCACATTCATTCATTCTTTCATTCAGAAAAATAACTATTGAGTCTTCTGTGTGATATAAATAAATTCAAAAATATATAAGGCTAAGAGGGTACAGTATTATGGGAGTGAATAAAGTATTTGTATAAACAACCATCAAGCCAGCCCAGATCAAATAAATGTATCACATGAATAGGATGGATCCTTTTTCATTAATGTAGAAAAGATAACTTTAATTTGATTCCATTAAAATATTTATTTAGCATTATACAGAGATGGATACACTGTGACACAATTGAATAAAATAGACTTCTCTACTAGCAGCAATGCAATGATCCAAGACATTTCTGAGGGACTTATGAAAAAGAAAGGAATACACATCCAGAGAAAGAACTGTGGGAGCAGAAACAGAAGAAAAACATTTGATTGATCACATGGGTTCATGGGGATATGCTTGGAGATGTAGACTCTTAACAATCACCCCAGTGCAAATATTAATAATATGGAAATAGTTCTTGATCAATGACACATGTAAAACCCAGTGGAATTGCACTACAGGAGGGGGGTGGGAAGAGGGGAAGGAAAGAAAAAGAATCTTGTAACCATGGGAAAATATTCTAAACAAAATAAATAAATAAACAAAAAAGTTTTAAAAAATTTTAGTACCTATTACTTCAGGAATTGTTCTAAATCTTAGGGATACAAAGGAAAATAAAATAGTCCCTGCTTTCCAGGATCATTTGTTTTACTCCACTCATTTATTTACTCTTTCATTTCTTCATTGGCTCTTTTGTTTATTTTTACTCCTACAGCCGTACATAAAGGATATGGAGAATTATACACTGTAATTTTAAGTGGGAGAGATCATAGACAGAAGGACTAGGGAAGGATTCATATAAGAATTGGCAGCATATACCTTCAAGTTCAAGTGATCTAGGGAAGACGTAATTTACAATGGAAAGGATATAAAAAAAATCAAATGTGGAGAAAAGGCAGAAGAATGGGGTATGGGCTAGTATGGGGTAGCACAGTACAAGATATGCCTCAGGACTGGCAAATGGACCAATTTGACTGATACAAAGTTTTCACGAGAAGTAATAACTATAAGGCTGTCAAGATAGTGAGAAGTTGGTGTCAGTATGACAGGTCTCTCAAAAGCCAAATAAAGTGTCTTGCCTTTGTCAGACAATATTTACAGTTCAAAAATGACCTTTTTGGTATGCATGTAGGCAATCCAATGTAGGATTCCAGTTATTATGGCAGGATATGAAATTGTACTCACGAGATCTGACCTTCTATGAGCTTTCAAGGTGAGGCCAAAAAAAATTGACATAAACATATTACAACTAGCATTTAAGTGGTTTTTCATATACTACAGGGAACCCTAGTTCTGGTACACTAGTTTGTCTGATTTCTGATTATTTTCTGCTGTCTCCCTTACCACAGAGCTCAAATAGTAAATTTCAATTGGAAAAATGAAGTCTGGCCACATGGAAGTGGACTTACATGTCATGAAAAAAATATATAATTGGAAAGGATAGAATATGCCTATGGAAAGGAGATTTTTTCCCTCCTACTTCATTCAAACTACTAATATATTTGAACTTTGGAAGTATTTTTCTTCTAAATAAAATGAATCCCTGCCTAGATGTGACTTCAAACAGTTTGCAGACCATGTTAGAATCAATCATGGGGGCTTCTGCTGCAGTAGTGAAATCATGAGCTTGTTTGCTCTTAGGTAAATGGATCACCCTAAATTAAACACCATCCTAATCATAGGGGCCTGGTGATATGGCCAGAGGAAGTCAGTTACAGAGAAGAGCAAAGGAAATATATAATGCTTTCATCTGATTAATTTTTTTTTTACAATGAAAGTTTTCATTTTGTTAATTCGTTCAGGGAATTTATGGGTAGAAAGAAAATTGGAGATTTCATTCATATGGGGAAATTCCAGGTGAGGAAACTCAACCCACCAAGGCAAGACCAAAGCATTACTACAAATTTTAGAGTCTTGGTACTGAGAGATTACACAATTTTCCTGGAATCACACAGCCAGACTGGGCTAGAGGTGTCCCTTGAATCAATGTTTTACTTGCCTACCAGTTGTGCTCATGATTTTATAGACTTTTCCACCGTGATTTAACTACCCTTTTACTCTGGAACTTCTCCTAGCTCCTGGTATTTTCTCATTCTGCAATATTCCTCTGTTCTGTCTATCTCACTTTCTCACTGGTAAGTTCTTTTAAAGCCTCAGTTTTGGGGACGAATCCAGCTTCTCCAAGGTTTTGTATTAAGCTATTAATTCTTTCCAATTCTTTCTTAGTTTTTATTTCTTCCATAGCTTTCATCTTTTCCTTTTTTCCCTCTAGACCTCTCATTTCTCTTATAAAAACATTTTAAACTCCTTTTTTATTGATTAAGAAAATTTTTATATGGTTACGTGATTCATGTTCTTTCCCTCCCCTCTTCCTATCCCCATCACAAAGCCAATGTGCAATTCCACTGGTTAAACTCTTTTTTTTTTAAACTCTTGCTTCATTTCTTTTGGGCATTCTAGTTGGGCATTCTAGGTTACTTTTATGTTGCTTTCCTCTATTAGAATGTAATTGAATTGAGAAGAAAATATCATTTTTTAAAACCATTACCTTCCACCTTAGAATTAATACTATATTGGTTGCAGGGCAGAAGAGTGGTAAGGGCTAAGCATTGGTGGGGTAAGTTGTAGAGAGCCATAAATAAACAGTTTAATCTGTAAATCCTATCAGATCTAGCTACAGCTGATGATTATAACTAATTGATGACTCCTGTCATTATTAAAAGTTTTCTTGTGTAATAAATCACTTTAATTTAAAGAAAAGGGGGAAATATGTGAGAAGTCAATAAGAGAAACAGTCTCAAATAGATAAAAATCTGAGACTCCTCTTTTGATTCCTTTTCTAATCCACATCTTTCCTTATTGAAAAGCTTTAAGTTCCTAGCAAACCAACAGTTAAGAGGTTAACAATTTTTCTCCAAGACTAAAGACAGAAATTAAGCAAAAGGTGCCTGGACTCTGAATCTGTTTCTAGACATATCAAGGTCAATAATGGACAAAATTTAGACAAACCTCCTCCAGTAGGGGCTATTCATCTCTGAGAAAATATTCTCAGATTTAGCTTTTGATAATGGGCCAGCCAAAACTCAGCCTTGGCCTTGTTCTATTCCGAAGTCAAATGAGATTTTTTTGTGTTCTGATATGACATAATTTGTAACTTCTGCACATCTGCGAAGTTTCAGCGGGGTTCTTTTGTGTGAAATGAGTCTTGAAAGATATATATAATAAACTCCATGCTCCAAGAGACAGAGCTAGAAGCATGAACTAAAACATCTTCTGTGTCCTTACTTCTTATCAACTAAGCTGTGTTTATCAGATTATCTGGAGATGATAAATAGATCTCCAGAATAAGTGACTTGCCCAGGGTTACACAGCGAGGAAGAGTCTGAGGACAGATTTGACGCCCAAAAGATTTTGCTCAAGCCCTTAACCTTAAACTTGTGTATGTCCATCTGCCTCATATATGTTTCTTGTAGACAACATATAGTAGAATTTATGTTTCTAATCCACTCTGCTATTTGCTTCTGTTTTATGAGCGAGTTCATCCCATTCACATTCAGAGTTATAATTATCAGTTGTGCATTCGCTGACATTGCAGGTATCTCTTATCCCCTCCCTTGATTAACTTCCCTTTCTACCCCCTCCCTTATTATTCCCCTCTTTTTATTTTTAAAGGCCTAATGAATTCCCTCCCCCTTCTTCTCCCCTCCCTTTTTTGACCTCCCCACTCCCCTGCTCTCCTTGGTTTATTCCTTCTGATTTTGTCAGTAAGGTTAGATTAGACAGCAGGGACTGTCTGCGCTCTTTTGGCTCCTGAGGTCTCAGGTCTGATTATTTTCAAGGTCAAGCCCCCTGGTGGACCCCCTTGCTTGATCCTCTGCCGGAGGTTCCTTTACAGGTCTCAGGGAGCTGCTTCCACAGTCATATAACCGTCTGCACTGGTTCCCCACTCAGGGTTTCAGAGCCTTTGCTCATGCCTGTGTCTGCCTCCACCGGCGCCTGCACTCTGTTTCCGAGCTCAAAGTCCGTGTGCATTCTTTAGCCTTTTGGGGTCCTAAGTCTTGGTGCTCTCATGAACAGGCCCTGGAGCTGCCAATGACTCAATGGGTGCCCCAAACTTGCTCTATTTCTTTTGAGCTGGCTTTGGGGTTGTAGGTGGTGTGTGTGTGTGTGGGGGGGGGTATTGCTTAGCCCGCGATTTAGTGAGAGCTGTTTCACCCTTCATAGCATGGAAATGCCCCGATTCCACGTACCTTCCACGCTGCACCCTGTTGTTGGGTCCCTCCTTTCGTCTGGATTTGTTTTTATGTCACTTTGAGGAGTCCTGTATGTTTCGGTTAGGAGAGGTTAAGCGCTGCTTTTTACTCTGCCGCCATCTTAACCCGGAAGCCTGAGGACAGATTTGAAAATAGAACCTCCCTTCTCTAGGTCTGACTCTCAATCCACTGAGCTACTCAGTTGTACTTTGTCTCATTTCTTGATTATATTTGTAGCCTCAGAGTTTTGCCCAGTGCCTGGAACATAATAATACTTAATTAAATGATTTATTGCCATGATTTACTGACTTTGAGGACAGTTCTCAATCTCCTCTGCTCTACTTCCTCTCTATCAGGATATTTATTTAAAAAATGAAAATACACTTTCCATCTATCTACCTATCTATCTAATGATTCCTCAATCTATACTTTATTGCTGTGAAAAAACACTTTTATTTATCAATCCAATGGAGTAAATTTAATAATTTAATTTCATTTGTTCTTGTTGTTTGTCCTTCTTTCTGAAGAAAATCAATGATTTGATCAATAATATTGACTTGTGCATGAGTTAAATTTAAGTGAGGCAGAATGGCACCAAGTCATCAGCCTCATTCTCTCTCCCAGAGACATCATAGTCCAGTGACAAGACAAAAGTCATGATGACCAGAGTGAATAACCATGATAGCTTCTGTCTGTGCCAAGCTCTAAGTGCTCCACAGTGCTTGTTTCAGTCTCCTTCATGGCCATTGGAACAAATTGTTCTCATCTGCCCATTCCAGCCGGGGAGGTTTTCACATGTTTGAAGTAGACAATACTTCCTCCACCCAATTCACCAATGGGTTTGAGATCCATTAGTTACTATAATCTAATTTAGTGCATCTGCCAACATGTTATAGTTTCTTGGAGCCACAGGTGAGAGTCGAGTGCCAGGTAAACAACAAAAGTTGGAAGAACAACACTGAAAAGAGTTTGGCAAGCCCTCCTTAAATACAAAAATATTCCATTCATAAAAAGGAGTAATTTGTTTTTTAATTTTAAACCCTTAACTTCTGTGTATTGACTTATAGGTGGAAGATTGGTAAGGGTAGGCAATGGGGGTCAAGTGACTTGCCCAGGGTCACACAGCTGGGAAGTGTCTGAGGCCGGATTTGAACCTAGGACCTCCTGTCTCTAGGCCTGGCTCTCAATCCACTGAGCTACCCAGCTTCCCCAGGAGTAAATTTAATAGATAATCACTATTAAAATTTTTATAGTCTAATTAGAACTTGTTTCTTGACATTCTTCCCATTCCACTCTGATAGATAGATGTTTATAAATAGATATACATGCACAATATAAATATGAGCCTATATACACATGTACATATGTGGTACACATACACCTGTGTGTATATTTATGCACATGCACATATGCACATCTATACACAAACAGGTATCCATTCCAAATCGTGGAGGTTAGAGGTGGCATCTCTGTGATCTGAAAATTCCATTTAAACTTTCTTGCCCTTCCCTTCATGCCAAAGAAGTGGTCTGAATTTTTTTTTTTTATGGGGCATTTACAGTAAGTTCCTTATTGTAAAATTTGGAATAAGTATTTGATCATAGTCTATGTGTAGGCCAGTGTTAAGTGAAAATTAGTTTTTAATTTTTTTATATGTCATCATATGGTGGTTTTCACATGTCACCTGCAGCGTCCATAAAACTCCCCAGAATTTTCCATTTAATTTCTTATGATGACCTTCAATATATTGAAACCATCATTTTGAGGAAAATCATATGAAATGATACCTATCGGTATCTATATCTATCTATCTATCTATCTATCTATATATATATATATATATATATATATACACACATATATGTATTTGTGCCTAGGTATGTATAATATAATACATATATGTATGTATGTACATAAACACAGACATATTCCACTGTTGCATTGTGAGATGACATGAAGGACAGTCTACTTTTGAGAAGCACGAGTTCTGGAAGGTCCTCTCCAGTTACAATAGCTTTAAACAAAATCCCAATCAGCTGTCAGAGGACTAGTCAAGCTAAATTCTGAGAGATTCATCACAAATTTATTGTTCGATTATTGAATTCTCTACCCATGTCAGTCTCTGAAATAAAAACTCATACCTACACAGGTATACACAAGAGCAGGCTACATATGTACACATGATATAATAATATACATATTATTATTATATTTATACATACATATATATACATACATATATATGATATAATTTATATATATTTATACATACATATATATGATATAATGATATTTCAAAGTTATTTTATCAAGTAACTTTTATATTTTACTTCATGTATCTATGTTTAATGACTTCTTGTCAGCAAAAATATTCCTAATGAAAAAGTTCTAAATGTTACCTTCTTGTTGCAAAAAAGTGACCTAGAATTCCAACTGCTTTCATTTTATCTTTTTTTTTTAAGATCCCCAAATTGGGCTATCTATATTGATGAAATTCATTGCAAATGTTTAGGAAGAATATTTGGTCTTTAGAGATAAGTGGTGAGTTGACATTTTTGAATCTCATCTGATTTATACATTTCCAACTGAGCAAAGTATATTTAAAAATAAAAAAACTAGAGTATAAAATATAGGGCAAACATATTCTTGTATTGGAATTTTGCTGAGAAAAGTGATTATTTTAATTCATTTTTATTGCATTAGAAAATTGATTTTAGCTAATTTCTGTCTCCATTCCTATCACCCCCAGAAATATCATTCTCTAGCAGTCCATAAATTAAGACAAGGTGTCACAAATAATGCTTTAAAATTATTAATAAATCCAGTTTAGGAAATATATTCATGAACTAGACAGAGAGAATCAGTGATTTTTTTTCCCTAATGAATGTGATATGAATGGTGGACATACATAGTAGAGATTGACTCATATGAAAAGGTTTTCTCCTTTGTAGAATTCTATGTTAGTCCAGTATTTTAGGTTATATTTATAGGCTTGAGAAACTAAATCATAGTAAAGGCAATCTCTCCAAAGATGAAGTGTGGCTTCTTCCCTTCTCTATAACCTTGATGGATCTGTGAGCTCATCAATGCTCTAATCCAGGTGGCAATGTGTTTTTGAACATGTAACTCTTGTCACTATTTTCCAATACATTATTCACATGTTATAACTTTTGTTTTTGTGCCTTTCCTTTAGATTTATTAACATTGTTCAAAAACTAATGAAACATACCAGGTCTCCACTGGTCATCCAATAGCATTGTTACTTGATGTAATCACATTATTTTATGGTCACCCATCCTTCATGATAACAGTGATGATATTTTTTTTCAGAATAATTCATCCCCAGGACAATTCCGAGGGATTTATGGAAAAGATCGCTACCCACATGCAGAGGAAGAAATACAGGAGTGGAAACAAAATAACTGCTTGAACGCATGGGTTGAGGCGGACATGATTGGGGATGCAGACTCGAAACTACCACACCAATGCAACTAACAAATTTGGAAATAGGTCTTGAGAGATGACACATGTTAAAACCAGTGAAAATGCGTGTTGGCTATGGTTGGGGGCGGGGTGGAAAAAGGGTGTGAAGGGGAAAGTAAGAACATGAATCATAAAACCATGGAAAATTTTTCTAAAAAATAAAAAAAAAATACTTAAAAAAGAACCAAAAGAATAATTCATCAATGCTAATGAAAAGAATATTAGTTTTGATATCAGAGGATGTAGGTTCAAATCTCACTTTTAATGATTACAAATTATGTGACCTCATGCAAATCATACAACCTCCTTGACTTTCATCTCCTTCATCTGTAAATAAAAGGGTTGGACTAGATGACTTGTGAGGTTCCACAGAGATGATTGTTCTGGTTATTTCAATTGCACCCAATTCATTGTGACCTTATTTTATACTTTCTTTGCAAAAATCCTGGAATGATTTGTCATTTCCTTCTCCATCTCATTTTAAAGATGAGGAAACTAAGAAAAACAGGATGAATTGATGGCCTCATGCTCACATAGCCCTTAAGTTTCCAAGGCTGGAATTTACCTAAGGCCCCCCTGACTCCAGACACAGTCTTCTATCCACAGGGCCGCCTAGCAATTAAATATCAAATATCCCTTACAAAGGATTTGAAAGCCAAGTTTTGAAGATAACTAATAAAACATATCTAAATGAAAATTATTCTCCAGTTGGTAAGAAATATGTTTAAAGAGTTCTCAATAGGAGTGCAAATTACAGAAAGGAATAATGCTCTATTTCTAAGAAGAGAAATTAAAATCAAAACAACCTCCAAAGTTTAATTTCACACAGCAAATTGACAAAGGTAGCAACAGTCAATATTGAAGAGATTTTGGAAAGACAAGAACATTAATCCACAATTTGTATAACATGAGTGGATCCATTCATTCTGGAAAGCAATTTGAAAATAGGGTAAGAGAATTAAATGCACATACTCTTTAACTCAGAAATCACACTGCTAGGCATACATCCCAAGAAGGTCAATTATAAAAAGAATGGTTTTCATCTACATTCTAAATTGTTGTTCTTTTTATATTAGTAAGGAATTAAAGGTAGATGCCAAATGAATGGTAAATGCTTAAATAAGTTATATAAATGTGATGGAAGAAATGTTGCTCTAAGAAATGATAAATATACAGAATCAGGGGTATCTTCTTTGAAACCAGTACAGAGTAACTAGAACAAGGAAAATAATAATAGACATATTACAAAATAAGTAGAAAAGATAACAACTAGTTAATATCTTGGGAGCTTAAGTTGGCAGAGTAAAAGATACTCAGGGCACCAAAATCCTCCAAGTACACAAAAATAGAAAACAAAATGTCTCCAGTAAAACAACCTAGAAGATCATTTCTCAAAGGAGTGAAAAGGGAGAATAACTCAGTAATTGCTATATCAGGACAACCAACAAAAGGCAGATCAATACAAAGTACTTCCATGTGTCCTGATATAATGAAAGAGCAGAAGGGGAGCAACCTTACAAGTTGAAAAATGGTAGGAGGTGATAAAATGGCAGGGTCAGGGAGTAGCCCAATGCCAGCCCACTGTGCCTCCATGTAATCTCAGCAAGAAAACAGTAAATTTGGGGAACAACCCATGTGGCCTGAAATAATGAAATAGCAGACAGAGAAATAATCTAGCATGGGTGATAAGAGGGGAGCAAATAGCAGAGGGAGCATAATCCAGCTAGAAAAAAGCTGGTGCAAATCTCTTCATAAGAAGCCAGTCAGACTATCCCACAAAGTGCTCCCTGAGGACCCAAAGACAATCATACATTGCAACAGAGAAGGCTACATTGAAAACTTAGAGCAGCACTCCTTCTACTCCATGATCAGAGAAGAACTTCAAACAACAGACAAGATGATGAGGGTAAAAAAATAATAACTAGAAAAATGAACGAAAAAGACAAAGGAAAATCCTAACTATAGAAAGTTACTTTAGTGACAAGAAGGATGACAACTGCAAAAAGGAAGAATATGAGGCCTCAAATGAAAGTGAGAAAAGAAACCTCTCCCCAAAAAAACTCTTGAAGAACATGAAGAAAGGTTTTAAAAATTAAATAATGAAAGAAATGAGAAAAGATTCAATTACTTAGAAAAATGACTGAAGAAAGCAATACCCTAAAAATTAGAAGGGGAAAATGGTAAAGAAAATACAAAAGCACAAGAAAGAAAACAACTCTAAAAATTTTAATTGAGAAAATGGAAGCTAATGTCTCAATAAAGCATCAGGAAACAATAACACATAATCAAAAGAAGGGGGAAAAGAGAAGAAAATATGAAATACTTTGCTGGGGAGAAAAAACTGACCCAGAAAATAGATCCATGAAGGACAATCTAAGAATCATCAGAATACCAGAAAAATATAATTAAAAAAAGGGGGAGCCTGGACATAATATCAGGGAAAACTGCCCTGATATCCTTGAATAAGAGGAGAAAATGATAATTGAAAGAATTCACCAATTACCTCTTAAAAGAGACCGTGAAATAAAACATCCCTGAACCATTATAGAAAATTTCAAAAATTTCCACGCAATGAAAAAGTACTTTAAACAAACAGAAAGAAACCATTGAAATATTGTGGAGGCATAAAGATGACCATTATCACAACTAATATTTTACTAGAAATGCTACCTATATAATTAAAGCAGAAAAAGAAATCAAAGGAATTAGAAGAGGCATTGAAGAAACAAAACCATCACTCTTTGCAGATGATATGACGGTATACATCAAGAACCCTAGAGAATAAAATAAGAAAATAATAGAAACAAGTACTTTATCAAAGTTGCAGGATGCAAAATTAACCTGCATAAATCATTGGTATGTTTACCAAAAATGAGAGATCTCTAGAAGAAATAGGAAAAGAAATTCCATGAAAAAATTTAGACAACATAAAATACCTGGGGGTATACTTGCCAAAACAAACCCAGAAAACATATGAATACAATTAGAAAATACTTTGCACACAAATATATCAGACATCAACAGTTTGAAAAATATTAATTGCTAATGGATAGACTGAGGCAATATAATAAAAATGACAATCATACCTAAATTAATTTATCAATTCAGTGCCATAGAAATCATACTACTCAATTTTTTTAAAAACTAGAAAAAATAACTATATTTATCTAGAAGAACAAAAGATCAAGAATATCAAGAGGTTTAGTCATACCAGATCACAACGTATATTACAAAACAATCTGGTATTGGCTAAGAAATACAGTTGTAGGTTCCAGGTTAAGAAGGTGGCAGAGTGGAAGCACCTTGCTTAACCTCTCCTAACCCACACGTACAGGACTCCTTAAGAAGACATAAAAACAAACCCAGATGAATGAAGGGAACCCACAACAGGGCGCAGCATTGAAGGTACGTGGGATCGGGACACTTCCATGCTATAAAGCGGTGAAACAGCTCTCACTAAAATGCGAGCTGAGCAACCCTCTCCCCCCCACACCACCTACAGTGCCAAAGCCAGCACACAAGAGTTAAAGCAAGCTTGGAGTACCCATTAAGTCCCTAGCAGTTACCTGGGGTCACCAGAGCCTGCTCCTGAAAGAAGCAAGACAAGACCCCAAGAGGATAAAGAAAGCTCAGACTTTGAACACAGACCCTGAGAGCAAGTGTGGTCTCAAGCATGGACATGGATCCTAAGAGCAGGTGGGGACGTGGACCTTGGCTGGAGACCCTGGGCAGAGGGGTGCATGATTGTGGAAGCAGCTCCCAGAGACTGTTAAAGGAGCTTAGGACAGAGGAACAAGCAAGGGAACCACCAGGAGACTTGACCCCGAGAACAACTAGACCTGAGACCTCAGGAGCCTAAAGAGTGCAGACTGACCCTGAGTGTGAGGATAAACCTGAAAGAGCACTGGGCTAAAAATGGCAAGCCATCCACAGGAACCCCAAAAGAGAAAGAGCAACAAGAAGAAATCTGTAACACTCAACAACTTTTACACAGAAAAAATCCAGACAACAGAGCAAACGGTAGAGGAGAACAAACAAATAATCATATCCAAACCTTCCCCAAAAAATTAAAACTGGTCACAAGCTCTTGAAGAGTTCAAATCCGAGATCAAGAGAAATATGGAAGAGATTTGGCGAGAGAAGTGGGAAATAGCTCAAAAGAAAATTAACAGGTTAGAAGACAGAAACTCCCAATTGGAGAAAGATGCCCCAAAATCAAACATAAATGTTAAGAAAATTGGAAACCAAAATCTGGCAAGAAAATAACAGTTTAAAAGGCAGAATTTCATAATTGGAAAGTGAGGCAAGTAAATTGAAGACCATAAATGACCAGATTGAAAAGGAAAACCAGTCTCTAAAGGCTAGAATTAAGGAATTAGAAGCTAATGATCTCTCAAGACAGCAAGAGCAAATTAAGCAAAGTCAAAAGACTGATAAAATAGAAGGAAACATTAAATATCTCAATGAGAAATTGACAGATCAAGAAAACAAGCCTAGAAGAGACAATCTGAGAATCATTGGCCTCACTGAAAAAGCAGAAATTAATAGAAATTTTGACTCCATACTAAAAGAAATTATTCAGCAAAACTGCACTGACATTCTACAAAAAGAGGGCAATATAGACATTGAAAGGATCCATAGATCATCCTCTATACTAGACACTGAAAAGACAACTCCCAGGAATATAATAGCCAAATTCAAGAGCTTCCAAATAAAAGAAAAAATTTACAAGAAGCCTGAAATAGGCAAGTCAGATATCAAGGAGCACCAATCAGGGTCACTCAGGATCTGGCAGCCTCCACGCTAAAAGACCGCAAGGCTTGGAATATGATATTCAGAAAGGCAAGAGAACTGGGCCGGGTTAAGATGGCGGCAGAGTCAAAAGCAGCTCTTAACCTCTCCTGACCAAAACATATAAGACTCCTAAAGGAGACATAAAAACAAACCCAGTCGAACGGAGGGACCCCACAACAGAGCGCAGTGTGAAGGTACGTGGAATCGGGATATTTCCATGCTACAAAGGGGTGAAACAGCTCTCACTAAATCGCGGGCTGAGCAACCAACCCCCCCCCCATCCCCTCCACACACACCACCTATAGCTCCAAAGCCAGCTAAAAAGAAATAGAGCAAGTTTGGGGCACCCATTGAGTCATTGGCAGCTCCAGGGCCTGTTCTTGAGAGCAGCAAGATTTTTTTTTATCCTGGGACTCCATTCTAGGAGCATAGGGCCACGACCAGTAGGCAATGGGACACAGTCGCTCTGGGTCACCCAGCTGGGAAGTGTCTGAGCCCAGACTTGAACCTAGGACCTTTCGTCTCAGGGCCTGGCTCTCAATCCACTGAGCTAGCCCAGATGCCCCTACTTTAGGTTGCAGTTTCTTTAGCAGATGTAGTTTTTACAGGGTGGGGTTGCTAGCCCCACGCCCAACCCTCCTCCTTTTTCATCTGGGCTAGGGACCGTCCTTGGCCCAGGAGTGGTAAGGGTGGGCAGTAGGGGTCAAGTGACTTGCCCAGGGTCACACAGCTGGAAGTGTCCAAGGCTGGACTTGAACCTAGGACCTCCAGGCTCTAGGCCTGGCTCTCAATCCACTGAGCCACTCAGCTGCCCCTGCAGCAAGATTTAGGACCCCAAAAAGCTAAAGAACGCGAACAGACTCTGAGCGTGGGCTCAGAGTGCGGGCGCAGATCGCGGGCACAGGCAGAGGCGTGGGTGGAGGCAGACACAGGCAGGCGCATGAGCGTGAGAGAAGGCTCTGAAACCCTGAGTGGTTAACCAGCGCAGATGGGTAAGTGATGTCAGCAAGATAGTGTATGACAAACCCAAAGATCTGAACTTTGGGGACAATAATCTACTATTTGACAAAATCTGCTGGGAAATTTGGAAAACAATATGGGAGAGATTAGGTTTAGATCAACATCTCACACTCTACAACAAGATAAATTAGAATGGGTGAATGACTTGAATATAAAGAGGGAAACTATAAATAAGTTAAGTGAACACAGAATAGTATACTTGTCAGATCTCTGGTAAAGGAAAGATTTTAAAACTGAGCAAGTGTTAAAGAAAATTACAAAATGTAAACTAAATGGTTTTGATTATATTAAACTAAAAAGCTTTTGTACAAACAAAAACAATGCAGCCAAAATCAGAAGGGAAACAACAAATTGGGAAAAAATCTTTATAACAAAAAACTCTGATGAGGGTCTAATTACTCAAATATACAAGGAGTTAAATCAATTGTATAAAAAGTCAAGCCATTCCCCAATTGATAAATGGGCAAGGCCCTTGAATAGGCAATTTTCAGATAAAGAAATCAAAAGTATCAATAAGCACATGAGAAAGTGTTCTAAATCTCTAACAATTAGGGAAATGCAAATCAAAACAACTTTGAGATACCACCTCATACCTAGCAGATTGGCAAAAATGATAGAAGGGGAGAGTAATGAATGTTGGCAGGGATGTGGCAAAATTGGGACATTAATGCATTGCTGGTGGAGTTGTGAACTTATCCAAATATTCTGGCTGGCAATTTGGAACTATGCTCAAAGGGTTATAAAAGAATGCCTGCCCTTTGATCCAGCCATAGCATTGTTGGGTTTATACCCCAAAGAGATCATAGATAAACAGACTTGCATGAAAATATTTATAGCTGTGCTTTTTATAGTGGCAAAAAACTGGAAAATGAGGGTATGTCCTTCAATTGGGGAATGGCTGAACAAATTATGGTATATGCCCGTGATGGAATACTATTTAGCTCAAAGTAATAATAAACTGGAGGAATTCCATGTGAACTGGAAAGACCTCTAGGAATTAATGCAGAGTGAAAGGAGCAGAGCCAGAAGAACATTGTACACAGAGACCAATACACTGTGGTAAAATCCAATGTAATGGACTTCTGTACTAGTAGCAATCCAATGACCCCAGGACAATTCTGAGGGACTTATGGTAAAGAACACCGCCCACATTCAAAGGAAGAACTGCTGGAGTAGAAACACAGAGGAAGGACAACTGCTTGAATGCATGGGTTGAGGCTGACGTAATTGGCAATGTAGACTCAAATCTACCACGCCAATGCAACTATCAACAGTTTGGAAGTGGGTCATGATCAAGGACACTTGTTAAAACCAATGGAAATGCGCATCGACTATGGGGGGGCAGGTTGGGAGTGGTTAAGGGGAGGGTAGGAGCATGAGTCATGTAACCATGTTAACTTTTCTTAAAAAAATACTATTAAACAGTTAAAAAATAGTTCATTAAATCTACCTTGGGCAAACAATAAAAAAAAAAAGAAATAGAGAAGTAGATCAATGAAATAGTTTAGGAAATAAACATATAGTAGCTAATGACCACAATAACCTAGTGTTTAATAAAACTGAAGATCCTAATTATTGGGGAAACAACCCACTATTTGGCAAAAATTTCTGGAAAACAGTATAGCAGAAGCTAAGCAGCAACTTTCAGCAGGATAAAGTCAAAATTAATACTTGATCTAGAAATAAAAGGTGATGCCATAAACAAATTAGAAGGATATGGAAGAGTTTACCTGTCACATTTAAGGATAAGAGAATTTATAAGCAATACATAGAGAGTGTAATGAAAAAATGAAAGGGGTAATTTTGATTACATTAATTTGATGTTTTCCCATACTATAATGCTTTCCAATAATAAAAGATATGGATCATAAAAGGGGTCAAAAGAGGAGTCTCAATGGCTCCCAACAACTATTGATTAGAGAAATGCAAATTGAAATAACTACAAGATATCACCTCACATGCATCAGATTGCCTAATATGACCAAAAAGAAAAAATACATATATAAAAATAAAAATTTCCCAAGGAGGAGACCTTGGGGGAAAAAATGGGACACATCCTGTTGGCAGATCTATGAAGTGGACCAACCATTCTGGAGAGCAGAATTACCATACCCAAAGGGCCATAAAACTATGCATATTTGTTGATGCAGCAATATCACTACTGGTTCTGTATCCCAAAGAGATCAGGGATAAAGGGAAAATAATCTACTTGTACAAATATGTTATTTGCTGCTTCTTTTTTTTGGAAAAGAATTGGAAACTAAGAGGATATCCATCACTTGTAGAATGGCTCGACAAATTGGAGTATATAATTGTAATGGAATACTAATGCAGTTTAAGAAATGATAACAGGATGAGTTCAGAAAAAAAAACTTATATGAACTTATGAAAAATGCAATGAATATAACGAGGAGATCACTGTATACAGTCACACAAATATTGTACTTTGATCAACTGAGAAGGATTAAACTATTATCAGCAAAACAAAGTTCCAAATTTATTCCAAGGGATGTGTGATAAAAAATGCTATCCATAGCCAAAGAAGGAATTTTTGGAATCTGGAGGTCAAAAGACTCCTTTTATTTTATTTCCTTCATAATTTTTAATTACATACATATGTGTATGTATATATATATATGTATATATATAATGTGCATCTTTTGCCCCAGCATGAGGAATATGGAAATATGAATTGCATGAAAGTACTGGTATGACATCTATCAGACTATTGTCTGTGGGAAAGGGAGAGGGAAAGAATCAAAAGCACAAAATATCAGAAAATAATTGCCGAAAATTGTTTCTACATGTAATTTTTTTCAATGTAAAAAAAAAAACCAACTGATAGCTATGAAATTGTATGGGGAGCTATTTGTTCATATACTTTCTCTTCTACCTCACCTCATCCAAACACCCTAATTTGCCTGAGGTAGGCAAACAGCTAGAAAAAGTCAGTAGCAAGATTCAAGTCAGTTCTTTTCAACTCTAAATCTAAAAACTCTAAATATAAACACTTTCACCTAATATGCACTTTTCAACACTGATTGCTTAGCTAACTGCGATGGAGGCTTTAAGGAAATCAAAAGCAAACTAAAGCATAATCACTGTCCTCAGGTGCATTAAAAATTAAGTTGGATTTATATTTGAAATATCTTGTTGCCTAAGTGTTTCATCATTCAAACTTTATGTTACAATATCTATTGAATAATGTTAAATAAAGGTTTAAATTTATGATTCATTGATAAATGGACCTCTGGGGCAAGCAAAATATTTTTGTGTCTGTTGTATCTCTCTTTTATTTTTAAAATGTTTATTTTTTCTATTATGTATAGTAACAATTTTTTCAACATACATTTTTTGGAATTTTAAGACCCAAATTATCTCCCTCCCTCCACACCCTCTCCCACCCCCAAAGATGATAAGCAATTTGATGGAGGTTATACATGTATTATCATGCAAAACATATTTCCATAGTGGTCATTGTTATAAATGACCAAATGTAAATATATAAACCAAAAGCCTCAAATAAAAACACAATAAACTAAGATGAAAAATAGTATGTGTTTATCTGCATTTTGACTGCAACTGGTCTTTCTCTAGAGGTGGATACTTTTCTTTCTCATAAGTCCTTCAGAGTTGTCCCGGATCAGGAGAACATTGTACACTGTGGTACAATAGAATGTAATGAACTTCTCTACTAGCAGAAATGCAATGATCCAGGATAACTCTGAGGGACTTATGAGAAAGAACGCTATCCACATCCAGAGGAAGAACTGTGGGAGCAGAAACACAGAAGAAAAACCACTGCTTCACCACATGGTTCAATGGGGATATGATTGGGGATGTAGACTCTAAACAATCACTCTAGTGCAAATAATAATATGGAAATAGTTCTTAATCAATGATACATGTAAAACACAGTGGAATTGCTCGATGGTTATGGGAATGGGGAGGAGGTAGAGGAGGGTAAGAACACAAATCATGTAACCATGGAAAAACATTCTAAATTCATAAATTAAATAAATAAAATTTTTAAAAAGAATTGTCCTAGATCATTGTATTGTTGAGATGATACAATATTGCTGTTACAGTGTACAAGGTTCTCCTGGTTCTGATTTATGGTAGAAAATTTTATCCCACTGCTCTGATATAGACAATTTAGGTAAACAGTCAAAAAGCCAAATTTCTCCAAGTCAAGGTAGAATTTTAGAGTTTATTGGAAGAGGGTCAAGTCTCCCAGATAAATCCCGAATCTTGCACATGTTACATAGTTGGACCCCAGAGAGAGGCAAATGCCCAGCAGCAGAGTCCTGGTTTATATACAGAGTGAATATTTCCAAACAAGGTTGATGACTTATATTATAAGACACAGCATTATGTAGATTTTTAGAAACCATTACCTAACTACACAGCTGATTGGTTATTTCATTTAGAAAAACCATATTTGTCTTAAAGTCAAATCACAGGACAATACCCTTATTAAGAAATACTCCATTTCCTCAGGGCTCATCTGATCGAGTTGGGAAAGATGGTTATTTCCAAATAGGAAAGGGTGTGCATGTTTGCACCATATCAGGACATTATGCAGCATTTCAGGACTTGAAACTCATATGGTCAGCATCTCATGATAGAAGGGAAATATGACTTAGGGAGGGGTTAGAAATCCCCTTAGAAGCATCACTATCTCTAAAATCCAATCAAGTATAAGGGGGCAGAGGTCTATCTTCCTGACAGATTATTTCACTTTGTTCATGTGAGTCTTTTCAGCTCTTTCTGAAATCTTCCAGCTCATCATTTCTTATAGTACAATATTATTTAATCACCTTCATATACCACAATTTGTTCAGCCATTCCCCAATTGATAAACATCCCCTGGCATATTTTAGGCACTATATAAAGCCTTATTTCCTTTCCTTTAGAAGAAAATCTCTTTAGAATCTCTTCTGACTTTCTACTGGGGGGAGAAAAACAATGAACATTTTTCCTACTACTCAAATAAAAATTATTTAAAATCTTGTGCAGTAGAAGTAGACAAAAATAGATAAGGAAGAAAACAGAAGTATACTGAGTTTCTGCAATAATAGTGCTGAATCATTAATAAGTGAGTTTGGCTGACCTTGGGCTCATTTTAAAGATGGCATCTATTGGTTTGCAGCCAAAATAAATGTTTGAACAATATTTTAAATGACAATGCAATATAGTTTGGGATTTAGACTTCAGACTGATCTTGAGGATCATTTTAGGTCAACCATCTCAAAGAGCTCAGAGAATAAAGAAGTGACTAATCAAGGTAATATATGTAGTTGATTCAAATCTAAGTTCATCCAAAAATAAATCTAATAATGTTTCCCAGTCATGAGAGATCTGGAATCTCACAAAGACAGTTGATATTGGGTAGATGAGTTGCTTGTAGACCATGATAAGTGTACTATTGAAAGTATTTTATCCATTTTTATAATCTCTTTGGAACAGTAATGAACAGTGGAAAGGAGACAATGCATTTTTTTCATTGAATTAGCTACCAGACACTTGGAAATTTCCAAGATTGGTTAATCCAAATGATCTTTGTCCTCAAAAAGATACTTACAATTTCAACTTGGTCCAATGCAAGAAAGTTTCATTAGTGTAAATTGTAGAGTTTACTTCAGAGACTTCTTTTAATCTATAATATTTATTTATTTTATTCTGTACTTTTAAAATTTTTCTTGTATATCAGGAATGGAAGCACACAAAACTGATATAATGTTAGCAGAGACAGAAACCATGCGGTGCATGAAAAAAAGTTTTTAAAATGTATACAAGAGATTTTTGTTTTATACTGCCTGCCCTTTATGAAAATTGAATAAATTAAATAGAAGTGAATAAAATATTTACAATAAATCTATAACATCTTTTTTAAATTATACAACTATTACTAGTTTGGTTTTATATCAGAAATATATAATTGAACCAACATTAGGAAAACTATAATTATAACAGACTGAATTAATAACAAAAACAATATATCACATTATTACTATAAGAATACATATAGCAAAGACTGACAAAATAAAACTCTCATATTTAAAACACTGGAAATACAATACCTAACAAATGAAAAAAGAAATAAAGGAAATTATTAGAGAAAAATTTGTTAAAGAAAAATTAAAAATAAAACAAAAATCAAGAGAAGTAATTAATTATTAAAATATTATTAGGTATCTATTTCAAACCTATAAGTTGTCATTATCTGTAGAGGTGAAATTATTTTTCAATAAAATCAAGGTTAATCAATCTTACTTGGTATAGTTCTAGAAATACTAGCTGTAGCTGTGCTAGAAAATTAAATTCAGGCAATAAGCAAAGACAAAGAAAAATTGAAACAATTAGGGTTTTTTTCAGTTGATGCTTTATTTCGAGAGCCCTACACAAATTCATCAGAAATAGATGAAGAAATAGAACTGAGATTAATATGTGATCAGATAAGGACTTATTAATCCACAGAATTTTCTGGGAAAATTTGAAAAAAGTTGGCTCCTGTCAAATACCAAAATATGCATGATCATGATATAAAAGGTCACATCATAAACAATTTAAAGTAGAATGAAAAGCAATACCTTTCATAATTGTGAATTAGGAATGGTTTTTTGATGAAACAAGAAATAGAGCAGATAATGAAGTAATAAAATTGAAGCTATTGTTTATATAATAAAAATTTTTAGATTAAGCACATAATCAGTGAATTTAGAATTGGAAAAGGAAAAAATGAACTGAGAAAAATCTTTGCATCAGATTTCTATGATCAAGTTATGATATTATGTGGCATATGTTTTGTACAAATATACGAGAAAAAAGTCACTCTTTAATAAGGAGTCAAAGGATCTGAATAGACAGTTTTAAAGGGGAGAAACTAAAACTATCACCAATAACATCAAATACTTTTTTAATCAGCAATAAGAGAAATAGAAACTAAAACAACTCTGAGATTCCACCTCTCTCCCAAAAGATTAGAAAAGATGACAAAAATGTAAAATGACCATTTTGGGAGAATCTATGGAAGGAAAAGTCCATTAATCTACTGTTAATGGTAGTAAAGATTGATCCACGTTTTCAGGACTGCAATTCAGAATCATGGCCTCCAAAGTTACTAAAATATGTATATCTTTGAAGCCAGAACTAGCACTATATACCTTGAAGTGAAAAATGATAAAAGGAAATGATGCACACATCAAAAATACCTTTCATGAAACAAAGAAAAGGAAACAGTTGACGACTGCCAATTTGGAAGTAATTATGGGATATTATTGTATTTTAAGAAATTATGACAAGACTGTATGTTCAAAGAAACTTAGAAGACTAGTAAAAAGCTGACACAGAACAAAATAAGGAAAACCAGTAAAATTATTTATAGTTTTAAATATAAAGTAAAACAACTTTCAAAGATTTGTGAACTCTGCCATTATTAATTACCACCCCAGAAGACTAGCAACAAAGTGTGTTTTCCACCTATTATTGGAGAGCTGCTGGACTGTAGATGTAGAAAAAGACATACTTTTAGATATAATCAATTCAAAACATTATTTTGCTTGATTACACACACACACACACACACACACACACATATATGTATATATATATATATATATACATATATATATATGGAAAGGTTTTGGGGGGGAAAGAGGAGTATTGTAAGAAGATTGAAATAGTAATGCAAAAAGAAAAAAAACATTGATGAACTACAAAGAAAATTACAAAAAGTTTTGAAGAGGCTATGTATAAGGAGGACAGTCTTTTGACTATTATATTAAATTTAATGTAAGGTTAGAAGGGTTAGGCCTACAATTTCATTAGAATAGGGAATTCAGAGATAAAGGAAACATTTACTAATGCTTAAAAATCTTCATGTAATAGAAATTCATAATTTTGCATGCAGTTCTTTTTCTTCTCTTTCTTTATAAGGAAATATTTTTATTTTTGATATTTATCATATTTATAATAACATAATTAAAATTAAAATCGAAAGAAAGAAACATATACACTAACAAAATGGAGAACATGAAATTACAGGTTACATCTGTATGGACTCCATACCCTAGAAGATAGCTTGTGTAATCATAGGGCCCCTCAGAGTAGCATGCATTTCTAGGAATCATACCTTCCAGGGAATCATGACAAAAAATGGTGAAGAGATCCTGGCCAAAATGGGAAAAATTATTTATAGCAAATCTCTCTGGGAACATGTATAAACAGAGAAATATGTATCATATAATAATATATGTACAACCTATATCATATTATGTTGGATGTCTTCTTTGGCAGAGAGGGGAGAGGGAAGGGCAGGAACAAGGGAGGGAACATAAATTACAAAAAATATCAGAAAATAAATATTTTAAAAGTATATAGACATGTAATCTGGAAAAATATAAACTTAGTATTTAAATAAAGAGTTCTTGGACCTACCAAGAAACCACAGGATTTTATGAAAGAATGAAATTTGTGTTTTGCCTTTTCCTGATTCTGTGAAGTTCTAGGGAAATATGTATTACTTCTCTAGTAAACTCGTGTGTTTTTCCTTTGTGAATAAAGTCTTAATAAAAGGAAATAAATATCATAATCATGATTAATTGCATAATAGGTTGAAATTTATACCCTGGTCACTTTTGTTGGATAAAATAATATCTCTTCCATATTCAAAATTCTGTTACTCTGAGAATTCACTTGAGAGTCTAAAGCACTAACCTATCTCTCAATCTGAACTCAGACCAAGTGTGAAAAAAAGAGCTCTTGTTATGAATTACAGAAATGTATCATTATAATTGTGCAAAATTATCCTCTTTGTAGTTTTTACCCATTGGTCTTAGTAGAACCCTCTGGGGCCAAACAGAGTTAGTCTGATTTTTCTCCTTCCTCTCTTTTCTCCTTTCTAATATGTAAAGAGAGTGATTATGTCTCACGACCCAATTTCCCCAAGTCTTCTCTTTTTTTATACTATACATCCCATGTCCTTTGCCCAGTCCTTAGCTGGTGTGGTATCTAATGCCCTTAGCAACCTGGACATTCTTCCCAAAAGGCACTCTAGCTTGTTAATTTTAACTGTCCTGCAGCTACAAGATATTCTTGCGTGGTTTGAGCATCTGAAAGGGAATCTGGGGACTGAGGGAATATGGGTGGAAGGGTTAAAGTTTCAGGTAGGAAGGACATATAGAGAGGAAATAGACACAGAGACACGGGAGTCATCAGCTTCAAATTCAGCTTGTCAGCCCTTACTCCGATGGTAAGGGAGAGAGTGTCCATCTTTGAATGAAGGAGCTGATCTGTTTATTAAGGGTTGTTGCACAAGGAGGAGGTAGCAGAGTGTCCATCACCCATTCAGTACATCAAAAGTCTTAACAATTTAATGATGAAACCAAAAGGATGGATGATAACACAATGGGTCGCCAGGTATCTTCTCCTTTCTGGAAAGCTGGCACCAGGCTTTTCTTAGGAATGCATGTGTGGATCTTTGATATTCCAAAGGACCCTAAAACTTGTCTGTGAGTTTACACATAAGAGATAGCAACAGAAGTTTGGCTTTTAAGATCAACCAAATTTAACCCCATCCAAATTTAAGGACTCCATAATCAATCACGTGAAATCTTAGAAACATATCCATAAGTCTGGTCCGTGAGCACTTTGCTCATTAGAGTCAGCTTTGGAAGTTTATTTTATTTATTTATTTATTTATTTATTTATTTATTTAGTCATTCATTCATTCATTCATTCATTCATTTATTTATTTGTTTGTTTATTTATTTATTTATTTGTTTATTCATTTATTTGTTTGTTTGTTTGTTTATTTATTTATTTCATGATTCATTCATACCTGGAACCCTTCATTAATAAACAACTCAAAAACGGAGCCCTCACAAAAAGGCACAGGAGCAGAAATGATTTGGCTAAATGTGATTGTAACACATTTTGTTATAGACACTACATGGTTATTAATACATCCTAATATCACATCAGCTTTCTTGGCTGCCACGTCCCATTGTGGCTTCATATTGAATTTGTGATCTACAATAATCCTCAGATCTTTTTTCACAAGAACTACTTGTTTAAATATCTTCTCCATCTTATACTTGTACAATGGAAAACCAGAATATTTTAAGTGCTAGAGATGTGAGTCAAAGGACAAACCTGCTAACTAAAGGGTTGAATCTTCTGTTCATCAGTGACTTCTGCCTCCATATCATGTACTAGGCTTTTTGGAGGCTTTTTGATTGACATCCTATGTTGCGAGTCTGAGGTGGTTGTCCTAAATTTGGGGTATGGCTTCACAATATCTAATCTCTCCAATTCTTAATTCTTGTCAAGTAAAGCATCTGAAACAAATCTTGTGTCCACTTGACATGCTGAAGTTGGATTCAATTTCAAGTATGCTTTGGTTATTGTTTACTAGAGGTAGTTTTCCATCAGGCATATAGAAAAAGTCAGAATGTCCTGCTGGTCTATTGCTTCTCAAGGGAGGAAATTTTTTTTTAAGTTTCTAAGATTCTAGAATGTTGAGTAAGCTAGATGACATTATACACATAAGGAAGGACTCAGAGTCAGAAAAACCTGAGTTCAGGTTCTGATACAGACATTTTCCATCTCTATGATCTTGGGCAAGTCACTTTCTTCTCTCTCAGCCTCAGTTCCCTCATCTGTAAAATGAGAACAATAATATCACCTACTTCAGAGGGTTATGGTTGAAGATATAGTGAGAAAATATGTGTCAAGTCCTTTAAAAATCTAAAAATATGATGTTTGTTGATGGTTTTAGGTATATACTGTTTATTATTTTTAGGAAAGGTCCTTCTATTCCTATACTTTTCAGTGTTTTCAATAGGAATGGATGCTGTATTTTGTCAAAGGCTTTTTCAGCATCTATTGAGATAATCATGTGATTTTTGTTTGTTAGACTGTTGATATGGTCAATTATGTGGATGGTTTTCCTAATGTTGAACCATCCTTGCATTCCTGGTATAAATCCCACCTGATCATGGTGGTTGATCTTCTTAATTACATGCTGGAGTCTCTGCTAGTATTCTATTTAAGATTTTTGCATCTATGTTCATTAGGGAGATTGGTCTGTAGTTTTCTTTCTCTGTTTTTGATCTCCCTGGCTTTAGAATCAGTGCCATATTTGTGATGGAATACTATTGTGCTAAAAGGAATAATAAACTGGAGGAGTTCCAGGTGAACTGGAGTGACCTCCAAGAACTGATGCAGAGTGAAAGGAGCAGAGCCAGAAGAACATTGTACACAGAGACTGATATACTGTGGTAAAATCGAATGAAATGGACTTCTGTACCAGCAGCAATGCAATGACCCAGGACAGCTCTGAGGGATTTATGGTAAAGAAAGCTACCTACATTCAGAGGAAGGACTGCAGGAGAGGAAACATATAAGAAAAACAACTGCTTGAACACATGGGTCGGGGTGGACATGATTGAGGATGTGGACTCGAAACTACCACACCAATGCAACTACCAACAATTTGGAAATAGGTCTTGATCAAGGACACATGACAAAACCAGTGGAAATGTGTGTCGGCCATGGGTGGGGGGAATGCAGGGGGGTGAAGGGGAAAGTAGGAGCATGAATCATGTAACCTTGTTAAAAATGAATATTAATAAATGTTTAAATTTAAAGAAATCTAAAAATATTTACATACAAATATATGTATACATGTGTAGTATATGCACAAATACAACTATACATATATGTAAGGTATGATAAAGATTAAAATTAATATACAATAGCTAAGTATTATATTTTAGGAAGTTTATTAATAATAACTAAAGTAAAAAAAAGTTAGCTAACCCAGCTTGGTCACGAAAGAAGAGTGCAAGAGGGAGGAGTTATAGAACTTATAAACAAACAAACATAAACAGGCAAATAAACAAAAGGAAAAGGATGCTGAGTAATAGAGAAAGGAATTCTGGGGAACATAGTTAAAAGGTACAAAATTCCTAATTAATAGAGTATTGCTATTATTTTTTAATTTATTTTGAAAGATAACTTGCCATTGAATTGCTTTTATAAGTGTATATGCTTCTAATTGCAGCTGTAGCTGTAATGAAATAGATGTGCCCATGTCATAAAATTTCCTATTTGTATGAGTGAGAATATACATGTAGTTAATACAATTTATAATAAATCCTCATTGTTTTGAGCTTAAAATGAGTGTGGCTGGTTTGTTTGTTTTTTGTTTTTTTTTTTGGTTGGTAATACAACCCTTTTTAACATAGGAAAAGTAATTTAAAGTCCTTGTCACTCATTTTACATGGCAGTGAGCTGGTTTGATTTAGTAAACATTGTTTTGAAACTTATCAGGATTCTCCTAAAATATAGCAATATAAGCTTTCACAGAAAGACAGCAGAGTCAGAGGCACTGATGAACAATACTAATTTGCAATACCTCCTCCAGGCATTTCTACGAATCAAAAGGAATATAATCTAATTCCCAAAAAGTTGTAAATTTTTTTTTAAAGTTTAGTTATATTTGTCAGGACTTCTGTTTACATATGCTACATAATAATATATACTATATTTATATATCAATATCTCAGTATCATTTTTGACAGTCAATACACATTTATTAAGTCCCAGGAGCTGAGAATACAAAAAGAAGCAAAAGACTCATTGCCCTCAAAGAGTTCCAAAACTAATAAGGGGGCAGCTAAGTGGCTCAGTGAATAAAGAGCCCCGCCTTGAACTGGGAGATCTTGCATTCAGATCTCATCTCAGACATTTCCTAGCTATATAATCTTGGGCAAGACACTTGCCCCCCACAATGCCTAGTCTGCACTGCTTATCTCCCTTGGAACCAATACTTAGTACTGATTCTAAGACAGAAGGTAAGGGTTTAAAAAATCTAATCAGGGGACAGCTAGGTAGCACAGGGGATACAGCACCAAGCTTGGAGTAGGGAGGACCTGGGTTCAAATTTGACTCCAGTCACTTCCTAGCTATGTGACCCAGCTGTGTAAGGGTTGTTTTTTTTTTTTTAATTTAATTACAGAGACAGCAAGTCAATAGATATGTATGGATAAGCTGTACATAGGAACAGTAAGAAGTCAATAAGAGAAGGAAGGCACTAGAATTAAGTGGGGATTGGGAAATGTTCCTGTCACAAGAGGAATTTTAATTGAGACTTAAAAGAAGCTAGGGAAGGAAGCTGACAGAAGGTAGAAGGTAATAGGTCATGGATGGGGGACAGTAAGAGAAAATTCCCAGAACTGATAATGTATCATAATTATGGAAAAAGAAGGTGGTCACTGTCATTAAATTGAAGGAAATGTTGCAAGGAGGAAGATATGAGAAGACTGGAAAGGTAAAATGGTGCTAAGTCATGAAGGACTTTAAATACCAAACAGAGGATTTTATTTTAGATCCTGGTAGCAATAGTGAGCCCATGGAGTTTTAGTAGGAATGGTGTAGTGGTGATGAGGAGAATCACCTTGGTGATTGAATGGAGGATGGACTGGATGGAGTGGAGAGAGGCTTGAGTCAGGAAGACTCACCAGAAGGGTGATGTGGGCTTATACTAGAAGGGTTGGCAATTTCAGAAAAGAGAAGGGGTGAGTGTCAGAAGACAGATCTTGCAAAGGTGAAATTGGAAGGCTTTGGAAACAGATTGGGTTTGGGTAGAAGTGAGGTAAATTGAAGAATCAACAATGACACCTGGATTGTTAGTCTGAGTGACTAGGGAAGGTAAGAGGTAGGAAAGGTTTAGGGGAAGAAATAATGATTTTTGTTTTGGACATGTTGAGCTTAAAATGTTTACAAGACACTCATTTCAAGGTAACTAAAAGGAAGCTAGAGATGTGAGAATTGAGGTTAGCACAAGTTTTAGTGCAGGATGGACAGATTTTGAGTATCATCACCATATGATATCCATGGCAGTCAATGGCATCACTTAGTGAGTAGTATAGAACTTCAGAGTTTTAAGACAGTAGAGAGGTTGAGGAGAAGAAGGTTAGAGAAAAGGCCATTGGATTTAGCAATTAGGAATTCACTGGGGACTGAAGAGAGCAAATTTGGAAGAACGATGAGGTCAAAAACCAGATATTAAGAAATTAAAAAGATAGTAAAAGGAGAGGAAGGGTTGGCAACAATTATGGGCTAATTTTATGACATTTAGATGTATAATTGGAGTCAGAGATCACCTTTAACCTATCAACAATGCTTGTAGAAAAAAATAGATATAAATAGAAGAGAGGCATAAAAGAGGATGAGCTTTATCTTATTGCAAGTGAATTGAGAAATAAGTGTAATATAGACAATGTTTTTCTTAGAGTGAAATAGTTTCAATGATTAGTCTGAAGAGTTGCCAAAAAACTAGAGAAATAATTGAAGGAAATATGATTCTAGGCTCCATTTTCAAAATGAGATTGCAGTTAATATTCAGAAACTTAATTGTGTCCAGTACTTTTTTTCTGTGTTCCTTCTTTTCACTCTTTTTGATTCAGAAAAAAGTTGTATTTAAATGTAAACTCTGATACTTACTAGCTATGTGATACAGGGCAAGTCACTTCCCTAATCTGTGCCTCAGTTTTTTCATCTCTATGTAAAAGTGATGATGACAATAATGATGATAAGTAGTGTTTATATAATTTATACAATCTTACAAAGCAGTTTTGACCTATTCAACAACTCTGCCAGGTCTGTTATGCAGATTTTGCAGATGACTGAACTGAGGGTGAGAGAATTGAAATGACTTGCCCAGGGTAACACAGGTAAATAAATGTCCAAGGCAGAATTTAACTCAGATCTTCCTGACTTCAAAGATAGCATTAAATTCATTCTAAGGGTTAGAATTTCAGACATAAGAGGAAATTGCTACAAAGACAAAGAGTCAGGAGATGGAATAACATGTGGGAGAAAAAGCAAGTAGGCTTGTCTCTCTTAACCACAAATCATGGAGGGTAGCAAATAGTGAGAAATGTTGTTAGAAGGGGCCATATTCTTACCTTAAATACCAAACAAAGGGTTTTATATTTGATTCAAGAGGTAATCAGAAGTCACTAGAATTTGTTGACTGGTATGGGGCAGAGAAAAGATGAAATGCTCTGATCCATGCTTTTAGAAATTGACTGTAACAACTATGTTGAGGATAGATTAGAGATGGGAGACTAATTAGAAGGTTATTGCAAGAGTCCAGAAAGAAAGTGATGAGAGCTTTAATCATGGTGGTGACTACATGAGTGGAAAGAAAGGAATGAATATAAGATGTTATCAAGGTAGAAAAAACAACAAGCTTTTAGAAATGATTAGATAAGGGGAATGAGTAAGAATGAGGAAATGACCCAAGGTTGCAAACATGGAAGTCTGGGAGGATGATGTTTCTTGCAACAATAAGAAAGAAGATGAGAAGAGGGAAATATTTTAGGAGATAGATAACACATTCAAGTTTTAAAATGAGATGTCTATTGGGATATTCAGTTCAAAATAACATCACATCTTTTCTATGTCTTAATAGTCTGTGACTTGCTATGAGAAGAAGCCTCTTTGAACTTAGGCTGGTCCTCAAAAGTAAGATCCATCAATAGTTTTGAGCCTTTCCAGATGGACAGGATTTACCAAAATTTGCCTTTTAATATCAAAGCCTTCGAGAGCCTAGTATTGTATCCTGGGAATTATGTGTCATCAAAGAAGGACTTTACAATGATACATTATATAGTTCTTTTAGAAGGCAGTGATAGTACTAAGAATGAGGATGGTAACAAAATGTAAAACAAATCTTTACTTATTAGGAATTGTTTAGTCTAAAAGCATTAAAGTAAAAGAAAAAGACCCTATCTTGTACTTATGAAAACTGTCATGTTATGGGAATTTGCCCATCTTGCTCTCATTTCATTCTCTTCTGTAAAATGAAGATAGCCATTGTTTTATTCCTGCCTCCAACAGGGAACAAAGAAATGTTAACTGAAAGAGATAATATTTATATAATGGATTGTAAAGCTAGTATCTCCCTTCCTAGAGACTCAAAGAATGGCCTATAAGGGTCAATGAGCTTGGTGATAAAAACACTTTAATAAATCAAATAACTTTCCAGTACATTCTCTGAATTGGTCTTTCTATCTTTGAACTACAGAACTTAAATTCTGAAGTGCCTTCATTGATCCTTGGGATAAAGCAGACACTCTGCTTGGTAACTGAAAGGATTTGGAGTGTGAAGCTTTTAAGAGCCTCTGAAAGAGTGTTGGTTGACTAGCACTTAACGTGTGAAAAAGAAAAACAAAGAAAAAATGGTGAAAATATTTTGTACTTGGTTAAAAATTTTGCTATTTCCATCCCCAAATTTACTAATACATCTAAGCTAACACAGTATATACTCAAAAGCATAAATTCTATTGCTTTCACATTCTGAATTTAGGGAGAGAAACTCTAAATACCAAGAGAAAATAAAAATGGTCTTTGAAAACATAATCCTAAAAATGGCTTC
Organism: Gracilinanus agilis; assembly: GCF_016433145.1. NCBI lineage: Eukaryota > Metazoa > Chordata > Mammalia > Didelphimorphia > Didelphidae > Gracilinanus > Gracilinanus agilis. Next base: position 279,526,809 of record NC_058134.1, on the reverse strand, counting down.
AGTTCTGAGTTTTGATTTTCTTGGTAAATGTAGATAAGTGCTTTGAATATCAATACTCAATAAATATTAGCCATTTCCCAAGGGAGATCATTCAAATTTTGGTAGGATATTTGTTTTCCTTTTACTGAAGGCTAAATTTTCTTCTTTGCACCTTTCACTATTGTTGCCTAGGGCCAAGTGCCACATGTCTAATCTTTCTTTCATATCAGTCTTTCAATTCCTTTGAAACAGTTATCCTGTTCTTTCAAAATCTCTTTTCTGGGAAAAACAGGATTTTTCAACCAATCAAAAGGCAATGATTGTTTCTAAAAACCTTAATTTGTGTATTTCTATTCTTTCAAGATAAGTGATACAAGCAGCAACAATTGACATTCTTTTAATGTTTTATCATACATTTATGTACATACTGTGTATATATGTTCACACATTTTTAAAATAAGATTTCTGTGGCACAAAACTAGATCACTCAAAATAACAAAGGGACCAATTTTTTTAGGAGAAGACATTCTGTGCTTCCCTATCACATGATTGGGTAAAACCGCTTTCTAAAAGCTGTGTAGCTGGAATATTCTATGTCTTTTCAAGCTTCCAGGCTGGCATACTCTCTCCCTTTTCTGCACTGCCCAGAGAGTCTACATTTATCTGTAGCCTGGTGGTCATAGAATAATAAGATAAGGGAAAGGTTACCTTCTCCTCTTCTCTTTCAGTTTGTGATTGCTAGAAAGAGTCTTGAGGTGGGACTTTTGTTCTGGTTTATCCTGCTTTATTTTTTACTTTCAGTTCTAGGAATACCTGATGGAATCTTCACTGGACCTGAAAAGGAGCCATAATGACTTTGAGAGACAGGAATCTAGGTTGAATGTTCATTCAGCCAGCCACCCTAATAGGAAAGCCTTGACAAGTCAGGGATCTGAGCTCAAGGTGAGGGTCTTCAATGTGGAAGTTGAGATAGTTCTTTTTCCAAACTGAGTTAAACTGTGAACATAGTAATATGAGAAGAGTTATTACTTCTAAGAGTTAGGGGGATGGTCATGTTATCTTTTCCCTTGCTATACATTTTAAGTTAATATTCCTTTATAACAGATAATCTGATTATTAAATTGTTAAAGAGAATTTGGGTGCAGAGTACTTCCCTAAAATTATAAGAAAATATTTACGAGGGTTAGAACCCATGACAAAGAGACTAGACACTCCAACACTTCCCTCAAGGTGCTGGAGAACTTTGAAAACAGGATAAAATATAACATCTAGCTTTCAGGTAGAGGAGACCAGGGTAGTCACTGTTACATATAAATGAAGAAACTGAAGTACAGATTCGGGAAGTGACCTGAAATAATAAGTTTCAGAGTTTGGATTTAAATAAAATTCTAGTCTAAACCTAGAGGAGAGGTGAGATTAATACAGCTAAAAAAATTGGACACAAATAAATCCCTGGAGATTACTTTCCCCTATGGATTACTTTCCACATATTGGAAAAGAAACAGAATCTTGTCTCCTTCAATTGTTTCTCTTTGGCTGTATTTGGCAACTCTTCAGTTTAGTCATAGAAACTATTTAATTCTAAGAAAAATACTCAGCCTATTACAATAATTTCTAAATCCATTTATAATAGGATAAAGATCACCCTCTGTTATGTCTATTATTTAATCCTTAGTGGCAATAAGCAAAGGGTGATTTCTGGCTCAAATTATAGTCCACATAATTAGTGAAAGTCCACAAAATTAGTATAGTGAGAGTCTGAAAGTAAAAAAGAAAATATTCTTGTCCCAGAATTACATCATGGAGAAATATGACTACATTAATGAGTCACTTTGTCCCTTTTCAACACTGAATATTCTTTAAGATAAACTTTCAAGCTCTGTCCCAAATAGTTTCACAAGCTAAGAAAAATGGTGGAGGCTGGTGCTGACCAATATCTGCTAGACACCATTTTATCTCTGCCTGTCAAGCTGCCATGAAGTCATTCCATTCTAACTTCACCCTCTTGCATAAACAAGTTATAGTGGTGTCCTGTAACCATGACCTTATGATCATGCCCCACTTTGGGTTCAGAGAGAAGCTCGGTGCTGCCGTGGATAGAGGGGCAAGCTTGTAGGAAGTTAGGAAGACTCACTACATGAATCAAAATCCAGCCTCACATGTAATTCTGGACAAGTCACTTAACCATGATTGTCTTCGTTTTCTCAAAAGTTGTAGGAATGTAAAGACTTAACAACAGTCTGTAATAATATGAAATTTGAAGTCAAAGGGCCCTTCCTCTTTCTTCCAAACATTCAAAAGAAAGGAATCTCATTGACACCAAATTATCTCTCACAATATTTTATTCAAACATGTACTGCCACAACAGCCTTTATACCCAACTCAAAATCAAATTCTATGCAGGCATTGTATTGTTTATCATCTTTGCTAATTTATATACCTGCCCAGACATGGGGATTCTGTCCTTTGTCAATCCAGATTTCTCCTCTTTATTCCCTGGAAGGATGTGGTAGTTCCCCAGAATAGTCTAAATGTCTGCTTAAGACATCTGTCTGAAGTGATATGCGATGAGTGTGTCCCAATAAGACTTCACCAAAAGCTGAAAATCTATGAAGGATCAAAGAGAGAGACATGGAAGAGTAAAGGTAGAATCTTCAAATACAAATAGATATTCATGAATTCATATGAAAATCATAATTTAATAGGAAGAAGTCGGCAAGACAATTAATGCACCACTAAGACAAAAACTGCATTCACAATTTTGTACCTAGACACTGTGCAGGTGGAAAATTTGCCATACCTGAGCTATATTCCCAGCATCCTTTTAAGGATGTCCTCATTTGACGTACAGGGGATTGGGGGATAAATTTACCTGAGACTCATGCTGTGGAGCTCTTTTTGGGCTTTGCTTTGGTTAAAGTGTGCCAAGTGTGAGTCTCTGGTTCTGTGCTCTGCTTGCTTGACTAAAGGAATCCCTTTCCCTCTTATTTTTGTTATGAAATCCTTTAATTTAAAATTATCTGGAGTATTTCATTCATTTTTACTTCTACAATACACATCTATATCAGATTCCTCAAGAAGTATGGGGGGAGGGGGTGAAAATGTTTGAATTAATCATCTTTATGCAATATATATTGTGTTTAAAGAAGTTTTGATCACCTAAATGTGATAAATAACCTGAAATGTGGCTCTTTTATCTATCTGAGGGAGCCAATAGAAACAGCTTCTGCTTATCCTAATCCAAGAATTATGGTCATGGTTAAAAGAGCCTGGCCACTCTGGCTGAAAAGAGTATAATACTCCTCAACTCAGTGCCTGGAGGGAGAAATATACTGCAGGTGCCCTTCTGTAAAGTAAGCCCAGAAGACCAGTGAATCAACTTGTCTTGAGTGCTGAGAAGAGTCCAGCTGCCAATCTACCTGCTTGCTTTATCTGAGCTGTAGCTGCCCAATGGGCAGATAATTTTGCCCCCAAATTAAAAGATCCTAATAAAGAGTCAGCACAGCCACAGAGTGGCTCTAACTAGCCCAGTAGCAGATTGGCCATTCTTGCCAAGACGCCACACTCTAGGAGAAGCAATGCAAATAAACTTATTTTCCGTTTTTTTTTTTTTTAAATTATTTAATTAATTAATGTAGAACACTTTTCCATGGTTACAAGATTCATGTTCTTTCCCTCTCCTCCTCCCGACCCCGTCCCATATCCAATGAGCAATTTCACTGGGTTTTACATGTGTTCATTGATCGAGATCTATTTCCAAATTATTGATATTTGCACTAGGGTTATTGTTTAGAATCTACATCCCCAATCATGTCCCTAACAACCCCTGTGATCAAGCAGTTGTTTTTCTTCTGTGTTTCTGCTCCCACGGTTCTTCCTCTGGATGTGGATAGAATTCTTTCTCATAAGTCCCTCAGAATTGTCCTGGATCCTAGCATTGCTGCTAGTAGAGAAGTCCATTTGATTATACTAGTGTATCAGTCTCTGTGTACAATGTTCTGGTTCTATTCCTTTCACTCTGCACCAATTCCTGGAGGTTTTTCCAGTTCACGTGGAATTCCTCCGGTTTATTATTCCATTGAGCACAATAGTATTCTATCACCAACAGATACCACAATTTGTTCAGCCATTCCCCAATTGAAGGGCATCCTCTCATTTTCCAATTTTTCCACCACAAAGAGCTCAGCTATAAATATTTTTGTACATCTTTTTTCTTTATTAACTCTTTGGGGTATAAGCCCAGCAGTGCTATGGCTGGGTCAAAGGGCAGACAGTCTTTTAGAGCTCTTTGGTCATAGTTCCAAATTGCCATCCAGAATGGTTGGATCAATTCACAACTCCACCAGCAATGCATTAATGTCCCAATTTTGCCACATCCCCATCAACATTTATTACTCTCCCCTGCTGTCATTTTAGCCAATCTGATAGGTGTGAGGTGGTACCTCAGAGTTATAAACTTATTTTCCAAAGAAAACTATTATACCCTTCATGGGAATTTTCTGGACATCCAGGCACCGATAATATCTTCAAATGAACCTCACTACTGTTATGATGATAATAACAGATAATTTGGAGAAGCAGATAAATGTGTCAAGGCCAAATATAGTGTCAAGCCAAGAGTCACAGATTGACAGGCTTCAGTGAGGAAGGAGGGAGTAAAACACTCCTGGATCTCAAACCCCTCCCCCCTAAAGAGTTGCTGGTTTCAGTTGGAAATGAAGGCAGGAATGAGATTCTTCTGGTAAGTTTCTGTTATGGCTGAAACCCCAATGATGTTCCCTTTCTTTAATTTATATTCCTCACAGGTCTGATAGATGAGCAAACAGAAGCTAGCTATATAACTGCTGAGGACAGAGATGATCTTCTTAAACTGGCAGTAGACAGGATTCAAACTAGATGTCCAGACTGAGTTGTGAGTATTCCCCCAAATAATTTCCAGGCACAGATTTGAAGGTAAAGGTTATATTAGGAAATAACAAGGAAAACTAGAGAGGTTAATGAGGGTTTTAGGATAATGAAAGGTGACCCTGAACTGTTAGGTTGAAGCTGCCCCTTCACAGGAGGGGATGAAGGCACTTTGCTAAAACTGGCTCTCTTGCTATTAATGAATATCTTTACTCTCTGATCACTAAATTTGTTGTATTGAAGTTGATATAGACTAACCCTATTAAACAGGCTAATCCTTATGTAGAAACCACACTGGCTATCCCACAATGGCCTCTCAGGTGAACCCCAAGTCTGGAGTAGTAAACAGAGTGTCTGCTCACTTCAACCTCCACCAAGTAAGTGCCAATTCCTCTCAACTGCCCCCTCACCCAAAGTTCTCCAGGGGGGTCCCCTGGAATTCTGGGTGAGGCTGTCCCTGTATCTTTGCAGGGATTCCATGCTTTCCATCTCCACATAACACTATCACTCTATGTTAAGTGCCTTCTCTCTCAGCAACCCCTCAATTTTGGATATCTTTACTGGAAGATATCCCTCTGGAATTGCAGAAAATGTTTTGTAACTGTCCTTGTTATGTCATTTGAGTAAGTATCTTTGATAAACACACTAACTGAGACTCCTGGATGAATCCAAGAAAATATGATGCTGGAGACCTGTGACCTAACTTTTAGAGAGATAGTCACTGACAGGATGATCCCCTAAGAATCTGGTGAGGAAACATGGAGTTAGTGCACTGAAAAACGAAGTAGCTAGTGGTGGTAAGGGCAGGACAAGACAATTCCAAAATTGGTTTGGGGGCATACTAGATATATATCTAATTTCAGCCTGGTCTACAAATGTTGCTTTATTCACAGGGGATTTATCATCTTTTACCACAAGGAAATGAGGTTTTGACCTTTTCAATGGCACGTTGTACCTAGAGGGAAAAGATACGTGTAATAAACAATTATTATGTACTATCATGTTTCAGATACTGTACTAAGTGCTTCACAAAAAAGTTAATCTCTTGCATCTTTGTGGCTGAAGCAAAAAATCAGGTTGCCAAAAATATTTGAGGAAAGAAATAGCAAAGTTAAATACAGTGTCTGTGGACAGGCATTGGAAGGTGAAGCCTGTGAAGGATCAGCTCTTTTCTTAGAATTTCCTTCAGTCTTTCAGTGTCAGCCTGAGTCTTCTGCTCTGAAAAGCCTATAGGGCTGATGATCCTCCTCAGTATATCTCTTTTCTGCCATGGATCAGACTATATTTTTCTTACTTCTCTCACAGATAGGTCCTGGGCTAATATTTGTTTTGGAGTTAATACTGGATGCTCTGAATAATAATTATGCCTATAAAATGGCATGGACACAGGAGAAAAATATGATGACAATCAAATCAACAGAATTAGGTAACCTGATTGAGTTGGGTGTAGAATAGAGAGGAAAAGGGCTTCATGGGATCCTAGGAATCTTTGAAGTAAATTAGTCCAACTTTCTATTTTATAGATGAGAAACTTGAAGCTCCCCAAAGTGAAGTAAGAGGCAAAATTTGAACCCAGATCTTCTGACTCCAAACACAACATGGTCTCCTTTTTACTGCAAGGTTATTCTGATGTTTCATGCCTGGGTGACTGGAAAGATGGTTTTAAATACAAACTGGAGAATTTGAATAATAGAAAAGGCATAAAACAAGTTATTCAGGGAATTCAATGTTTAGCTTGTAGAAGAGAGAGCATGTGGTACATGACTGTTTTAAAATGCTCAAAAAGTTGTCAGGAGGAAGAAAGATAAGATTTCTTTTTTCTTGGCCTTGGAGGATAGAATTAAGTAGTTTTCAAAAGACAAATTTAAGCTCAAAATAAGAAAAAAACTTCCATAATGATCCCAACTCTCCAAAAGAGGAAAAAATGGCCTCTAGAGAAAAATATTTCCCCTCACTGAAAGTCTTTATCAAGAGGGTTGATGACTTTGCTCAGGGAGTTGGACTTAGTGACTTACACTTAGGAGACCCTATTTTAAATCTTCATCAAGTGTATCAGCTATGTGACCACGGACAGGTCACTTAGCAAGTCAGAGTCTCGATTTCCTTATCCATAAAATGCTTATAATATTTCTATACCTATGTCAAAGGGTTGTTGGGAAAAGAGATTCATAAAACTTAAATGCCATAAAAGCACATTTTTATCCTAGTGGGTTCCTGTTCAAGTCAGGGTTGACAAGAAGACCAGTGAAGTCTGTTCTAAATCTCCTATTCTACAAGGAGTCGAATTTTGAATATACTCCATTTTAGATACCAGAAAGATATTTGGGATGAGAAGTTCAATAGGCAGTTGGAAACTTTCAGTTACTCATATTCAAATCACATTCCATGTAAAATAAAGGCAAAATAAACTGTACCTTGGATTCTTTTTGTAAGCAAGCAGAGAATAAATCAATAATTATTTAACAAACATTTATCAAAGTTTTACTGAACTTGAGAGACAATTATAGGAAACAAATAAACAGAAAAATAAAATGTAATGAAATAAATTTATTTGCAAACCTGTAATAATTAGTGGCAATGATTTGCTTGTTAATTTCATAAACTTTTGACAGTTGATTCATCACATAATGTATTTTATGTATACACACACATGTACTTACATTTACAAATCAGTTCCTCCTTCTGGTTTGGGAGAAAAGCATTTGCTCTCTTTGTCATGGCTCTTATAACTTTACCCTCTCCATATCAGCTGGGTTATCTCTATCTGGATTTGCCCTACTTCTCTCCTGGACTATCCACTGTATGAAGTGAGCAATGTCCTGTCTAGGTCCATTTCCGTCTCTTTAGTCAACTTGCAAAAGGAAGATGGAGAGAAAAGGAAGAAGTGAGTTGAAAGTAGTTCACTATATGAAGATGACTATGGTTTCACAGAATTGAAAGCTAATGTGTGTGTTAAAAGAATTGAACAATTAATTTATTTAACAAAAATAAAATATATCAACGAAACACATTTTTGTAAATGTCTTATACAGAAATTAAATTAAATTAAAGTTCTTGTGGCATGAGGGAGGAACTATGTTCTTAGATTTGTTTTTTTTTTCACCCATTTTTACTATTCTCAGCAGTATTCATTTAAAATAACTAAGATTGGGCACAGGGCAAAAGCACAATCTTCTTAGTGGTGTATTTTTTCCCCAGCTATTGAGTTCTGGATTTGAAATCAGTCAGTCCTGATTTCAAATGTGGTCCCATAGTCTTACTTATTAGCTATTTGACCCAGAACAAGTCATTTAACCTCTCAATTTTTTGTTATTTTTTAGCTGCAAAATGAGAATAATAATAGCACTTACCTCCCAGATTTGTTATGAGGATAAAATGAGAAAATAATTATAAGGTACTTTTCGAACCCTAAAGAAGACTATATAAATGTTAGTTATAATTATTAATAAAAAATATTGACTACACACACATACATACAGTACATACAGATAAATATGTGTATTTAAACACTCATGTATATGTATGCACTGAGGCTTAGAGACATTAAGAAACTGTCCTGTGACTCCAAGGCTGCTAATGTCTGAATCATTTTTGAGGTCACCAATATTTACTCTTGTTCCAGTAGTTAGGACAACTGAAAATTACAAAGTCCAATTCTTTCCTCAATCACTTTTTGCCTCCTGAATTAAATAGTTTGCTTAGCATTTTATGAGCACTGCAGATAAATTAACAAAGAAGTTAATTTATTCTCTTTTGTTCACAGTGAAGTAATTCAATTAAATAAATATATACACAGAAACATACATACGTACAAACACACATATATGTATACTTACCTCACATATACAATGAATATATGCAGATATTCATATACGTATAAGTAATTCCTTAATTTTCTCAAGTTTATTCCAAGCTCAAAATTATATCATATAATATCAAAATCATATAAATTATTAAAATTATTAATGAAATTGGATTATTAAAATTATATGGTTATTATATATTAAATTATCTCTATTTAATGTCTGTCATATCTATCTATCTATCTATCTATCTATCTATCTATCTATCTATGTGTTCTGAGAACTTTAAAGTATCACTTAAATATTAGATGATTTTGAGTTCAAATAAAGTGAGACCATACAGATTATTTGTGTATATCTTGTATCCTTCATCCTTACCCCAAATTAGAATGAAAACTGGTTGAAAGGAAAAACTTATTTTGCATTTGTCATTGTATCTCCAGCATCCAACAGGGTGCCTTGTACAAATTAAACACTAAACAAATATTTATTGAATTGAATTGAATTCCTCCACTGTGAAGAAAAGAGAGTGGATTAACTGCTTTGTTAATGATTTGCAATGAACATACAATGCTAAGCAAACTACTAACAGGAGGCAAAAACATTATAAGGACTGAACTTTGTCATGTACAGGTCTGATTTGGACATTTATCAGCTTTGTGGCAACAAATCAGTCCCTTAACCTCACTAAACCTCAGTTTCCTCACCTGAGAAATGGAGGACATTATATTTTATGGCTTATCTTATTAGGCAGATGAGTCAGGGAAGTTTCTGTTTAAATGAAGATTGTTGATATAATAACCTTACTGCTTTATTATTAGAATTTTAGATTCATCTTAAATTTTCTTACTATCCTCAGAAAAGCTAAGGCAGAGATAATCAAGTATACCAGAAAACAATTTCCTAAATGCCTCTTCTGATCCATAAATCCAAAATAAAGTGTACAACAGTGATTATTTTTTTAATTTCTGGTTGATACCATCCTCATTAAGTTTGTGCCAGTTTCATGACTTTACTATACTGTCCCTCTTATTTCCCACTCTAAATTAATTAAATTTCAAGAACAAAAAAATTGATTTTTTATAACTTTAAGGAATCAAATTAAGATACAAATCTTTTTGCAGTGCAATGAAGTTCTACCTAAGGACCAAAAATGATTTTCATGGGCAAAAAGCTATGTCTTTCCTGTGACGATACTCTGCAAATATGCCTGTGAGCTAGACCAGGCATGCTTGTGCATCAGGTGTACCATAAAAATAAATAAGGCAGCAGAAAAGCTGGAATTAGAACCTGAGGTTACCAATACTCAGTCTCTTGTTCCAATCATTAGGCAGTGTTCACGCTTCTGAGGACAGACTGCAAAAAGGCATTCGGGCACGATTAGAAATCTGCACAAATAGAGCTGTTATGGTTTTAGATTTGGAAAAAACCACTGAGGAAATGAGTTTAAGTGTTGTATTTTACAATTTACTTTAGATACTGTTGGTGATAAATGCAGTGAAATTCATTATATTTTCCCCTTTTGTGCCAATGTAAAAGAAATGTTTGTGAGTCCCAAGAGAAGTTTATGATAAAATGTGTATTCCTAAATGACTTCTCCAGTGTTCCATAATAATGGTTGTCATAAGATGTCACAGTAACAATTCAAACAGCAGTCAAAAAAAAAAAAAAACCAGGAAACAAAGAACCTCATTGGCTTATTTTCCCTGATAGAGTAATGTAAATACAATGAATACTATTTGATCTGGAATCAGAAAACTTACATTCTGCTCTGATACCTTCTATCTCTGAGACCTTGGGCAGGTATCAAAATCTAAACTCAGTCAGTTTTCTCATCTGTAAATATGAAGGAGTTGGCTGGATGATTCTCATTGCCCTTTCATCTTTTAGTTCTTATCTAGTCCCAGATTGTTTTTCTATGGTGCTTTCTCATATTTTCCAGGTCTCTCTGACAGCTTTTGTCTTTTGGTACACTCAAACCTACCTCCTAGAATTTTGGGACTTAAAAAAATTATTTAGAATATTTTTCCATGGTTACACGATTGATGACTTTTTCCTCCACTCTTCCCTCCCACTTCCTGGAGCTGACAAGCAATTACTCTGGATTATATATGTATCATTGTTCAAAATCTATTTCCATGTTATGCATATTTGCAATAGAGTGATCTTTTAACATTAAAACCCCAATAATATGCCCATCAAAGTACATGATTGATCCTATGTTTTTCTTCTGCATTTCTGTTCCCACAGTTCTTTCTCTGGATGTGGATAGAATTTTTTTTTCATGACTTCTTCTGGATTGTCCAGGGTCATTACACTGCTGGTATTAGAAAAATCGATTGAGCCATAATATCAGTCTCTGTGTACAGTGTCCTCCTGGTTCTGCTCCTTTTAGTCTCTATCACTTCTTGAAGGTCTTTCCAGTTCACATGGAATTCCTCCAGTTCATTATTCCTTTCAGCACAATAGTATTCTATCACCATCAGATATCACAATTTGTTCGGCCATTTCCCAATTTATGGATACCCCCTCATTTTTCTTTTTCTTTTGCCACCACAAAGAGTAAGGCAAGTCTTTTTTTCTTACTATCTCTTTGGGGTACAAACCCAGCTGTTGTATGGCTGGATCAAAGGGCAAGCAGCCTTTTAAAACCTTTTGTGCATAATTCCAAATAGCCTTCCAGAATGGTTGGATCAATTCACAACTCCACCAACAATGCATCAGCATCCCAATTTTACTAAACTCCCTCCAACATTTATCACTTTCCTTTGATGTCATAGTGGTCAGTCTGATAGGCATAAGGTGGTACCTCAATGTTGTTTTAATTTGCATTTCTCTAACCAGGAGCAATTTAGAACACTTTTCATGTGCTTATTGATAGTTTTGATTTCATCCTGTGAAAATTGCCTATTCATGTCTCTTGACCATTTGTCGATCTTGGAATGGCTTGATCTCTTATAAATTTGACTTAGTCCCTTATGTATTTGGGAAATTAAACCTCTATCAGAGAGTTTTGTTATGAAATTTTTTTCCCATTTTGTTGCTTTCCTTCTAATTTTGGTTGCATTGGTTTTGTTTGTACAGAAACTTCTTAATTTGATATAACCAAAGTCACTGATTTTACATTTTGTAATGTTCTCTGTCTCTTGCTTGGTCTTCCTTTCTCACAGAATATACACAGTATACTATTCTATATTCACTTAATTTATTTATGATTTCACTCTTTATATTTGTCACTTGCTTATTTTGAATTTATCTTGGAATAGGGTGTAAGATGTTGATCTAACCTAATTATTTCCATAGTATTTTCCAATTTTTCCAGCAGTTTTTTTTCAAATAGTGAGTTCTTGTCCCAAAAGCTGAGATCTTTGGATTTATCAAACATTAAATTGCCGAGGTCATTTACCATTAGTCTATAATGGCTACAGCTTTATAATACAATTTAAGATCTGGTACTGCTAGCCTCTCATCCTTTACATTTTTTTTTCATTATTTCCCTTGATATTCTTGATCTTTTGTTCTTCCAGATGAACTTTGTTATATTTTTTTCTAATTCTATAAAAAAGTTTTTTGGTAGTTTGATATGTATGACACTGAATAAGGCGATTAATTTGGGTAGGATTGTTATTTTTATTATGTTAACTTAGAAAAAACGCAGAACTATTAAATAGTCATAAAACCACTCTTTAATCAAGGGAAAGGGGGATGAGGGCTACTTGGCCTCTTATGCAGAGCTGCGCCTTTTGCAGAGTCTAAATGGACACTGCTTCCCTCTGCTCCCTGATCCCCCTGGGAGTGCCACTGTACTAGATGATGACTCCCCAGAACAAAGGAAATTGGGGAATTTATATACCATTTGGGAAGATCCAGGGGCTGGGGAAGATGATTGACATTATACTGGTAAGGATACAATCAAGCTAGAGAAAGGGATCATAGCTAGAGGCTAGGGTGTAGGGGAAAGGGACTCCTTACACAATGAATACTAAAGGATAGTTCCTGCCCAGGTGTGTCTTCCTGGGACTGGGTCTTTGATACAATGGGCAAGACTACCTAGGACAAAAGGTTATTTAGCATTTACCCTGGGGTCCATTATTCAGTCTGCAACTGCTAGCCTGAGATTCCCTTCAGGGTGGATTCTCAGGGGAACAGGGAACAAGCACAAGCTTTGGGGGTCTCCAACCTACAAACTATTTCTAAACTTGGGGTTCATCATACCTCACTAAGCTACAAGTTTGGGGTCTCTAGATTCCATGTCGAAAATTATATTAGATCAGCCTACTCATGAGCAATTAATGTTTTTCCAATTATCTAGATCTAGTTTTAATTGTGTGAAAAGTATATATATATATATATATATATAATTTCTGTATTTCTCTTGGCAGATAGATTTCTAAGTATTTTATATTATCTAAAGTGATTTTAAATGGAGTTTCTTTTTCTAACTCTTGCGCTCAATTTTGTTAGAAATATACAGAAATGTCCTTCAAATTTGCTAAAGTTGTTCATTATTTCCATTAGCCTTTTAGTTGATTTTCTAGCATTCTTTAAATGGACCATCATATCATCTGCAAAGAGTGATAGTTAAGTTTCCTCATTCCCTATTTAAATTTCTTTTTCTTCTCCAATTGCTTCTGCTAGTATTTCTAGTATAATATTAAATAATAGAGGTGGTAATGGACATCCTTGCTTCATTTCTGATTTTATTGTGAAGGCTTCTGACTTGTCCCCATTGCAGATGATTCTTGCTGATGGTTTTAAATATATACTCATTATTATTTTGAGGAATGACCTTTCTATTCCTATGCTTTCTAGTGCTTTCAATATGAACGTATGTTGTATTTTATCAAAGGCTTTTTCTGCAACTACTGAGATAATCATGTGATTTCCGTTGGTTTGATTATTGATATGACCAATTATGTGGTTGTTTTTCCTAATATTAAACTATCCTTTTATTCTTGGTGTAAATCCCACCTGGTCATAGTGAATAATCCTTGTGATAATTTGCTGTAGGCTTTTTGCTAGCATTTTATTTAAAATTTTTGCATCTATGTTCAATAAGGAAATGAGTCTGTAGTTTTCTTTCTGTTTTTGGTCTGTCTGCCTTGGGAACCAGTACCATATTTGTGTCAGAAAAAGAATTTGGTAAGACTCCTTCTTTGCTTATTTTGTCACATAATTTGTACAGTGTTGGGATTAGTTGTTCTTTAAATGTTTGATAGAATTCACTTGTGAATCCATCTGGCCCTGGGTATTTTTTCTTAGAAGTTCCTTGATGGCTTTTTTTTAATTTCATTTCCTGAGATGGGATTATCTAAGTATTCTATTTCCTCTTTTGTTTATCTTGGCAATTTATATTTTTGTAAATATTCACCCATTGCACATAAATTGTAGTAATAGGAGGAAGGAGGAAGTGGGGGGGTCACCAAAAGCAAAATAGAAATTTTGTTGTTATAGGCATTCAGAGATATAAATTTTCCCCTGAGTGCTTTGGCTGCATCCTATAGGTTTTGATATGTTGTCTCCTCATTGTCATTCTCTTTAATGAAGTCTGTAATTGTTTCTATGGTTCCTTCTTTGACCCACCTATTTTGGAGAATTAGACTATTTAGTTTCCAATTAATTTTAAATTTGCCTTTCCATGTACCCTTGTTAATTATGATTTGTGCTGCATTATGATCTAAAGGTGATACTATCTTGTTTCCAAGAAACACATTTGAGGAAGGGTGAGAGACACAGATTCAAGATAAAAGGCTGGAGGAGAATTTATTATGCATCATCTAAAGTAAAAAAAAAACCAGGAGTAGCAAATCATGATACTAAACCCTTCCTCAAATGTGTTTCTTGGAAACAAGATAGTAGGATTCTGTTTTTTAATCCACACTGCTATCTGCTTCTATTTTATGGGTGAGTTCATTCCATTCACAGTAAGCAATATGGTTGCTAACTGGGTAGTGCCCTCCATCATATTATCACCTTTAGATCTTGCTCTATTCCCTTTCACTCTTTTCCTCCTCACAAGTATTTTGCTTTTGGTGACCCCCTCACTTCCTCCTTCCTCCTATTACTACCCTCCTATCTTTGTCTTATTCCCCATCTACTGCTCTGTAAGTTGATAGAATTCTATACCCCACTGAGTATACTTGTTTTTCCCTCTCTGAGCCAGTTGCAGTGAGAAGTTTAAACATTGTGTATCACCATTCTTATCCTCACCCTCTCTGTAATGTTTTCTCAAGCCTCTTTATGTTATATAATTTACCCCATTCTATCTCTCCCTTCCCTTTACTCTCAGTGCAACCCTTTCTATAAGCCTTTGATTGATTTTTTACATATCATTCATATACATACATATCCAATCATACATACATATTGTCCCATATCATCACATTTACATATACATTATATCATCATACACATCATATCATCATAGTGTAATAGTTGAAATTAAATCATGAGGCTGTTAGTAGCTTTATTACATTGAAGTAGTGATAGCAAAGAGAGAGAACTGTAGGGAAGAGATTGAGAGTTGATTAGCTTACTACCTTATTTGCTGTTTGATGGATTGAAGCTCACTACAAAAGGGGGGTTCCTTTGGGTTCCAAGCTCCAGCCAGGAGGGAGAGAGTGAAAGAGGGGGGTTGGAGAGAGAGGGAAAGAGAGGGAGAGAGAGGGAGAGAGAGAGAGAGAGAAGGGAAAAAAAGAGAGAGAGGAGAGCACTTAGTGCTGCCTTGGTCTCACCTTATAATCAAATTTTTCCACCTACCAGCTCTCTGGAATCAATCATAGTTCCTATATTTACCTGGCACCACCAGGGGCAGGGGGCAGTGCCTGTGGGATCAGTTTCCCATCTCTTTGGTTTCAACTTTCTTTCTCTGAGGGTTTCTCTATATTTCCACATCTCAGTGGTAAAGGATCTTCCAGCTCCTTTGTTGATGACATCAAAGTGACATGGGGGGGGGTGGAATTCCCTCCCCATAATAGTCAGTTTACTTCTCTGCCTTCTTCCTGAGTAAATTCCTATCTTCTCTACTACTGAGAGTAATTTTTGAGAATTATAGAAATCCTCTTTCTATGCAGACATATGAATATTTTGACCTTAATGAGTCCCTTAAATTTTCTCTTTCTTATTTTCTTTTTTGAGTTTCTCTAGTGTCTCATGTTTGGACTCCGAATTTTTTATTAGATCTGGCTTATTCCTCAGGAATTCTTAGAAACCTTTTATTGAATGACCATTTTTCCCTCAGAAAGAATATACTCAGTTTTTCTGGATAGGTGACTCTGGTTTTTTAAACCAGATCTTTCAACTTCCTGGATATTATATTTCATGCTTTTTGATACTTTAATGCAGAAGCAGCTAGTTCCTGTTTGATCCTGATTGTTGCTCGATAGTAGTTGAATTGTTTCTTTCTGGTTGTTTGCAGTATTTTCTTTTTGGCTTTGTGGCTCTTGAATTTAGCTATTATATTCCTGGAAGTTGTCATTTGAGGATTTCTTTCTGGAGATGATCTATGAATTCTTTCAATTTCAGTTTTTTGTGGTTTGAAGTTCTCTGGACAGTTATCTTGGTAATTTCTTATAATATGATGTCTCATGTTTTTTCTTGATCATGACTTTCAGGCAGTCCAATAATTCTCAAATTGTCTTTCCTAGGTCTATTTTCTAGATCAGTTGTTTTATCCATAAGATATTTCATGTTTTTCACTTCTTTTAATTCCTTTGATTCTCTTTTATTGTTTCTTAATTTCTCATGAAATCATTAGTTTCTAGATGGTCAGTTCTAATTTTTAAGACCTGATTTCCCTCTGTCAGTTTTTGGTTCTTCTTTTTAAATTGGCCCATTTGTTCTCACACCACTTTCAGTCCTCTTTTCCAATTTTCCTCTGCCACTCTTAATTGATTTTTTAAGTCTTTTTTGAGCTCTTCCAGACTTTGTGTCCAATACATATTTTTCTTTTGGACTTTGCATGTTGCTTCTTTTGATTTTGCTGTCCCCTCTGTGTCTATACCCTACACTTTGTCTCTATAAAGTTAGGTGCTTTTTTATGTTTGCTCATTTTTCCTATCTAATTATAAGTAGAGTCTTTTCTGGGAAGTCAGGGTACTCTTAAATGTCAGTCCTTCCTTGATGTTATTCTCAGGTTATTCTCTGGGTCTGAGGGCTGAGAACTCTGGGAGTCCACTCCCTCTGCTGATTTAATTTACCCTTGAGATACTGATAGTTTAAGGACTTGCCTCAGGCTTTGGCTTAAGCTTTTGATTTCCCTCTGAACTTGATCATGTCAGGAGCTGCACAAATTCTAGTTCCAGGTTTAGGGGCAAGATTTTGGTCTCTCTGTGTATTTGATTCAATCAGACACATGGGTGATTACCCTGTTCTGGAGCTCCACCCTGAGGCCCTGGCAAAAAGATCTGGACCATCTCTGGGGTCAAGTACCCCAAATTGGGATTTACATCCTCACCACAGCCCAGACTGGGATTCCTGGCTTCACTCTGGGCCCACACAGATCAACTCCCTTCAGCCCAGATTGCCCTGGGCTAGGATTCAGGATTTCTCCACAGGTTTGAAATTTCAGGGGATGTGTATTGGCTTGGAACATTATTTGCCCAGGCAGGATCTCAAGTTCTGAATGTTAGCTTGAACTTAAATTCGGTACCTATGACAGCAGATTAGGTTACAGGTTAGGGGGTTGTTTGCTCTTGGTTTGCTCTTCACTTTTTGCTATAGCTTCTTGCTAACTCTGCTCTCCTTGTGTCCCAGTACCTCCAAAAGTCCATTGTCTACTTTTTGGTTTTTTCTTTTTCTGAAAGTTGTTTCACTTTTTCTCCTTTTTGGTTCTTTCACTCTTGTGTTTGTTTTGTGGCAATTTTTTAATCTTGGTTGGAGAGAATTCTCATGATGACAAGGAGCTGCTGCTCTAGTTACTCCTCCATCTTGGATCCATCCCAGGAAGTTCCTATGGACTTCTTATAAAGTGTGACCATGCATTATGGGGGAGCTCAAGGTGAATCCCAAGTTTGGGACAGGTACCCTTTGCAAGAATGCAAGACTCCAAAACTTAGCTTAGAAATAAAAAGAGAGGTTTATTAATTTAGAATTCATGTTGAAGTGGCCAGGAGGAAAGTGCAGGTGGAGAAATGCCTCCTAGAGGAGATAGATTCTGGACTTTATGTACCTTATTGACAACAGGGGCTCGGTGACCAGCCATGATGGTTGGGCAGAAGTAGGAGATGTTTATTATATGACTGGGGCTAGAGAAATGTTTGGTGTCCAAAGACAAAAAGGGTGACTAGGAATAGTTTAGGGAACAAGTAGATGACCTATATACAACCTAATGGTATCAGAGCATAACAAGATTTATATATATGTCCATCTCAAAATCTAGGGAAGACTCCAAGGAGAATATTTCTCTCAGGGGTCTTCCCTTATTGTGGCCAGGGTCATCTTTTCCTCATCACTGCAAGAATGCAAGGAAGGACAGGAATTTTCCTGCTTTCTTTTTGACTTGAAATACTTCTGGAGTTTGGGAGGTCCAAAAGAAACCCAGGGTCCCATGCTACATACATGTCTACCTCACAAATTCTCTACAATGCAAATTTTTTTCTTACTTTCAAGAAGTCCACCAGGATGCTTACAAGTGTGCTCCACCTCCTTAATTCACCTGGGCATGAAATAACATTCTAAGTAATAAGTACACTTCAGAAATGGCCTACCTATTCTGGGATCACAAAACTCTTATGCAAATTTATATCAGAGATTCCCTAAATATCATTTAGGATTAGACAGCTATTAAAAACTAAACATGTTACTTCCTCATAGTTCTTCTCTATAGCTTGAGGTCTTTAAATTTTCCTGGCATCCAATTAGAATATTCAATGGATTTCTTATCATTTCAGGGAATTGTCCCAACAAAAATTATGATATAAGATAAGACACACATTAGACTCTTTCCTTCAGATGCAAAAGCTATATCTTTCTCTAAAAGCTTTGTCATGAGAAATATTTATTAAGCATTAGTGTTGAATCTTTAAATGTGAATTATATATTAAACCCTGTAATAGTGGACTTTTACCTTTTCCGAAACACTGTATCTTTCGACCTGTTGCTTCTTGACCAGAAATAAGCTTATAGAAATATCACTTACTCTCTCAATATATGGATAAACTTTCCAAAGCAAAAGACCTATTTCATATTAATTCCCATACCTTTTGCATATTTTTCAGTAATAGAATGTGTCACCTTTCAGTATTTCACTTGCTTTGATGGTTTTTAAGGTCTGTCCAATGTGTAATTTCAAACTAATAAACAATTCCTTACATATTATGCAAGCAAATGATAAGTTGCTGCACCTCCAAGATTGTTTGGATTAGGATAACATTTCTAGTTTTGTTCCAAATTCATTTGTTCTTCCAGGACTATACAAATTGTTGTGATATTTCCATTTGTCTTAATTTCTTTCTTTTTTGATCCAATGAGTTCTTGTTAATTATTTACCTGAATAATTCCTGAAATAAGTAGTATTTCAAATACCAGAAATTTTCTTTAATATTTTTGTGATGCTTATTTCAGATTGTACCAAAAAATTTCAGAAGGTTACTTTGGAGCAGATTAAATGTCTAGTCCTATTTCACTGAAAAGAAAGGAAAAACATTGGATCAAATAAATCAGTACAAACTCAATAAGATATGACAGCAATTAAATGTGATGTCATAACCTTTTTTTCCTTCTTACTCATTTTCAGGAAGGCTAGTGAGTGAACAAAGTGGAAAACTCATATGTACCTGAACTTTTGGGAAAATATTAAAGGGGAGTGATCTCAAGAGTACAGAGCTATGTCAAAACAAAGATAAACTAAAATAGAACAAATACTTTAAATATCATACGATTATAGATGAAAAGGAGTGGAAGGAAAAACTTAAATCAAAGTAAGGTCCAATCCTTGCTCAAAGCATGTATTTTCAAGACCTTCCATTTGGAGACTGTGATGAAGGGATTAAGGGATACTATCTTTTTTGGCCTCTTTCCCGAATAAGTTGGTCCATATGAAAGTATGACACTTTAAAAAGACAGTAACTTATACTATAAAAGATCCAAAAAGTCCTCAAAGAACTTTTTGCACATCCTCAGTCTAACTTTCTACTGCTGTACCTCAAGTATGTAAGAGTTTCTGTTTTTAACTTTGCCATTGGGACCATGGCATTCACTGTTCTGTGACATTCTCCTCAGTAGTGCCTTCAAAACGACACATCTTCAATAAAAACTATTTTTAGATAGTGTTTGAAGATTGCTGTTCAAACTATATGTAGGCAGTTGAACACAAATGCACAGCCTTGGTATTCAATTTCCCTTGATGAATTAATAATTGACAGATACAATTTTTCATCTTATTTTATTTTCAAGTTCTATTCCTCATACACAATAGGCTTTTTTCTTTACCTATTTCTTTGATTTCCTTCTTTCAAAACAAACAAAAATTAAAAGGCCCTTTGAGATATCTTTTTTCCTCTCTATTTGCCATCAGCTCTAAATCAAATCTAAATCAAAATTGCTTTCCAAGAACCTACCTAATACCCCAAATGAGCTGCTCTTTATTTCCTGTCTCTTAGGCACATAGATTTACATCTTAAAATTCTAGCCCAACTCACTCATTCTGTAGATAAGGAGACTGATTCTAACAAGTGAAGCAGTTTGTCTAGCATCATGGTATTTATGACTAAATTGTAGTCAGAATTCTAATTCAGTTCCTCTGACTCCAAATCTTACTCTTTTAACTCTGGGATGTCCTGTCTTGTTCCTTTCTACATATATAGCCCATTCAGATGTAACAAAATATCTTCTCCTTCATTCCTTACTTGAATGAACACGTTTTCCTTTCATCTAGACCCTTTAGCTCTCTACTTGCATCAAATCCCATTTCCCTATCTTTAGTAGAAAATATTACCAGGTATATCAGCCCTTTCATCCTCTCTCCACACTATAAAAGACATCACCCAATAAAAGATTATATATATATACATATATATATATGTATATATATATATGTATATATATATATATACATGTGTCTTTTGTGTGTATATTCATTGGTTCTTTCTCTGAAAGTGGATATTCACAAGTTATTCTTCAAATATTACTTCTATAGCAGTATATAATGTTTTCTTGGTTATATTCATTTTGCTCTTCATTATTTCATGTAGGTATCTCCATGGTTTTTTAAAATAAATTAACCTGCTTGTTATTTCTTATGGCATAGAAAGTAGTATTCCATCACAATCATATGCCATAATTTGTTCAGTCATTCCTCAATTGACAGACATTCCCTTGATTTCTAGTTCTTTGCCACCACAAAAAAAGCCAATAAAAAAATTTTGAAACATGTAAATTCTTTTCCTTTTTCCCTAACCTTTTTGGGAAATAGACCCAGTAATGGCATTGCTCTACTTGCTTTAAAAGTTTTTTTCTTTGAATTACATTTAGTTCATAATCTGCATCTATTTATTTGTCTTTAATCACTTATAATTATATATTTCCTAGGTCTAGACCTATGATTTTATCAGTAAAGGGAACTTCTGATGAAGAAACTCCTCTGTTGATTCAGATAATTCCATTAACATTGGTTGTCTGAGAGTGTCCTGAGACATTTGCCTAGAGTCCTAAACCAGTACTTGTCACACATTGCATCTAAAGTTATGTCTATCTGACTAGGAGCCAGGGTGGTATAGTGAAAAGAGTGCTAGAATCATAGACAGAAAATGTTTTTGTTATTGTTTTGTCATTTCACTTGTATCTGACTATTTGTGGCTTCATTTAGAGTTTTCTTGCAAAGATCCCAGAGTGGTTCACATTTTCTTTCCAGCTTATTTTACAGATGAGGAAACTGAGGCAATCAGGGTTCAGTGACTTGTCCAGGGTCACAGAGCTAATAAAAGTCTAAAACTAGATTTGAACCAAAACAGGTGCACTCTATCCATTGTGCTATCTAGCTACTTCATAACTGGAAGAGAAAACCTAGGTTCAAAAACAGACTATTATTTAGCACTAGTATTAACTTGGGATATTCATTTCTCTGGGCCTCAGTTTCCTCATCTACAAAACAAACAAGCTGACTGAAGTATTTTCTAAGGTCCTATATAAATCTAAAATTATGACTTATGTGGACAGCTATCTACCCACCAAGCCACATTGAATCTCTCATACAGACAGAAGCATATTTAAAATCTACATTTTCATGATCTAAATTTATCTGTAGGGAAATAGGCTGGATTATCACCTCACAGAACAAACTTGAGAACACAATATTTATCTCCAACTAAACACTAATGAAGAAAAAAGGAGTAAAAGGAAGACAAGGGAGAAGTGGACAAAGCAGAGGATTTCTTGGTCAGTAGCATCTGCTTTTGAGCACTTTGAAATTTCTACAGTCTCTAAAGAGTCAAAAAAATTTAACTGGTCTCAATATTCAAAGCCTACTTCAGAAGCTTGGATGAGATGATTTTTAGGTCACACAGGAAGAAAAAAAGCATCGATGAGTCAGAATAAGAGCTTACTCCACAACCTAATATGCAAGATGAGCCTATTTTTCGTTCCTTCTACTTTGGTGTTGGCACATTTGAATTTTGTCTCATAACAGTGTCACTTGAGGACTAGGAGTTTTTATAGGGAGGAAAAAGGTACTTAGCCAGGTGCATCTAATTAGTTTCCTACCTCTAATGCCACATATAGGAGAGCACCATTTAACAAGGCCAAAGGAGTTTCCAGAAAATGTATTTGGGAGTATCATACAGTATGAGGAATTGTATCTAGAACATATTGCAAGAACACATAGGCATTGAAAACCAGAGCTTTGGGAGAGAAAACAAGGATATTTTCACCATTCAAAGATTGTCCAGACATTGTTATGTGGGGTGTTAGAGAAATTTATTTATATATCCCTCCTATGTTTGTAATTGGCCAAAAAAATGGAATTGCATATATTAAAGTAGGTAACCTGTACAAGATTTTTTTTGATCCTGAAGAATCATTTTTTATTTAAAATTTTATTTAATTAATTAATTTAGAACATTTTCCCATGGTTATAGGATTCATGTTCTATTCCTCCCCTCCTTCCACTCCTTTCCATAGGCAAAATAAAATTCCGCTGAGTTTTACATGTGTCACTGATCAAGACCTATTTCAATATTACTGATATTTGTGCTAGGGTGCTCATTTTGTGCCAATATCCTAATTATATTCCCATCTTTCTACGTGATCAGGCAGTTGTTTCTCTTCTATGTTTCTACTCCCACAATTCTTCCTCTGAATGTGGATAGTGTTCTTTCTCATAGGTCCCTCATAGTTGTCCTGGATCATTGCATTGTTGCTTGTAGAGAAGTCCATTATATTCTATTTTACCACAGCATAACTGTCTCTGTGTATAATGTTCTCCTGGTTCTGCTCCTTTCACTCTGCATCAATTCCAGGAGGTCATTGCAGCTTACATGGAATTCCTCCAGTTCATTATTCCTTTGAGCACAGTAGTATTCCATCACCAGCATATACCACAATTTGTTAAGCCATTCCCCAATTGAAGGGCATACCCTTGTTTTCCAATTTTTTGCCACCACAAAAATCATGGCTATAAATATTTTTGTACATCTTTTTTCTTTATTAACTTTTTGGGGTATAAGCCCAGCAGTGCTATGGCTGGATCAAAGGGCAGACAGTCTTTTAGAGCTCTTTGGGCATAGTTCCAAATTGCCATCCAGAATGTTTGGATCAATTCACAACTCCACCAGCAATGCATTAATGTCCCAATTTTGCCACATCCCCTCCAACATTTATTACTTTCCTTTGCTGTCATTTTAGCCAATCTTCTAGGTGTGCGGTGGTACCTCAAAGTTGTTTTGATTTGAATTGTTCTAATTATTAGATATTTAGAGCACTTTTTAATGTGCTTATTGATAGTTCTGATTTCTTTATCTGAAAATTGCCCATTTATGTCCCTTGCCCATTTATCAATTGGGGAATGGTTAGGGTTTTTGTGCAATTGATTTAACTCCTAATAAAGTAATTAGACCTTTGTTTTAAGTATTTTTTCCCAATTTGGTGCTTCCCTTCTAATTTTGGTTGTATTGGTTTTATTTGTACAAAAACTTTTAAATTTAATGTAACCAAAAATATTTATTGTACATTTTGTAATTTTTTCTAACTCTTGATTGGTCTTAAAATCTTTCCTTATGTATTTTTCTCCACATATACATTAATTCTAATTTTTCTAAGATTTTGTTCACTTCTCTTACCTCTTTCTTATTTATGTTTTTTGGTTTGATTTGTCTAGATCTGATAGAGGAAGGTTCAAGTCTCCGACTAGTATAGTTTTATTATCCATTTTCTCCTTAAGCTCCTTCAATTTCTCCTTTAGAAATTTGGATGCAATACCATTAATACTACTGATATTTCCTCATTGTTTATACTGCCTTTTTTCAGGATGTAATTACCTTTCCTGTCTCCTTTAACTAGATCTATTTTTACTTTAGTTTTGTCAGATATCCTGCCTTCTTTTTCTCAGTTGATGCCCAATAGATTTTGTTCCACCCTTTAATCTTTACTCTGTATGTGTCTACCTGTCTCATGTGTGTTTCTTGTAGACAACATATGGTAGGATTTTGGTTTCTAATCCATTCTGCTATTTGCTTCCGTTTTATGGGTAAGTTCATCCCATTCACATTCAGTTATTTTTACCAGCTGTGTATTCCCCAACATTTTGATTTCCTCTCCTTATCCTGCCCTTTCTTCTTTCACTATTTCCTTCTATACCAGTGTTTTGTTTTTAATCACTCCCCTTAATCCCCACCTTTATTTTACTTCCCTTTATCAACCCCCTACCTTCTTATTTCCCTCTTATTTTTCTTTAGGGTCTTTTTGAGTTACCCCATCCTCTCTCCCTCCCTAGTATTGCTTCCCTCCCCACCAGTCCATTTGTTATCCTTCTACTTCTCTATAGGGCACAAATCAATTCTCTGCCCCAATAGATCTGATTGTTCTTCCCTCTT
Organism: Gracilinanus agilis; assembly: GCF_016433145.1. NCBI lineage: Eukaryota > Metazoa > Chordata > Mammalia > Didelphimorphia > Didelphidae > Gracilinanus > Gracilinanus agilis. The sequence goes on along the minus strand of NC_058134.1, from coordinate 279,502,097 downwards.
TGAGTCAATTTCAATGTACATACAACTTAAGTATTTCCTCTCTCCTACCTCTTTACCTTTCCAGTGTATGCATCTTCTCCCCCATTCCCATCATGCAGTTCTTTATGAAATATAATTTTACCCCATTTTGTCTCTTTTCCCATTTCTCTTGATATTATCTTCCCATTTCTCTTAATATTATCCTTTTTTACCTCTAGTCTTATATATATTTATACATACATGTATACATCTTGACATTTTATCCTATACAGTTTGTCATTGTTCCCTCAGAGTATGCTTCTTCTAGCTATCCTGATAATGATAGCAATTTTTAAGAGTTACCAATATCATCTTTTCTTATAGGAATACAAATCATTTGAACATATTGGTGTTTTGATTTTTCCCCCCTCTCTTAATTACCTTTTGGTGATTCTCTTGAGTTCTATGTTTGGACATCAAATTTTCTGTTTAAATGTGTTCTTTATGAATTCTTGGAAATCATCTATTGTATTAAATATCCATACTTTCCCCTGCAAGAAAATACTTAGTTTTGCTTAGTAGTTAGTTCTTGGTTATAGGCCTAGTTCCCTTGCTTTCCAGAATATTGTATTCCATGCCTTCTGGTTCTTCAGTATAGATGTAGCCAGATCCTGTGTTATCCTAACTGTGGTTCCATAGTATCTGAATGACTTCTTCTTAGCAGCTTGTAATATTTTTTCCTTGATCTGGTAGTTCTTGAATTTAGCTATAACATTCCTGGGCTTTTTCAGTTGTGGATTAAATGTAGGAGGTGATCTGTGGATTCTTTCAAGCTCCACTTTTCCCTCTTGTTTGAGAATGTTGGGGCTGTTTTCTTGGATAATTTCCTATAGGATGATGCTCAGTCTTTTCTTTTTGTCATGATCTTCCAGTAGTCCAATAATTCTCAAATTGTCTCTCCATGATCTGTTTTCTAGATCTAAGATTTTGTCAATGAAGTGTTTCATATTTTCTTCAATTTTTTTATTCTTTTGATTTTGTTTTATAAATTCTTGCTGTCTTTTGAAGTCATTTGCTTCCAGTTGTTGGATTCTAATTTTTAAAGACTGAATTTAATCCCTTTTTGCTCATCCTTCTCCTTCTGGTCTGATTTTCTTTGTAGGTCATCTTTCACTTTCTTTGCCTTATATTCAAGCTGGTCAATTTTGGATTTCAAGGCACTATTTTCTTGTTTAAGTTCATGTATTTTCTTTTCCCATTTGTCTTCAGCCTCTCTTGATTGGTTTTTGAGTTCTTGAGTTAATTGAATTTTGAGTTCTTCCAAAGTCTGTGTCCATTTCCCTGAAATTTATGGTTTTTTCCCTTGGTGTCCCTTGATACTCCTCTGATCCATTTGCACTTTGTTCATTTCCTGAATAGAATCTGTTGGTTTTTTCTTTTTCTATTGTTTACTCACAATTTTTCCTTCTTCCCCCACCATAATTGACTGTAATCTTGCTCCTTGGATTATTCACTCTATTTTGGGGTTTGAGCTATTCAGCCCTGGAAAGGCTTCTTCTCTGCTCTGTTGACTCATTAGATTAGTGCGATTAGTGAGCCCTGGGGCAAGATCTTCCCAGCTGGTAGTGAAAATTAAAAATGTGATTGTGGCTACTTTCACTGCAGTCTGTGGGGGAGGAATTTTGGAGCTTCCCTGCCCTCTGAGGACTTCTTATCTGCCATATTGATAAGATTAAGCCAGGGTGGAGCTGATCTGCAGAGGTTGATGTACCCCGAGGCCAAAATCTCAGGAAAAGGGGGGAAGCAATGTAAGATGAAGTGTTTGGTCACCTTCTCTGTGCTTTTCCTGTAGCTGCCTCTCTGCCATCTGTGATCAGAGCTTTGAATATAGCACAGCTGTACCAATGAGGCACTCCCTCCCTCTGGACTAGTGCCCTTGCCCACCCAGAGGTTCCAGGATCTGCTGGAGACATTAGGTGGGAGAGGGGACCTGGGAATCTTCTTTTTTCCTTTCCCCTCAAACCTGATAGTTCAAGAATTCAGGCTCTCTCTCTCTCTCTCTGTCTCTCTCTCTCTCTGTGACCTTTATAATTTTTGCATGCTATTATGTTCCCTCTTACAAATGAGGAATCTGAGATTAAGTGACTTGTCCTGGATTACACATGTAGTAAGTGTCTGAGATCAGATTAGAACTCAGCTCTTTCTAACTCTAGGTCTGGTACTCTGAAATCAAGACCGTTTTGCAATGCCAAGTTCTCTTGGGGCAAGTGCTTAGGTTGAACAGTATTGTTATCTCTACTAAGGAGGCCAAGGCTGGCTATAACTACTGGCTATAAGTACTTAGGTGTCATCTTCACAAGGGTTATTTATCTAGATGATGCCTGTGGGAGATGGATGTTGTCTAAACAGACTACCAATGGTAACTGGTTAATATCTGACACTTTGGGCAGAACCCTTAGTAATGTGTTGAGCATCATAAGTCTAATAAAGGCTCTACAATATAAGTAAGCATCTTGAAGACAAGGACTTCCTTTAATTTTAGTTTGCATTCTAAGCTCTTTGCACAGTATCTAACACATAATAGGGACTTAATCATTTGTTGAATTGAATTGAAAGGGAAAATAAGGACCTACAACCATAACTTCTAATTCCAAGACCAATAGCTTTTCCCTATATCCTGATTACTTCTAATAGTCATTTTGAAGGTCCCAAAACTAATGCATATAAGGTGCTTTGTAAACCTTAATATACTGTATAAAATTAAATGCTTTTATTGCTAAAATAACATAAAGTCATGGAATGAAATAGCATTTATCAGAGGTTATCAAGCACCTCAGGCCACATCTCCTTTTACCTTTACCAGAGAAATGATGATTATTTTGTCTACTGCTGTGATCTTAAAGCAGCAAAAATAAAATTAAAAAAAAATGTTTTATCCAAACAGCTCTTTGTGCAAAAGGCTGTGCTGCATGTCACACAGAATTCTGTACAAAAGTTCTGAGGAGTGAAGAAATCTAAAGAATTAAAGGCAGTTCAGTTTCAGACCAATTCCATGAAAATGAATTTGACTTGAAACACAAAACTCACAGATTCAATGGAAGAGAAAATTGAATATACACCGGATTTACTGGAAGTGCATTTGGATAGTTCAAGAGATCATCTGCACTCTCAAATACAAACTTCAGCTTGTATTTTAAATTCTTTTGTCCTGCTTTCCAAAGGCAGAGCCTGTCATCATTGGTAAATACTATAAAACTTTAAAGAATAAGGTCAATTTATACACTATATTTTTATGGACATATGACTTAAACAAGCTGCTTCTGACACTTTTTTACCTGTGTTGTTTTAGGCAAGTACTTTAACCTCTCTGAAAATTATATCCATATTACTACAAATTGAAAATTATTATATATGTTAAATTACTATATAAATATCAGTTGTTGCTAGTTATGATACAATGAACTCTCCACTGCACATTTTAGGGATTTTCCATGTGAGTAATTTCTTTTTCTTCTTCACAGTTTTTACAGTTTTCTTCTCTTTTTTTCCTTACCTATCCCCTGAGCTTCCAAATGGTTTTCCCCTTAACTCAGGGGTTGGCAACATATGGCTCTGAAGCCATATCTGGCTCCACCTCCCCAACGGCCAGTCTGGGCAGAGCCCCAGGATATGCCCCAGGGGGCCCTTCAACCCCCCTCCCCATATTCCAGCACCTTCAGCCTCCATCCTCCTCCTTCCACAGGCCATTATGGCTCTCACGGCCAAAAAGGTTGCCGACCATTGCCTTAACTTGATGTTTAAAGGAAAAAAATGAATGTGATATTAATAATAATTGCAAAGGTAAATCTTTTAGCAAAAGAATGAAAACATCAGAACTTCTGGGGGCAGAGTCAAGATGAGAGAGTTGCTCAAGCTCACCAAGAGAATCACTTCCAACAAATATTAAAATAACAACACAAAACAAATACAAGAGTGAAAGAACCAACAAGGAGGCAGAGAGAAACAACTTTGTGTTGTTATTTTAATATTTGTTGGAGGGTATTTTCATGGTGACCTTGAGCTTCTCTGCTCTACTCTGCCATTTTTGCTCCACCCCCAGAAGTCTGGTTCATGATTTTAGATACATGCTATTTATCATTTTGAGGAATTTACTCTTTCCTCTAATGTTCTCTAGAGTTTTTAAAATAAAAATGGGTATTGTATTTTTTCAAAAGCTTTTTCTGTATGTGTTTAAATCAGTGGTTCCCAAACTTTTTTGGCCTACAACCCCCTTTCCAGAAAAATATTACTTAGAGCCCCTGGAAATTATTTTTTTTAATTTAAACATTTATTAATATTCATTTTTAACCTGTTTACATACTTTATGCCCCTACTTTCCCCTTCACCCCCCTGCTCTCCCCCCACCCATGGCCGACGCACATTTCCACTGGTTGTAACATGTGTCCTTGTTCAGGGCCTATTTCCATATTGTTGTTAGTTGCATTAGTGTGGTTGTTTCGAGTCCACATCCCCAATCATGTCCACCTCAGTCCATGCATTCAAGCAATTGTTTATCTTCTATGTTTCCTCTCCTGCAGATCTTCCTTTGAATGTGGGTAGCATCTTTACCATAAATCCCTCAGAGCTGTCTTGTGTCATTGTATTGCTGCTGGTTCAGAGGTCCATTACATTCGATTTTACCACAGTATATCAGTCTCTGTGTACAATGTTCTTCTGGCTCTGCTCCTTTCGCTCTGCATCAGTTCCTGGAGGTCTCTGCAGTTTGCCTAGAACTTCTCCAGTTTATTATTCCTTTTAGCACAATAGTATTCCATCACCCGCATATACCACAGTTTGTTCAGCCATTCCCCAATTGAAGGACATACCCTCCTTTTCCAGTTTTTTGCCACCACAAAAAGTGCAGCTATAAATATTTTCATACAAGTCTGTTTATCTATGATCTCTTTGGGGTACAAACCCAACAATGGTATGGCTGGATCGAAGGGCAGGCATTCTTTTATAGCCCTTTGAGCATGATTCCAAATTGCGAGCCAGAATGGTTGGATCATTTCACAACTCCACCAGCAATGCATTAATGTCCCAATTTTGCCACATCCCCTCCAGCATTCATTTACTCTACCCTTCTTTCATTTTAGCCAATCTGCTAGGTGTGAGGTGATACCTCAGAGTTGTTTTGATTTGCATTTCTCTAATTATTAGAGATTTAGAACACTTTCTCATGTGCTTATTGATACTTTTGATTTCTTTACCTGAAAATTGCCTATTCATGTCTCTTGCCCATTTATCAATTGGGGAATGGCTTGATTTTTTATACAATTGCTTTAACTCCTTGTATATTTGAGTAATTAGACCCTGTCAGAGTTTTTCGTTATAAAGATTTTTTCCCAATTTCTTGTTTCTCTTCTGATTTTTACTACATTGTTTTTGTTTGTACAAAAACTTTTTAGTTTAATATTATCAAAACCATTTAATTTACATTTTGTAATTTTCGCTTTCCTTTCCCAGAGATCTGACAGGTATATTATTTTGTGTTCACTTAACTTATTTATAGTTTCCCTCTTTATATTCAAGTCGTTCACCCATTCTGAATTTATCTTGGTGTAGGGTATGAGATGTTGATCTAAACCTAATCTCTCCCATATTGTTTTCCAAATTTCCCAGCAGTTTTTGTCAAATAGTGGATTCATGTCCCAAAAGTTGGGCTCTTTGGGTTTATCATACACTGTCTTGCTGATGTCATTTACACCAAGTCTATTCCACTGATCCTCCTCTCTATCTCTTAGCCAGTACCATATTGTTTTGATGACTGCTGCTTTATAGTATAGTTTAATATCTGGTACTGCCAGGCCCCCTTCCTTCACATTTTTTTCATTATTTCCCTTGATATTCTTGATCTTTTGTTATTCCAAATGAAATTTGTTATAGTTTTTTCTAATTCAGTAAAGAAGTTTTTTGGTAGTTTGATAGATATGGTGCTAAATAGGTAAATTAATTTGGGTAGAATTGTCATTTTTATTATGTTAGCTAGTCCTACCCATGATCAACCAATGGCTTTCCAATTGTTTAGATCCAGTTTTATTTTTTTGGAAAGTGTTTTGTAGTTGTTTTCATATAATTACTGTGTTGTTTTGGTAGATAGATTCCTAAGTATTTTATATTGTCTAGGGTGATTTTGAATGGTGTTTCTCTTTCTACTTCTTGCTGCTCTAGTGTGTTGGAAATGTATAGAAATGCTGATGATTTATGTGCATTTATTTTGTATCCTGCAACTTTGCTAAAGTTGTTGATTATTTCTACAAGCTTCTTAGTTGATTCTCTAGGATTTTTTAAGTAGACCATCATATCATCTGCAAAGAGTGATAGCTTAGTCTCCTCCTTGCCTATTTTGATACCTTCAATTTCTTTTTCTTCTCTAATTGCAACTGCTAGTGTTTCTAGTACTATGTTGAATAATAGAGGTGATAATGGGCATCCTTGTTTTACTCCTGATCTTATTGGGAAGCCTTCTAATTTATCCCCATTACATATGATGTTTGTTGATGGTTTTAGGTATATACTGTTTATTATTTTTAGGAAGGGTCCTTCTATTCCTATACTTTTCAGTGCTTTCAATAGGAATGGATGCTGTATTTTGTCAAAGGCTTTTTCAGCATCTATTGAGATAATCTTGTGATTTTTGTTTGTTAGACTGTTGATATGGTCAATTATGTGGATGGTTTTCCTAATGTTGAACCAACCTTGCATTCCTGGTATAAATCCCACCTGATCATGGTGGATGATCTTCTTAATTACTTGCTAGAGTCTCTTTGCTAGTATTCTATTTAAGATTTTTGCATCTATGTTCATTAGGGAGATTGGTCTATTGTTTTCTTTCTCTGTTTTTGATCTTCCTGGCTTTGGAATCAGTACCATATTTGTGTCATAAAAGGAATTTGGTAAGACTCCTTCTTTGCTCATCATATCAAATAATTTGTATAGTATTGGGATTAGTTGCTCTTTGAATGTCTGATAGAACACACTTGTGAATACATCAGGCCCTGGCGATTTTTTCTTAGGGAATTCTTTGATGGCTTGTTCAATTTCTATTTCTGATATGGGATTATTTAGGGATTCTATTTCTTCTGCTGTTAATCTAGGCAGTTTATATTTTTGTAAATATTCGTCCATATCTCCTAAATTGTTATATTTATTGCCATATAATTGGGCAAAATAGTTTTTAATGATTGCCTTAATTTCTCCTTCATTAGAGGTGAGGTCTCCCTTTTCATCTTTGATACTGTCAATTTGGTTTTCTTCTTTCCTTTTTCTTATTAGATTGACCAGTACTTTGTCTATTTTATCTGTTTTTTCAAAGTACCAGCTTCTAGTCTTATTTATTAATTCAATAGTTCTTTTACTTTCGATTTTATTAATTTCTCCCTTGGTTTTTAGTATTTCTAATTTAGTTTTCATCTGGGGATTTTTAATTTGCTCACTTTCTAATTTTTTGAGTTGCATGCCCAATTCATTAATCTCTGCTCTCCTTAATTTGTTAATATATGCACTCAAGGATATAAATTTCCCCCTGAGAACTGCCTTGGCCGCATCCCACTGAGTTTGGTAGGATGTCTCATCATTGTCATTCTCTTCAATGAAATTGTTGATAGTTTCTATGATTTCTTCTTTGACAAATTGGTTTTGGAGAATCATATTTTTTAATTTCCAATTTGTTTTTGATTTCCCTGTCCAGGTGCCCTTACTAATTATTATTTTTATTGCATTATGATCTGAGAAGGTTACATTTATTATTTCTGCTCTTTTGCATTTGTTTTCAATGATTCTATGCCCTATTACATGGTCAATCTTTGTGAATGTACCATGTGCAGCTGAAAAGAAGGTGTATTCCTTTTTGTCCCTATTTATTTTTCTCCACATATCGATTAAATCTAATTTTTCTAGGACTTCATTCACCTCTCTTACCTCTTTCTTATTTATTTTTTGGTTTGATTTATCTAGATCTGAAAGAGGAATATTTAGATCTCCCACTAGTATGGTTTTACTATCTATTTCCTTCTTGAACTCTGCCAGTTTCTCCTTTATGAATTTGGATGCTATGCCACTTGATGCATACATATTGAGCAGTGTTATTTCCTCGTTGTTTATACTGCCTTTAATCAGGATGTAATGACCTTCCCTCTCTTTTTTAATCATATCTATTTTTACTTTGGCTTTGTCAGAAATCATAATAGCCACTCCTGCCTTCTTTTTCTCATTTGACGCCCAAAAGATTTTGCTCAAACCCTGAACCTTAAACTTGTGTATGTCCACCCGTCTCATATGTGTTTCTTGTAGACAGCATATGGTAGGATTTTGGTTTCTAATCCACTCTGCTATTTGGTTCCCTTTCATGAGCGAGTTCATCCCATTCACATTCAGAGTTATAATCATCAGTTGTGCATTTGCTGACATTTTTGTATCCTCCCCTATTCCTACCCCCTTTTTCTTATACTGTTTCTGTTTAAACCAGTGTTTTGCTCTTAAGCCGCTATCCCTTATCCCCTCCCTTGATTAACTTCCCTTTCTACCCACTCCCTTATTTTTCCCCTCTTTTTGTTTTTAAAGGCCTAATAAATTCCCTCCTCCTTGTTCTCCCCTCCCTTTTTTGACCTCCCCACTCCCCTGCTCCCCTTGGTTTATCCCTTCTGACTTTCTCAGAAGGGTTAGATAAGAGTCTTATGTCCCAATGGATAGTATAGCTACTCTTCCCTCTCCGGGTTGATTACACTAAGAGTAAGCTTTGATTATTACCTCTTAATGCTCTCTTCCTCTCCTTCTTATAATAGTATTTGTCCCCTCTCCTTCCTATGCCCTCTTTGTGTGTAATAGAATATCCTATTTTTCTTATTCACTCAAGTTTCTCTTGGTGTCCCCTACTATTCACCCCCTCTTTCCCATCACCCTTGTCATCTTAGATTATTTAGTGTTCCACCCTCTCCCTGTGAATTATTCTTCTGATTACTATAATAGTGAATAGTATAATAGTGAATAGAGTTCAATACAGAGAATTATACATTACATTTCTCTACATAGGAATATAGATAATTAGATTTTACTGAGGCCCTTAAAAAGGCAAATTTAAAAATTATGAGTTTTCTTTCTTTCCCCTCTGTTTCTTATTTACCTTTTCATGTTTCTCTTGATTTTTGTGGTTGGATATCAAACTTTCCATTTAGCCCTGGTCTTTTCTGTGCAAATACTTGGAAATCTTCAATTTTGTTCAATGCCCATACTTTCTCCTGGAAGTATATAGTCAATTTTGATGGGTAGTTGATCCGTGGCTGAAGACCCAGCTCTCTTGCCTTTCTGAATATCGTATTCCAAGCCTTGTGGTCTTTTTTTTTTTTTTTACCCTTGTACTTCGGTGTATTGTCTCATAGGTGGAAGAGTGGTAAGGGTGGGCAATGGGGGTCAAGTGACTTGCCCAGGGTCACACAGCTGGGAAGTGGCTGAGGCCGGGTTTGAACCTAGGACTTCCTGTCTCTAGGCCTTACTCTCACTCCCCTGAGCTACCCAGCTGCCCAAGCCTTGCGGTCTTTTAGCGGCGAGGCTGCCAGATCCTGTGTGATCCTCATTGGTACCCCTTAATATTTGAATTGTCTCTTTCTGGCTTCTTGTAAGATTTTTTCTTTTACTTGGCAGCTCTTGAATTTGGCAATTATATTCCTGGTTGTTTTCTTATCTGTATGGAATGTCAAGGGTGATCTATGGATCCTTTCAATGTCTATATTGCCCTCTTGTTATAGGACTTCAGGGCAATTTTGCTGAATAATTTCTTTTAGTATGGAGTCCAGGTTTCTATTAATTTCTGGTTTTTCTGGAAGACCTATGATTCTCAAATTGTCTCTTCTAGACTGGTTTTCTTGGTCTGTCACTCTCTCATTGAGATATTTCATGTTTCCTTCTATTTTTTCAGTCTTTTGACTTTGTTTTATTTGTTCTTGTTGTCTTGAGAGATCATTAGCTTCTAATTGCTCAATTCTAGCCTTTAGGGACTGGTTTTCGGCTATAATCTTTCGGTTTTTGGCTATGATCTTTTGTTTTTCCTTTTCAATCTGGTCATTTCTGGTGTTCAATTTGCTTATCAGTTCATTTGATTTCTGAGCCTCACTTTCCAATTGCAAAATTCTGCCTTTTAAACTGTTATTTTCTTGCCAGATCTCTTCCATCTTCCTCAAAATCTCAGTTTTGAAGTCTTCCATAGCTTGTGACCCATTTTCCTTATTTGAGGAGGGTCCGGATGCTTGTTTGTTCTCCCCTCTGTTTGCTCGGTTGTCTGGATTTTCTCTGTGTAAAAGTTGTCGAGTATTAAAGACTTCTTTTTCTTGTTGTTAATCTTTCTCTTCTGAACTTCCTGAGTCTGGGTAGCCATTGTTAGCCCAGCAGCTTCTCAGCTTTATCCTTGCGCTCAGAGACTGTCTGCGGTATTTTGGCTCCTGAGGTCTGAGGTCTGTTTTTTTCCAAGGTCAAGCCCCCTGCTGGACCCCCTTGCTTGATCCTCTGCCCGAGGTTTCTTTACAAGTCTCAGGGAGCTGCTTCCACAGTTGTATACCCGTCTGCACTGGTTCCCCACTCAGCGTTTCAGAGCCTTAGTTCGAGGCTCTGTCTGCTTCCACCCACGCCTCTGCCTGTGCCTGTGCTCCGTGTCCACTCTCAGTGTTCGTGCTCGTTTTTTAGCTTTTTGGGGTCCTAAATCTTGCTGCTCTCAAGAACAGGCCCTGGAGCTGCCAATGACTCAATGGGTGCCCTAAATTTGCTCTATTTCTTTTTAGCTGGCTTTGGCGTTATAGGTGGTGTGTGTGGAGGGGGTGGGAGGGGTGGTTGCTCAGCCCGCAATTTAGTGAGAGCTGGTTCACCCCTTTATAGCATGGAAATGTCCCGATTCCACGTACCTTCCACACTGCACCCTGTTGTGGGGTTCCTCTGTTCGTCTGGACTTGTTTTTATGTCCCCTTGAGGAGTCTTGTATGTTTTGGTCAGGAGAGGTTAAGCACTGCTTTTTACTCTGCCGCCATCTTAACCCAGAACCTTTTTTTTTTAAATTTTAATGACAATTAATAGGAAAGATAAATGCACCTGTGACCATCACTGCCCCCCTGGATTACTGCAGCACCCACCAGGGGACAGGGGTGCCCTCTTTGGGAATCACTGGTTTAAATAATTATATTGTATCTGTAGGTTTGTCATTCATGTAGTCAATTATGTGGATAGTTTTCCAAATATTGAAGCATCCCTTTATTCCTATGTAAAACCTACCTGGTCGTATTGTATAATCCTGGTATATGGCGCTGCAATCTTCTTGCTACTATTTTGTTTTTAAATTTTTTCATTAATATTCATTTGGGATATTGATCTATAGTTATCTTTCTCTGATTTTGTTCTTCTTGGTTTAGGGATCAGCACTATTTTGGGATTATAAAAACAACTTAGTAGATTTCTTCATCAGCTATTTTTCTGAATATTTTATGTAGTATTGGAATTAATTGTTCTTTAAATGTTTGGTAGAACTCACTGTGAATCCATCTGTTCCTGAGGCTTTTTTCTTAGGGTGTTCATTGATGGCTTCTTCAATTTTTTTTTTTTGAGATGGAACCATGGAACTCTTATGATGCAACACATAAAATAAAGTTAGTAACACACATAACATTTTTCTCACTAGTAATTCCTTAGAATTTTGTGACTTTTTTGGACTGAGATCTTAAAAAATAATTTATTACACATTAATTTTAGATAATTCAATTTCCATGACACATGAAGTGTATAGTACAATAAATATTGTGCTTAAAATTAAAACATTTTTAATCTGAATCTTATTTTTCAGGGTGTCAGTGGAGTGAGATTGTTGTAACTGAATACTATACTGCTGTAAACTTCTCTATTTTGGCTATCCTCTGAAAACCAAGGGAAATGTTGCTTGGACTTTATACTTGCTACTCTCAGGAGATGCCAAGATTGTTGAAGTCTTGCCATCACTTTAGACCCCAAAGAAGTTGCACAATGTATTGTGGGTATAATTGCAATACAAAACTACTTTAAAAGGCAAAGAATGAAAATATATACCCAAAGCACAGGGAATGTTTTACAACAGTAGGGTGTATAAAACCAATGAAGTGACTAGCTGCTCCATAAACTCATACACATTGTGTCTCATTTTTTCCCCTCACCTACCCATAGCCATAAATGAACATGGTTTCTAGCACAAAATGGAAAAAAGTTACTAATAAAATCACACAAATGCTTGAAGCTAAGAAAGTTAAATGTGTAAATACTGAGGATTGAATACATGCATTCATTTGGGAATAGGTATCCATTTTACCCAACAGTGAAGGAGAGGAAGGGACTTAAAAAAATAGGAGGATGAGATAAGAGGGAGAGTATATTAATGGAGGCGGCAGCGAGAAGCAAAGCAAACTTTTTGGGAGGAAAAAAGTGAAAATAGAGTATATAAGGAAAGAGTCACACATGGAGTGAATGTATGTGGCCAAGTCAATTCAGTCTCTGACAGTACAAAAGCTTTAATTCTTTTCTCTTCTTGTAGAATCTTTGGGTTCCTTCTTCTCTCTAGAGGTAATTTGATGCTTCAGTGGATGGAACATTAGTCCTAAAGGCAGGGATACTTGAGTTTAAATTTGGCTCCAGACACTTATTAACTGAGTAACAATGGACAAGTCTCTTAGCTCTGTCTATAGCTGCTTCTCATTGTTATTTGGGGATGATAATAATAATAATAGTAATACCTACCTGCCAGGATTGTTGTGAGGATCAAATAAAATAATATTTGTAAATTGTTAAATACATGTGGTATATAGAAAGTGACATATAAAAAGCACTAAAAGAATTTCCTTTTCTCTAAAAGGATGCTACTGCTGTTTCAGGCTTTCAGCATTAAGTATTAACTTTAGGGCTATATGTAACTCTGGAATCCACTCCCTGAAGGGTAATGATGTTAGTGCTGTAGTTATAAAAGTCTCCCTGTTAAATTCGATGTGTATCCTCAATCAGTTTCATTGGTCAGTGGCAAGGAAGCTCTTCCCCTGAAGCAAGCTACTCATAGAAGGCTACATATCCAGGGTTTAAGTTCCTTTTAATTTTTCTTTCCTTGGTTTTCTCTCCCGATCCACTCAATTTTCAAATCTCATCTGATTTATGATTCAGCATAGTTTGTGGTTCCTATCATATTCTCTGCGTTAGACAAGTGTCCCTAGGGTTCTTCATGAGGAAACTGCTTTTTAATTCCTCTATCACACTCCTCTAATGGAGACAAATGACAAAGACTACTCTGATTAGAGGTGATTGAAACCTTGGTGCTATTTCCCCTAGAAACAAAATATCTGCCTACATTTTCCACAAAAAAATATCAAATATAGCAATAGTAATCATAATAATCGGGACCACATATTTAATATAATTTAGTTTCCTAAAATAAGTCTAAACCAGTTTGGGAGGCTCTAAGCCAATTTGTATCTCTAAGCTAAAGAAATACTACAATAAAATAAATTCATTATTACAGAAGAATTTAGAAGGAAGAAAACATTTATGCTACTTCTCTTCTCAGAAGTTTGGCCACCAGCTTCTCTTTTGGGGAGGCGAGTAGAGGGTGACCATTATGAAAGAGAAAGGGCCGATGAAAAACACAGCTTGCTTCCACACATCTGTTTGCATAAAAATAATGGTGTCACATTGTCTTCGAAGACCACGCAGCTTAGAATATCATTATTCCAAAAATAGCAACATTACCTAAAGTAGTCAATGATTCTACATACTTATTGGTCATGGAAAAGTGGAAATATCACTCATTTTGAGGCCAAGCATTCTATGAGTAAAGTTAATGCCATATGGAGGTAATCTAATATTAATTTTGCAATCCTTGAATAAGCATCATCCTCAAATCTGCTAAGTGGAGTTACTGATTTAGGTTTTTTCCTAGACTGATAATTTACTTGTGCAATGGTACTGTCATCAGATGAGATTAATCACAAGACTGGTGCATCCTTTTGCTAAGAACATTTTCATAATTCATTCGAATATGACCCAAGTAGAAAAGTTTCTAGTTAAGCTCTCTAAATCTTATGCTTTTTTAAAAATAGAAAATGTGGTGTATTCGTGTTGGGGCACATTTTAATTTTATTAGGTTTTAGGGGAAGGACATAGTCAAATGATTACACTAGCAGAGAATATAATATTGAAGGTAAAGAGCTATTGTAGCTCATGAAAATTCTAGAGTTTTCAAGACAAAATGCTTTACAGACACATGACTGAGACCTGGCCAGATGAAACAGAAGACTGACACTTTAGGCTGAGTATTTAAAATAGATTCTATTTAAACTCATGTGACTTTATATATTGCTTAGTGATATGAATGGAAAACTACATCACTGATATCATAGGATCACAGATTTAAAGAAGCAGCAATATATAAACTCCAAAGGAGCCCATTAAGAATGAGCCACTGATTGGACATGATATCATATAACTATGAACCCCGCTTCTAGGGAAGGACAAGGGCAGTAGATCACTTGAGTAGGGCTAAAGCTGATCTCGTGTCCATTCTAGACCCAGCACAAATATGCTGAGCAAGTGGAGGGCTACCGACTTAGACTAGCAGGCATGAACCAACCTAGATTGGAAAAAGAGTGCAGATGGATGCTTCCATGATGATCTTTATTTGGATCAGACCTATGAGTGGCCACTGTATCTCTGGGCTGATTAGAAGAGAGACACTTAGCTAGTAAATCAGTCAATGAATTACTTGATTGATCAATCAAATAAATAGATAAATGGGTAAATAAATGAATAGATAGATGAATGAATGAACAAATAGCAAAAGACAAAATGAATGAATGTAAATGTACAAATAAAGGTCACAATTTACACTACATAAGAATAAGTATGATAATCTCAGCTTCAACTCTTATTAGTAATTTAACCAAGAGCAAGTCATTTAATTTTTGTGAATCTCAATTTTCTCATCAATAAAAGGCCAGTGCTATTATTTATATTATAGAATTGATAAGAATTTATTTTGTAAACTTAATATATGAATAAATATAATATATGTAAACCTTAATATATGTTCATCACTTAGTCTATTTGTCTTCTATTAGTAGTCATTTCATCAATTTATGGTGGATTCAGTTTGTTCATGAATGTATTTATCTACCCTTCCTCAGAGAAGTCCTTGCTAAATTATACTGCTGTATCTTTCTCTATAGAGACTTGAATTTTCTACATTATAGAATGAAAGAATTAATCTTAAAAAGGGTTGAAGTTTCCTTCTTATTCTAAATACCCTGATTTTATAAGGAGAAAGTTTAGAAGTGGAGAGGAATTTAGAGATCATTTGGATCTACCCTATCTTTTATAGATGAGACTTAGCAAAGTGAAATGCCTTTCCCAAGGTCATACTATAAGTTAATGATGGACTAAGGAATAAAACCCAGGTCTCCTGACTACCTTCTCTTTCCTAGAATGATGCTTTCTGCTTTAATACTCTGCCTTCCAGCTACATCTAATGCAATCATTTAGTCTTAATAGAATCTATGCAGTACATCTCTTTCAGTTCAGCATCTTACTTGAGGTTTATCTGAAAATATAACCTTTGGCCTGGAGCTTGGATATTGTCATATTCTTTTAAAAGAATCACTCATTCAAGAACATCTTGTATGAAACAAGTGATTAAAATAAAAATCCAGTTGGTGATCTGTTGTTATTACTCACTACCTCCTTACCTTCTTACCACAGTATTGTAGAAATTAATAAATAATGGCAAAGTGCTGCTATTGAATTACAAAATAATCATAGCAGTATGACACATATTCAGGTCATAATTTGTGTTCTGATCATTTGAAGTTTGTTCTTAAACATTTCAGTTGATTTAAAAAGGAACACAGTGTTGGGGTAATGATGTATCAGGTAAATTTCATTGATTCACTTATTCATCAAAGTTTTATTAAGCAGTTTCTATCTTCAGAACACTATGGAGAAGACTAAAAGTTTATATATGAAATAATCTCTGACATTGTATGACTTAAGGTCCAAGTTTATTTCTGCAAAAGCTTAAATCAAGTACGTGCAGTATGGGAAATTCACAGTCAGAATATTTGACTATATTTGTAAGATATATATACATATATAATCACATATATGTGATTGATATTTAAAATAAAACCTTTATTTTATTTTATTTAATGTATAATATAACACATCCCCTCCTGCTTCATTAAACTATTAATACTTTCAGCTTCAGACACTAGGCAAGGAAGTAGTTTAAGCTCTATTCACCTCAGTTTCCTCATCTATAAAATGGGAATAATAATAGCACTTGCCTTAGTTGGTTGCTATTAGGGTCCTCTCAGATTATATATATATATATGCATATATATATATATATATATATAATTATTATTATTAAGAAAACCCAGAAGCAAGACATAGAAAGAGAAACTTCATTTAAAATGACTGCAGACAAAAATAAAATACCTGGGAGTATATCTGGCAAAACAAACCCAGGA
>NC_058134.1:279422432-279465723 GCF_016433145.1 Gracilinanus agilis | reverse complement strand
AGAAAGGGAAGTACAACAAGGGAGGGGATTATAGGAACTGATTAAAAACAAAACACTGGTATAGAAGGAAACAGTGAAAGAAGAAAGGACAGGACTAGGAGAGAGAATCAAAATGTCTGGGAATGCACAGTTGATAATTATCACTTTTACTCTGATCTTGATCAGGTCAGGGGCTGTGGACTTGATCCAATGAGGCACACCCTTGATTGTTCTGTCTTGGAGTTCCCCCATCTGAGCTTTAGACAAAATGATCAGTACTTAGTACTTAGTACTATCAACCACCCCAAAGTGTGAACTAAGTCCTTATCTCATGCCCAAAGTAGACTTCCTTGGGCTGGGGCCCCAGACTTTTCCACAAATTTGAAATTTTAAGGGGCATGGGTTGATTTGTATCATTATTTTCCAGGGGCAGGTTCTCAGGATCTGGGGCTTGGGTTGGGTTTAGGTTCTGAACTTGTGATAGCAGATGTGGGGTGGGGGTGTGTGGCTTGCTCTTCCTTCCTTGCTACAGCTTCCTGTTGGCTTGGCCCTCCTTTCATCACCCATGCCCCAGATGTTCTTTGCCTACATTTTGGGTTTTTCTTTTCTTGAAAGTTGCTTCACTCTGTCTCTTTCTTGGTTCTTTCACTCCTGTATTTTTTTTTTGTGGAAATATTTTTAAATTGGTTGGAGAAGACTTTCACAGCAACATGGAGCTATTCTGGATCAATCCACCATCTTGGGTCCACCCCTGGAAGTCTTAATAAAATTCTTTTAAAAATGTAGAAGAAAAAGAATAGTCCAGAAAGAGAAAGGGATAGAACAATTTAATTACTATGGTAATAAATTTATACATGCTTTAAAAAAACAAACAATGTAACAGATAATAAAAATAAAATAATATAATACAATAAATTAATAATAAAATACAGTGACAAAAATCAAGATAAAATTCAAAATAAATATCTTCCAATAGGTAACAATGAAATTTATTATATTTTAAGCACCAACAAAGTTGTAAAAGATGAAGAGGTAGAGAAATTTAAAAATAAAATCTTCTATAACACTGTCAATTAATTCAAAGTATGCCTTGGTACTTGATTACTTAAATTCCAAGGGAAAAACCAAGGGCAGTAACATGGTTTTAGAGAATGTGGCTCAAGATTAATCAATGTACAGGGTCAATGATGCAAAAATAACATGGAACTCTTATAGTTGTATATTAATAATCCTTTATTTTTTCTAAGAAAAGAATCAGAAGATAAAGATGAGTCAACACTGAATAATATCAAAATTAATTAAGTTGATTACATTTTAACTGTGAATAAATGAATAATTACTGACATGGTAGTCATTACAAAATCAATTTTTTTAAGACAGGACACCTAGTTATAAGAGCAAAGGTCAAAATTATTGCAAAATTACAAAGGAAAATAAAATAAAAGTGAGAAAAGGATAGAGAGTAAAATTGATTGAATTCAATGTTGAAAATGAACTGTGACAAAGAAAAGGCCTTTTACTCTCTAGCTACTTTGGTTTCATACATGTTCAATTGCTATAAAAAGTCAGCTAAAAATCCTAAAAGCCATGATAATTGTCAAATTCTTGACTTATTTTCCAAGTAGAAAAATATGACAACCATGGGCAAAAGTAGCTTACAATATAAAATCATTTAGAAAATTTTATATAGAATTGTGGTAGGTACTGAGTAGTATCATTTCATAAAGCAAGGAAAACCATGACAGGTCCAGGTAATTTTTAAAAGCTCACTAAAAAATTTAACCATGCAAAGTGAAGCCATTGTCATTTATAAATGAAGACAAAAGGTATGAACCTACTTGTGAAATATGGAAAATAACTACAAATTATCTTCATCATTAAGGACAGTAAAGCCACCTTATTTGGACCCTAACATTGATTACAAATTTCCTTTTAGTGTAAATAGAAATGTCACTGAAGAATTTTTTAAAAAAGAAAATTGTTTAACTATATTTTGTGTAAATAAAGGTGGCTTGTGCTGGAGAAGAAGCAGTTATGGGGCTATCGAAGAACAGATTATTTTCTGGAGGAAGAGAAGATGCTAAAGAAAAGGTGGAAATAATTTTTAGACCTTTTTCCTACCAAAATTAGTTGACTGAGAGAACGTCAGTAACCACTGACCTTTCTGCTTACTTTCCCGACTATTTTTTAAATGAGATTCATCTGCACATGCACCCAGGAAATCAATTGTAATAGCAATAAAAGGAATGAAACAGTCTTTTTATAAGTGATGCTCCGTAGTAGATCAAATTTTTACCATTACTGAATTGGCTGAAGGTTGTAGCAAATATAAAATTTCACCAGGTTTATTTTTTGTTGACTACTAAAATCTACCATTTTATTTGATAGAGCAATGGCTACCTTAAAGACATTCCTCCAAAAAAAAGATATCTCCCATTAGTATGTCAAGATTATAAAATATTTACTAAAAGATATAACAATGTGGATGATATTTATCCACATTGTTATATCTTTTAGATTCAAGGTCAAAAAGGAATTCCATATAAATAGGACAATACTAAAGATGATCCTATTTGTGAACAGCATTATTCTCTCAGCTAGGTGGTGCTGTGGAAACAGCATCAGTCTGGAGTCAAGAAGATCTGAATTCTAATCCAGTCTCAGATACTTACTATTTGTGACTCCAGGCAAGTCACTTGACCTCTTCTTCTTTAAAATGTGTGTAATAATAGTATTTACCTCCCAGAGTAAGTGTGAGGATCAAATGAGATAATAATTGTAAAGTGCTGAGCACAGTGCCTCACATGTAGTTTTTGTTGTTTGTCTTTCATTTGGAAGAGGATCAGACACATCATGAAATCATGTCTTGACCCTTTTGTGAATTGAATTTGTGAGACAAAGTTGTACATAGTTGCCAACCTGATTCTCTCTTCTGGTGTCATCCAAGCCCAGTAGTAAAAAAAAAGTCAGGATGATTAGTGATGACCTGAGAGGCAGTGGCAACTTCAAAGTTAAAGCTCCTGCTTTAACTGCCCTCCAGGTTATCAGGACAAATTATTCTTATCTGGCCATTCTCTGGGGTAAGTCTTAACATACTTGGAGTAGACATCCCCCCAACTTTCCAACAGGTTTGAGGTCGGATGGCTATCCTTAATCTAGCTTAGCCTGCAGCATTATGGGTATGATTGCTGTAAATGCTACTGTTTTTTGGATCCACAAGTGAGAGAACTGGGTGAAAAGTAGACACCAAATGTGGATGAACAGCTCTGAAAATTACTCAGCAATAACTTACATCCGAGTTGCTAGTCCTCCCTGAATGTCCTATATATCGGCTGACACAGAGTAAGTGCTATACAGTTGTAAATTGTTATTGTTATTATTATTCCTCAAAATATTAAGCTCCTTCAAGATAACCATTTCAAAAGTGTTTGGCTCGCAAGATTTTTGAAGAGATATCAAGTATGTTAAGAATACTTATTATCCAGAGTAATCTATCTTGTTGGCTAAATCACCCAAAGATCTTATCTTTAACAGACTATAATTGGAGGAGTAGTGCCTCAAATGGAATAGGAACAGAAAGGAAAGGCAGATTTCCTTTGGGAAACTGCAAAGTTCTTAATGACTCGAAATGACCCTATTGAAAAAAAAAGGACTTCTTTTTAATAACGATATTCTCCTAATAATTTATATCAGGGAGATACAGGAAAAGATAGTCTCTGAAAAAGTGTAAATGACTCTCACCCAGAGAGTAATATAAAGGTCCAAAGGGAGTGTTAATTGGCTCTAACACATACCAAACTGGGGATTACATATGAGAAGTACAGCAAAAATACCATCAAAAATATGTGACATATGACACATATTAGAAATATAAATAAAATAAGGAAATTATATAAAGAGATGAAAAGAGAATAAGAACAATACATACTTTGATCACATTTAAAAAACAAGCTCCACAAAATTAAAGGAGAAAAAAATATCAAAGTAAAACAAATCCAAGGGGAATTCAAAGGCAGGTGTTTATATTAGCACACATATAAATTTAACATATTTTAAACAAATGGTAAACAGTGTGGAGTTTGTGGTTTTGCACATAATTTTTTACATTTGTTTATTTAAATGTTTTTATTGTTCATAGTTACTAAATATATAATAAAATGAAAAAAACAAATAAAATAAATATGTGAGCAAAAAAGATGGACCAGACATGTGAAAAGAATTAAGAATAAATAACAGATGATCCTTGAATTCTTGTAGTATGCTTGGGATATCAAGAGAAAATGAAAAAGTCTTCCTTCACCATAGCACCTGGGTACAAGTCCCATGCTCATGGAGAACATATAGGGGAACCTGGACAAGACTTATGGAAGACAGTCAGGCTTAAATGGGTCGCAATCACCAATGATGTCAATATCCATTTAAACATTTTCAGAGATATTAGGAGTAAGGATGAAGCAAAAACAACTGGAATAATCAGAGAAGGTTTCATGAAAGAGGTGATACCTGAGATGAGTATTATATACTATAAGAAATATATATATATATACATATATATATTAAGGAAGTAAGGTTTTCTGAGAAGTAAAGTTAAAGGATACATTTTTATTTTGATTTATTTTTTCAATAGCAAGCATTTTTAAACATTACAAATATTTTTTAAACATTTTTTTTTATGTTTACATATTTCATTTTCTTTCCCTCCCTTCTTCCAGATCCAATAAGCACTTCTGCTGGGTTATACAAATGTTATCACTTATACTGATTTCCATATTATTCATTTTTTCAAGAAAGCAGTCTTCTAAAATCAAAACCCCAAATTGTGTATCCACGTAAACAAATGTTGTCATTTGTTTTTCTACTGTGTTTCTACTTCCACGGTTCTTTCTCTTAAAGCAAGCATTTTTATTAAAACATTCCTCTATGTCTCTCTCATCCACTGTATAAGCACATAAAAATAACAAAAATAAAGTCCTCAATACAAAGATAAATAATATGACAAAAACAAAATGTCCATATTAGCTATGTCCAAAAACATATAATTCTTTCTGTATTTTGAGGTATCACCAGTCTAGGAGGAGCTGTGTGGTGTGATCCATTTTTATTTTTTTTTGGATTCCTAATTTACCAATGTAATGGTCATAATTAAGTTTTCCAGAATTATTATTTCTTTATTTTTTGATATCTTTTTTTCTTGTCTCCTCATTCTGCATATCAGTCATGAAAGTCTTCCCAGTTTTCTTCTGAAATTGTCCATTTATTATTTCTTATGGCAAAATATGACATTCATATGTCACAATTTATTCATTCATCCCCCACTAGAATATTTCCTTATTTTATAATTGTCGTTCAGTCATTTCAGCTGTATCTGATTATTTGTGATCTCATTTTGGAGATTTCTTGGCCAAGACATTGGAGTATTTTGCTATTTTCTTCTCTAGCCCATATTAAAGATGAGAAAACTGAGGAGAAAAGGATTACGTGATGACCTGGATCACTCAGCATGTAAGTGTCTAAGACCAGATTTGAACACAGGAAGAGGAATCTTCTGATTCTAGCTAGACCCTATCCACTGTAGCACTTTCATTGGCCATTTTGTGGGCTACCATTAAAAGAGTTCCTATAAATATCGTTTTTACATATGGATAATTTTTCCTTTTATTTTGATATCTTTGGAGTATGGAACTAGTAGCAATATTAGAACATTCTTACATGAGGGATGTATTGTTCAAAGGCAGAGAAGATAGGGATGGGATATAGAGCTCAAGAGGAGTTTGACTGGAAGGTCAAGGATACTCAAAAATGAGGAGAATCCATAAGTATGTCAAATGAGTTGCTCCTAAGAGTGCTAAGGCAGTTCAGAAACATTAGCCTTTACAGCTTTGACCTCTAAAAGGCCATTAGCACTTTCATTTTTCTGAATAGAAAAAAATGGTTTGGGCAAAGAGGACATAATGCTATTTTTAATATGAAAATTGATCTACAATTTTCACATTATTCTGCTTCAGAAGTTCAGAAATGTTATTATTCCATCAGAATCTGGTTCGACAAGTATGCCCACAGCCTGTATGGAAGTGTTTATTGTTCTTCGATTTAAAAAAAATGACATTGCTGATACCACCGCTACTTTTGTGGAGGAGTATTGCTAAATTCAACTTTGTAAATAAGACTAAACACATTCATTTGTATCCCACTTATCCTCAGAGCTGCAACTGTTCCAAAATGAATAACATCAGTATCCTTTCATTTTTTTTTTCTTCAACCCTAGGACTTGAGCAAACATTCAAAACTGGGCTAAAAAGATCAAAGTTGCCATACACCTACAATTACATACAGACTTTTGTTCATGAGCAGGGCTGGTTACTGATCAAGATTTTACCACTAGAATTCCATTAACTACTTTAGATCTGACGTATGTGTGCGTGTGTGTGTGTGCGTGTGTGTGTGTGTGTGTGTATGCGTGTGTACATATATCTATAATTTGTTTTCTAGAAACTCAGAGTGGAAAGAGACCTGAAAGGCCATCTAGACTAACTCATTCCTGAACAAAGGATTATTGAGTACAACATACCCAATGAGGGATTCTTCAACTCAGGACCTTTATTGAAATCAAACTCACTGCTTCCCAGGGAGGCCCATTTTATTTTGGATATCTCTAATTGTTGGGACATTTTTTGTTCGTTTGTTCCCTGACATTGAACCTATGTTTGCCTCTCTTTACAACTTTTTCCTACTTCTCCTGGTTCTGCCTCTGAGGTCATATAAAATAAATCTAATATCTACCATATGACATTCATTCAGGTTCCTGAAGATGCCTAATTTCACCCCTCCACAGGCTTTTCTCCTCTCTATGAAACATCCTCAATCCCTTCAGTGAAATCTTACATGCTATGATTTAAGTGCTATCATTGTGGCCTTAGTTGTGTTTCTATCATTTTATTTGATACCATTAAATCATTATTTGAAACCATTAAATCAATCTACAAACTGGAAAGAATCTTGAAAAAATATTTAATGAGGATGATTTTCTAGGATGAAGGGATAAAGGCCCAAATACTTTTTAATGTCACAAGTTAGGTAGAAGCAAGGCTACGATGGAGGTAGTATACTAGGGAAAAACAAAAACAAAAACAAAAACACTTATATGAGAATTGGCAGGATTGCCATTAACTGGGGTTGGGAGTTAATCATTTCATGTCTCCAGTCTCAGTTTCTTGATCTATAAAATGAAATAGTTAGACTACGTATGATCTCTAAGGTCCTTTACCAAACTGAAACAATACAATTCTCCTAGATCTGTGAACTTATGAATGAGTCCTTTGCTCTTTATTTGGATTTTTGTGGGCTAACTTCTTGACTTCAATAAAAAAGTTTCATAGTTTTCTCTTGGGGAGTATAAGTATGTTTACTTCTTGTAGCTTGGCACCAGATCTATTTTTGCAGGAGGAAAGAAGTTTTGAATTGAAAAAGTTGCATCAACAATGTAAAAAGTAATCATTATCATTTATTTACTGAAATCAGCATCACTGAGAATGCAAGATATTATGTTAGTACTGTGGTAGATAGGAGGACTTTTTTATGCAGAAAATCAGTAATCCCATTGTGATATATATACATACATATTTATGCATATGTATGTATAATAAAGAAATGAAAAGATTATTAGTAATAACAATAGTTATAATAACAATAGCAACAAAAAATCTCTTTGACAGTAGGGATTATTTTTTGCACCTTTTTGTATCCCAAGTACTTAGTACAGTGCCTGGCAATAATAGGAAGCTAATACATATTTAATAATCAATAATAATGATGGCTAATAATAATAATAACATAATGATTTCTATGTGTCAGTCACTGTGATAGGTACTTTGAAATTATTATCTCATTTAATCCTCACAACATTTCTGGGAGGCAAGTGCAGTTATTATCCCCAATTAAGAGATGAGAAACTTGAGGCAAACAGAGGTTGTGATTTTCTCTGGGCCACACAGATAGGAAGTGTGTCAAAGGCAAAACTTGAACTCAGGTCATCCTAACCCTAGATCCAATGTTCTATCCACTGAGTCACCTATCTCCCCAACTATGAATTCAACAACATGATCAGGTGACTAGCTAAGCATTTAAATAGCACTCAATGTAAGTTCTATATACATTCTCTCATTTGAACCTTATATCAAAACTGGGAGTGAGATGCTTTTATCATCACTATTGTGTAGATGAGGAAACAAAGACTGAGAGCAGTTAAGGGACCTGCTCAGCATCTCACAGTTTAAAATGTTTGTGAGGCAGAATTTGAATTCATTTTTCCCAAATTCACAGCCCAAGCTCTATCTATCCACTACGTGACTTAAATGCTTCTGAAGAAATCAGATATTTGCCTACAAATAGGATGTTTATAAAAAGAACATTCAAGGTGATATAATGATTGCAATAGTTACAAGAATTTAGCTCTCTGAGGGCACACACAATTTCACTTTCATATTTATATTTCCATTATTAAGCACATTTACTGAAACATATTCATCATCAATTAAGTCCTTTTTTCATAGGGTCATAGGGAAGATTCTTTTTATATCTTGTGTGTCAGCAGGAAGCTGACACAAGGGACACAATGTAGTAAAGGCAAAAACTTCAGAACTGAATGGATTACCCTGGGAAGTAGTAGGTTTTCTTTTTCTATAGGTTGTCAATGGAAGATTGAATTGTATACTTGTTGAGAATATTAGAGAAGAAATCTATGCCTCAATTAAGAGTTGAACTAGCTAACAACTAAATTCAAAAATTGTTTTATAACTTAGAACATTTTTAGAAGTAATAAATTCTGAAGAATTTCTATTTTGTATATGAATTCATTAATCCAAATCTTTCAGTAAAATTTAATAGCATATTACCCAAGCATCCCAGTACATGGATATGGTAGAACATTATTAAATTTGAAAAATAATTATCTTCTATTTTGGAATCCTCTCATATTCCACAATAAGCCTAATTTGAAAATGTGTAAGTATGCATAATCTACTTTCTAGTTCATAAAACAAACATGGACAGTGATGGCACAAATAATGAACATAATGATTATGATAGTGACTTGAGTTTTATAGAGCCTCACCCTTGATTTTAGACCTTTACTCTAAAATGATGAACAGATTAATTCTTTTAGTAGAAAAGCTCATACAAAAAATAACTGCTCTGTTTTCTTTTTCTTTCTTATATCATTCTAATATGCAGTGAAAGGGCCAATGAGTAGGAGGTGGATGAAGAAGGACAAAAAGCTATGTTGGAAATACCTAATATGCATGTATAGATATGAATAGTACAGCACAAACAAGACTTTGCCCAGAGTGTCAACAATTCCGGGATGAGTTTCTTCCTGAAGACAATCATGATCTCTATACTTTGCTTTCTGGCATACCTGCAATGATTTATGGGTAGACTAAGTCTCTCTAACATAAACAAACTTCAGGGAAATTTATTCCCATAGGAAAGAAGGCTGTTCCTAGGCAACACAATGAAAAACAGATGCTGAACATCCTAAGTAGTTTTAATAACCATTGAATCAGAGTTCCATTACTCATAACTTTACTAATCTCCTAATTTTATATTCCCCTCTCCCCAAATTGTACTAACCTTATTCATCTTTCCATTCTGTGCTACCACAAATTTATTTCGTCTCCTCAACTCACTTATAAGGCTATACGAAAATCATTATGCTCATGATTAGAGAATATACATTTTTTGAGTCCTGCTGGTGTGTACAAAGTCCAATTCTGTCATTTCAAGATAAAAATGTTCTTATATAAGTTATAAAAAAAGCTTTTGTTAATCCAGGAAAACATGAAATATGAAATAAACAAAAGTTCTTCTTTTCATAGAGACTCATAGTTTTTCATAGGGACTCCCAAGTCCCCTAACCCCTATGAAGTAAAAGGCCAGCATACCTATATATGGATTTGGACAATCCTTTATGCTGCTTTTGTCACATACTACTATCCTGCCAATGACTTTTTCCTGGGTGAAATGATTTTATGCTTACAAAGGGAAACATGTCTTATATAAGCAACTTTTGGGGGGTAGTGCTTGTACTATTCCCTCCATTTTAATGATAAGAAAACTGAAAGCTGTGAAATAATTTTCATACCACACCACAAATATATCATGATTTCATGATTTCCAGTATTCTTTCTAGTCTCCACGGAGAGTGTGGATAAACTTTAAAGTGGATAAACAGATAATCAGTACTTTGTCTATGAGAGTGCTCTTACTCTGTCTCTGCCTCATGCTTCTCTGTACTCTCAGTCTCTGTTACTCTCTCTGATTCTGTATATCTGTTTATAGTGCTCAGTTTTTGTCTCTGTTGCTCTCAGTCTTTCGAATGTTGGTTTAATTCAAAATAAAAGGAACAAAATTTCAAAAGAAAATATGAAAAATCTCATAAAATGATACCATTATTTTTGTTTCATATAAAAATGAATTAGATGGTGTTCCTAAATATAGTTGATCAAACTGAAAGGATTTTTGTGTAGCCTACAATCCTTTCTACAATGAGAACACAAAATATGCATTCTTTACTTTCAAGATGTTCCTACTGTTTCTTGATACCGACATTATAAGAAGCACTATTCTCATGCAAGGGGTTTTGTATTCATGCCTCAAACTATGTGATTATGGAACAGTCGCTTAACTTCTCAGATAACTCTAAAATTAGATATTGCAGATGAGTTACCAAATTGTTATGAATGGGAGGTGACTGTATCAGAAGTTCTCCACAATGAAGAACTAGATCTATAAATAGAAAGAAATATGTATATATATGGAAAGAGAAATTTTGATATGGATATTGTAATGTATAGAAATAGTCAGCCATTTTCTGTAGGTGCAAAAAGCAGTTTGCCCCTTTATAACACAGAACCTGACAAGGCAGCCCTGGGCATGTGCCAATCTGGCAGTAGGCAAAGGAGTATAAATTGGGGTGCACCAACTCCTCAAGCCCATTTCTTTTTCTTTGAGTTGGGAGGCAGGAGGTTATCTATCTGTTGTCCGGGCCCTAGGAGAAGGGAGATTGGTATAGGCAGGCAGGCAAGGTTTAAACTACATTAAAATACATTGCTAGCTATAACAATCATCTTAGTATTGATAAGGCCTATGAGTCTTAATTATTTTTTTTTAAACCCTTGTTCTTCGGTGTATTGTCTCATAGGTGGAAGAGTGGTAAGGGTGGGCAATGGGGGTCAAGTGACTTGCCCAGGGTCACACAGCTGGGAAGTGGCTGAGGCCGGGTTTGAACCTAGGACCTCCTGTCTCTAGGCCTACCTCTCACTCCACTGAGCTACCCAGCTGCCCCCTATGAGTCTTAATTATTAAATAAGATCATCTCTTAAACCAACAAGAATCAACAACAGTCTCTGAGCCAGAGAAGACTCTCAAAGTCCCCTGGGCTCAGCACCAACAGAAGCCATACCAGCTTCTGAGACAGGGGAGACTCTCAAAGACCCCTAGACTCAGCACCTAGGCCAACTTTATGTTTAGACATTACATAAGCTATTATACTTATTATTAGACAAGATAAATAGGGTTCACCTACTTCCCTCTCTCCCATCTCCCAGTTTATCTTTCTGTCAATTCATCCAAATAAAACCTGTTAATCTTCAAGCCTCTGATAGTCTTATTTAAGAGTTGATAACTTACCTTATTGAAAACAACATCATATATAGATAATCATAGTCAGATTGAAGAAACTAGCTTAGCTGATCCAATTACATCTAGATCAAGCTTGTGCTAAACCAATAAATATTGTTAAGGTCCCAGGAAGTCAAGACCTACTTCCTAGTTACCTCTAAGCCAACAGATATCTTTGAGCTGTTACTAAGGTACTAAATCTGTCTTAGAATTCTAATACTCTTCAGTGATAAAGAAATATATATATGGAAAGAGAAATTTGGATATGGGTACAGAAACTAATGCAAAAATCTAGATAGAGATACAGATAGAGGTAGATATAAATATGGATACAGATACATATTCATATGTAAAACAAAGATATAAATATAATTACAGATATAGAGAGAAGTCAATATAGCTATAGAGATACAGACACAGGTAATATATATATATACATATATATACATGTATGTTTGTATGTATCTTTGTAAATTTGTAATAGACTTTGTAATGAGAGATTAATGTACATCTATCAGATTCAATAGTAGCAAAATGACTTTGAGGAGCATCTGATTGGCACTGTTTACCCCATGAAAATATGTTTAATTTTTGCATTTATTGTATTAAAAATTAATTGTACTAATAACTTTTCAAGCACTGTTATTTGAAATTTGGAGCCACTGATTTTCTAAAATATAAAAGTATTTGCTCTTAAAAATGTGATATAGATGTAGGTGAACAAGAGCTATATAGTTCTGGATATTGACGTAAGTACAGATGCAGATATAATTAAAATATGAATGTAGATGTAAATAGAGATAGAGGTATGGAGTGAATATAAAGTACAATACAGATATTATAAAAGATAACCTAATTAAGCAGCTTTAATCAGTTTATATTCACTTCCTATGCCTTTTTAGAGCTCTATATCCTCTACATGCAATCCTATTAGATATCCAGTATTATAATGGTAAGTTGTAACCACAGAATTAATTATAAATAAAAAATACAAATGTTCTCAAAGGTCCTTTATATTGTTAAATATAAGATATTATTGACCACCTAACACATTTCAAATAGTTACTTAATATTTTGGGAACAATCTTTTGCAACTTATATAACTTGCTGAGACAAGGTAATATTGGTTTTTAAAGTACGATTTCTCTGTCTCAAAGAAGAATTCATTCTCACTAAATTCTTCAGAGGAGGGGGCAGCTGGGTAGCTCAGTGGAGTGAGAGTCAGGCCTAGAGACAGGAGGTCCTAGGTTCAAGTCCGGCCTCAGCCACTTCCCAGCTGTGTGACCCTGGGCAAGTCACTTGACCCCCATTGCCCACCCTTACCAATCTTCCACCTATGAGACAATACACCGAAGTACAAGGGTTTAAAAAAAAAAAAAATTCTTCAGAGGAAACAATAATGACAGTTGCATAATATCATTCCATAAAAATTTGATTTTACAGTAAGTTCACTCTTAACATTTTGTTTCTGATATAGTTTTACATTTATAATTAATGTAATATGGTTCACAAAATTATTACCTGTAAGAAACACACTGATTAAAAAAGCTTTATAGTGCCCAATCAAATTTTCTTAATATTTATTTATATTAATGTACACTTTGAAATTTACAAATCATGTTTTCTTATTCTCTGACATGCTTAATTAGCATTTTACAAATTTTAAAAATCAGGCTCAGAAAGGTTGCTATTATCCAAACTCAAAAAGCTATTATATTCTAAGGCCAACAAAGATTTAACCTCAGATTCCAATATTTGATGTCTGATCCTTATTACTTCACCAGTCACTGCTGAATTCATGCCATATAACATGCACAAGGAGGGATGATCTGGAACTTACACATAAAGAACACCCTTCAAATTGATAACAAAACATTAATAATCGGTACTACAGGTACTATTTTAAATATATATGTATATATGTGTATAGTATCTATGTATATGTATATGTATATTTATATATATAATTTTTTTAAAGCATGACTCTCCTTATCACACTCAGGCTAGAGGAAAGACGATCTTTCATAGCCATAAAACCATTGAGGATCTAATGGAAGCTTTGAAATGGTTTGAGTTGGTTGGCCCCTTCTCAAAGAATTAAGTGGCACCTCTTTTCCCAGGTACTCATCCTATTGATGCCAGACATATTACAGCTTGACATTAGCATTACTGAAACTTAAGTGATTCCTCTTGTATTGTTTCATCAGATCTTGTTGGCAATCTCCTCTAAGTATTCATATTTGTGAAAATAATTTCCCATTGAAATTAATGATCAAAATATTCATGTAACTATAGAAAGAACAAAGAATATCCTCTTCCTCTAGAAAATATATTAGAAGAATCACTAGTTCCAAACTGTTTAGGAATTCTCTATTGGGAGTGGGCATTACTAAAGCCTTATTTCCAAAGTTGAGGGAAAAGTCACATCTCTCTTTAGGCAAAATTATATCTTTTCTGGATCCTTTTGTAAGTTATATAACAATCACCTCTCAGCCTGGAAAGTTACATGAATATCTCACCATTTAATTAGTCCCTTAGAATTCAGAAAATTTCTTATCTGTGCTCAAATGCAATGAAAAGTAGAGTCTAGGGGTGTGAGGGTAGACTGTATCTAGCTGAAAAGTCAATATACCCTTTAGGGGAAGGTCAGGACCTAGGACACAAAGCCCAGATAGAGGGCTTGTAGTGGGAAGTCACAGTCTTTTCTATTGGTCATTTTAGTACTTTATGACATCTATAATTGGGGTCAAAGTTCAGGTTAAAGAAGCCACCAAGGGGGTTGGTTATCATTAAATGAAGCTTTTCCAGGAGTTATGTGGAAAGCAGAATGGGAATATGGTTACTCAGATTTTCCAGAACTGAAAATGTGTGTCCTTCTTTTCCTTCCCACCAATTGACTAGAGTTACTTTACTCAGTTCCTGCAATGACCTCAAGGGTTTCAGCAGAGCTTTGGCTGGTATCTTCTTGATGACTCTGGGCACATCCAACTTCTACTAGTTCCTTCCCTAATTCAACTGTTTTGAATTTTTCAGTTCCTTCTGAAGCTTTTCATTTACACTCAGAATGGATTTAATGATTGTATTCCTAGCCAAAGCTGCTGCTATTGGTCTCTTCTTTGGTTAAATATGAATCATTCACTTAAGCAAATTGTAAGTCTTTAGAAAGCTTCTGTGAATGATCTGGAAGATTCTCCTGATGCATATGATGCCAAAGCTCAAACCTGACTGGTAATGACTTTGCCCCTGTAGCCACAGCAATTTTCAGTCTGAGGGCAAATACATCTGCTTTGGAAAGACCTTTATAGACCTCTTGTAAAAATCTCATTGGCCAAGGAGCAATTATTCTGGTAAAATGTGTCTTTGATATTATCATGATATAGGTCTAGCAACCCTAAACACTTTATGATCAAGCCATACTAGTTTTTCATGATCATATTTCTTTGCCATGTTGTTCATTAATAAATACATTACTTTTATTGATACAATTTAGAATTTAAAGTGTTTATCAGCCCATATTTTTTTCAGACTCCACTCTGTCTTCTTTTTATGAAAATCAGGACATTTGTTTATTTTCAATCTTGTAACATTTTCTCCTTTCTCCATGTTCTTTGGAAATGATGCAGAAATTACATTTGGGAGGCAGCTAGGTGGATCAGTGGATTGAAAGTCAGGCCCAGAGATGGGAGATCCTGGGTTTAAATCTGGCCTTGGACACTTCCTAGCTGTTTGACCCTGAGAAGGTTACTTAACCCCCATTGCCTAGCCTTTACTACTATTCTGTCTTGGAACCAGTAACCAATATTGACTCCAAGATGGAAGGTAAGGGTTTTTTTTTTAAAATAAATTACATTTGCCAATTGTTTCAACACAATGGGGATAGAGTTAATCTCTGTGACTTAAGAACAGTTCAATGCTGTCTTCCTATCAGTTTTCTTATCTTTGGATTCAACTCTCTATTAAAGGTTTTTATATTCTTCTAGTACAAATATTCTTCTTGGAAGAGAACATAGAAGAAAAATAAGAGTTTAATAATGCAGCCCTCTTGCCATCACCTATTATCATTTTTCTATAGTCATAAATCATGTTCCTAGTCTTATTTAATGAGAGTAAGAGAAGGCAATAGACATTTTACATAGCACTTATGACAAATGTAAAGTACTTCCTGTAAATATTAACTCATGGGATCCTCAAAACACTCATGTGAGATAGGTATAATTATTATATTATCGAACTTGACCTTGAAGGAGCTCCAGCTTGGGACCTTGGACTGCTGTTAGATTTTCCCTTAGAACTACCTATGTGAGTGAGTGAAAAAGGCTAACTCCTTTTCCTGGCTTTTCTGGAGATATTAGCCTCTGGAGAGGCCCCTTGTCTTGGAGGAGGCCTCGTGGCTAGAATTCTTGTTTAATTTACTTCTGGGCCTCTGAAGCCTTGCCTGGTTCAGACCTGGCCAGAGTAATTATCTTCTCTCTCTCTCTCTCTCTTTTCCTTACTTTCACTCTTTCTCTTTTTGTAAATAAACTACCATAAAAAGTCATCCTGACTTGCATAATATATTTTCGTGACCACATTTTTATACATTTAGTACAACTTTAAATTTTTTAACCCTTTCATTAGGGGAGTATGAGAAGAATATTACAAAAGTGAAATCAACTTTCCTTGATGACACTTTGGACATGTGATTGAGAACTAGTGCAGAATTGAAAATGATATCTATGTTGCAAGCCTAAGTGACTGGAAGGATAGTGTTGCCCTGTGAGTAATAAGGAATAGGGGAGTTAGGAAAAGAGAGGGCTTTGTGGGAAAATAATGAGCTCTATTTTGAACAAATTGAGTTTAAGAGATATCCTGGACACCCAGGTCAAGATATCCAAAAAGCTGTTGAAGATGAGAGTTTGGAGATCATCCAAAAAGGTAAGGAAAAATAATCATATCTGAGATTCATCATTACAGAAATAGTCATTAAAGCCATGGAAGTTAATAAAATAACCAAGTGAAGTAGCATAAGAGAGAGAAAAGAGGAGGGCCCAGGTCACAATCCTGTGAGACATTTATGATTAGAGGGCAGAGGATAAGGATCTGGAAAAGGAAACAGAAAAGGAGTGGACAGAGAAATATGAGAATCAAGGTAGAGCTGTATCCTCAAAACCTGGAGAGATAACAGACATCGAAAGGCTATAGAAGGGTCAAGGAAAATGAGGATTGAGAAAAAGCAATTGGTAACTAAGAGACTTTGAAGAGAATAAGAATCATTAGAGGGCTGGATGTTGAATAAAAAAACTCCTCCCAGAACCTCACTTTAAAGAGTTGGGAAGACCAGCCAGTTCTCCATTCTCTAACAATTACATAGTTTGGTTTTGATTACAAACTTCTATGCAAAATACCATGTGCACCTCTCCACACCAACCCCACTTTCCAGCTTTCTTTTGTGTGATGTCTTCCCCTGTTAGATTGTGACAGGAAGGCAAGAACTTTCTTTTAAACAAATTTGCATCTCCTTCTCTTAGCACATAATAGGTGCTAAATAAAATTTGTTATATCCTCTTAAAGATCAACAGTAGGCACTCTGCATTATACAGCGTATCCAGGGATAAAAATAATAGAGTTCCTATCCTCACAGAGCTAGTGTATACTGTATTCTACTGAGAGAACATGCCATATACACAATAAGTAAAGGCAAATGATATAGCAATATAATGTTTTAAATAAGAATTCTAAAAGATATTGAGAGTCATTAGAAAAAAAATAAGGGAGTGACAAGATTTCATCTGTGATATAGGGATATCAGTCTGGCAGCTGTTGGAATTATATATTTGAGCATAAGGAGATCTGAGGTAGAGAAACATGGGTTATCTGCCTGAGAGTTTGTCACCACATCTCTTTTTTTTAAAACATTTATTAATATTCATTTTTAACCTGTTTACATACTTTATGCCCCTACTTTCCCCTTCACCCCCTGCTCTCCCCCCACCCATTGCCGACACACATTTCCACTGGTTGTAACATGTGTCCTTGTTCAGGGCCTATTTCCATATTGTTGTTAGTTGCATTGGTGTGGTTGTTTCGAGTCCACATCCCCATTCATGTCCTCCTCAGCCCCTGCATTCAAGCAGTTGTTTTTCTTCTATGTTTCCTCTCCTGCAGTCCTTCCTCTGAATGCAGGTAGCGTTCTTTACCATAAATCCCTCAGAGCTGTCTTGTGTTATTGCGTTGTTGCTGGTACAGAGGTCCACTAAATTCGATTTTACCACAGTATATCAGTCTCTGTGTACAATGTTCTTCTGGCTCTGCTCCTTTCGCTCTGCATCAATTCCTGGAGGTCTTTCCAGTTCGCCTGGAACTCCTCCAGTTTATTATTCCTTTAAACACAATATTATTCCATCACCAGCATATACCACAATTTGTTCAGCCATTCCCCAATTGAAGGACATACCCACCCTTTCCAGTTTTTTGCCACTACAAAAAGCACAGCTATAAATATTTTCTGATAAGTCTGTTTATCTATGATCTCTTTGGGGTACAAACCCAACAATGGTATGGCTGGATCAAAGAGCAGGCATTCTTTTATAGCCCTTTGAGCATAGTTCCAAATTGCCATCTAGAATGGTTGGATCAGTTCACAACTACACCAGCAATGCATTAATGTCCCAATTTTGCCACATCCCCTCCAGCATTCATTACTCTCCCCTTCTTTCATTTTAGCCAATCTGCTAGGTGTGAGGTGATACCTCAGAGTTGTTTTGATTTGCATTTCTCTAATGATTAGAGATTTAGAACACTTTCTCATGTGCTTATTGATTCTAATCTAATAATCAGAGAAATGCAAATCAAAACAACTCTGAGGTATCACCTCACACCTAGCAGATTGGCTAAAATGAAAGAAGGGGAGAGTAATGAATGCTGGAGGGGATGTGGCAAAATTGGGACATTAATGCATTGCTGGTGGAGCTGTGAACTGATCCAGCCATTCTGGCTGGCAATATGGAATCACGCTCAAAGGGCTATAAAAGAATGCCTGCCCTTTGATCCAGCCATACCATTGCTGGGTTTGTACCCCAAAGAGATCATAGATAAACAGACTTATACGAAAATATTCATAGCTGCGCTTTTTGTGGTGGCAACAAATTGGAAAAGGAGGGTATGTCCTTCAATTGGGGAATGGCTGAACAAACTGTGGTATATGCGGGTGATGGAATACTATTGTGCTAAAAGGAATAATAAACTGGAGAAGTTCCAGGCGAACTGGAGAGACCTCCGGGAACTGATGCAGAGCGAAAGGAGCAGAGCCAGAAGAACTCTATACACAGAGACTGACATTCTGTGGTAAAATCGAATGTAATGGACCTCTGAACCAGCAGCAATGCAATGACCCAGGACAATTCTGAGGGATTTATGGTAAAGATGCTACCCACATTCAGAGGAGGGACTGCAGGAGAGGAAACATATAGGAAAAACAACTGCATGAACGCATGGGTCGGGGTGGACATGATTGAGGGTGTAGACTCGAAACTACCACACCAATGCAACTACCAACAATTTGGAAATTGGTCTTGATCAAGGACACATGACAAAACTAGTGGAAATGCGCATGGGTAGGGGGGGTGCGGGGGGGGGGGTTGAAGGGGAAAGGAGGAGCATGAATCATGTAACCATGTTAAAAATGAATATTAATAAATGTAAAAAAAAATCTCCAAAAGCATGTCCTGTAGTGGAGATAAGCTAGAAGTCTTCCTAAAAAGCGCAGATGTGAAGCAAAAATGCCCATCATCACCTCTATGATACAATGTTGAACTAGAAATGTTAGTTATAGGAATAGAAGAAAAATAAATTGAAGGAATTTGAAAAGGCATTGAAGAAACAAAGTTATCATTCTTCATAGATCATAAGATATGCTTAAAAATTTAGTGAATCAACTAAAACCTAGTTGAAATAATTAATAACTTTAGTAAAGTTATAAGATATAAAATGAACCATATAAGTCATCAACATTTCTATATATTTCCAACAAAGTCAAGCAGCAAGAGATTGAAAAGGAAATTCCATTTAAGTTAATAACAGATAATACAAAATATTTGGGATTTTACTTGCCAAAACAAACCTAAGAACTGTATGAACTTAATTACAAATTACTTTTCACACCAAATACAGTTCTAAACAACTGGAAAAAAATTGATTGCTCATGAGTAGACTGAGCAAATATAATAAAATGATAATTTTATTTAAATAAATCTACTTATTCAGCACCATACCAATCAAACTGCTCTAAAATTACTTTATAGAACTAGGAGAAATTATAACAAAATTCATCTAGAAGAACAAATAATCAAGAAAATCTAGAGAATAAATGAAAATAAAATGAAGGAAAGTAGCCTAAGAGTACCAGATCTAAAGCTGTAATATAAAGCAGTAATCATCAAAGCAATCTCGTACTGGTTAAGAAATAGAATGGTGAATCAGTATAATAGATGAGGTCCACAAAACCTAATAATAAGTGGCCACAGGAATATAGTGTATGATAAATCAAAAGATCCAACCTTTTGAAACTAGAATTCACTATTTGACAGAAACTCTTGGGAAAATTGGAAAATGGTGTGACAGACTGTCCAAACAACATCTCACACTGTATACCAAAATAAGGTCTACAAAGGTATATAATCTAAATATAAAGAATGATAACAAAATTAGAGTAGCATAGAATACTCTACTTTTCTTTGTTTTTTTTTACTTCAATAACAAACATCCACATAAGTTCTCTAAAGTCATACAATTCACATTGTCTTCCTCCCTTCTTCCCTTCCCTGCTCCCAGAGCTGACAAGCAATTCAATGTAGGCTACACATGCACCATCACAAAAACATAAATACTCTACTTTTCATATCTGTGGATAAGGGAAGAATTTAAGACCAAAGCTTTATGAAATGTAAAATGGATAATTTTTATTATATTAAATTAAAAAGATTTCATACAAACAAAACAAATGTAACTAAGATTAGAAGGGAAAAAAAGAAAGCTGGAAAAAATTTTATAGCAAGTGTTTTTGATAAATGACTAATTTCTCAAATATATAGAAAACTAAGCCAAATATTTTTAATGTCATTTTTCAATTTATAAAAGGTCAAAAGTTATGGCAGGCAGTTTTCTGTAGAGAAATCAATGCCATCTATAGTCAAACAAAAATAATGTTATAAATAATTCTTGATTAGAGGAATGCAAATTAAAACAATCCTGAGATACCACCTCACACCTATCATATTGGATAATATGAGAAAAAAAATTATAAATGTTGAAGGGTATGTGGGAAAATTGGGACATTATTACACTATTGGTGGAGTTGCAATCTGATGCTGTCATTTTGGAGAGCAATTTGGAACTATGTTCAAAGGACACTAAAACTGTGTATAACCTTTGTTCCATCCATACCATTACTAATTGCATATCACAGAGAGATTAAAAAAAGAAAAATGACCTCTTTGTACAAAAATATTTATCAAGGCTCTTTTTTTGTGATAGCAAATAGTTGGTAATTGAAGGGTTGTCCATCAATAGAGAATAGGCTGGATAAGTTGTGATATATGATAATTATGGTATATTATTGTGCTATAAGAAATGATCAACAGGATGATTTCAGAAAAAATGTGGGATGACTTAAATGAACCAATGCAAAGTGAAGTAAGCAAAACCAGAAAAACATTATATATCTTGACAGTAATATTTCTTGATAAACAACTACTAATCACCTAGTTTTTCTGAGAAATATAGTAATACAAGACAATCCAGAGACTCATGATGAAAAATATCATTTGGCCTCCAAGAAAGAACTGAAGTCCAAATGAAGACTGAAATATATTTATTTCTTTTTCTTTCTTCTTTTTATTGAAAAACTTTAAAAATGATATGGATTGTGTATATATTTTGGAATATGAAATATGAAAAAATGTTTACATGATTACACATGTAAAATCTTTATC
Source organism: Gracilinanus agilis (assembly GCF_016433145.1). Lineage (NCBI taxonomy): Eukaryota > Metazoa > Chordata > Mammalia > Didelphimorphia > Didelphidae > Gracilinanus > Gracilinanus agilis. Next base: position 279,444,100 of record NC_058134.1, on the reverse strand, counting down.
ATATTGGGAGCAGAGAAGGGAGGGTCAGAAGAAGGCAGAGAATTTGGCATTCAAAACTTTTAAAAATAAATGTTAAAATTATTTTTACATGTAATGGGGAAAATAAAATATTTTATAAAAGAAAATAAAAATGGGATTACAAAGAGTCACAACATGACTGAAAAAATGACTGAATAAAATTATATATATGCAAGACTGTGCTAAGCACATAAATAATATAAACCTCTTCACTGAGTATAGTGGACAAATGAAGAGGATGTAAAGAGGTACCCCCTAAAACCATTTGTAATTTATGATGTGAAAAATAGTAGTGGCTATTTATTATAATTTAATATTTCAAACTATATTATTTACAAAGATCTTCCTCAAGAAACCAACCCTTGTAAGTTATGTAATTGTAATAGTTCATATATCTATGCTTTGATGGATTGATGAACGCATAGCACTGCCTTCAATGGTACGGATCATAATACATCCATAGCATCTCATCTTGTATACATGTTGTCCATGTCTTCCCACAAATCTTCCACTCACTCAACATGACATTGCATATCGAGTGATAAAGTACATATGCTATTCAGTGGTTATTTTTCATTTTACTTCTTGATTGATTATATTCCTTCTCTGGTAATATATCTGACTGATGTCATCATTTTACTCTGCTTCCTCTACAGAAATCTCCCTTGGAAATAGACTGTGACCTACTTATGCCCACTATCCATTTCTCCGTTGTTTTGGATGACCCACAACTTTAATTCTTAATTCATTTTATTTTGTTTCATTTGAAATCATGCAAGAATATTGTTGTTATCCAGGTAAGAAAATGCAAGTATATGAAGAGTGTTTATGGTTCAGACTATGATTTACAGTTGCTTTTTATGAGAATACTGATTTAATTGTTAAAAGATAGACCTTTGTTTTAGTGAGAAGCTAAAGACCATTCAAAACACTAAGGAATGTCCCAAAGGCAATCTAGCTTGCCCTCCCATTCAATTTTATGTCATTGTCATTGTCTAGACAATAAGTCTCAATATATTTAGTGATGGACAGGTTCAACTGCATATTTTATCTATATAATATATATTCTTCATATACTATTTTTTTAACTGATAGAACTAAAATCATTTATGTGCTTATAGATTTTTTAGGGATTCTAAAGTTCTACACAAAAAGCATGCTGTTATTTATAAACAAGGGACATCTGGACAATTTCATTCTTTATGGGTAATTCTCCTCTTTTACCCCTCATTTAGATTTTGAGTTGGTTATGTCTAAATATATTTCCAACATATTTTGGAAAAACACTTGACAATTAGGTCTCCTTTGATAGTTATAATCAACGCATTATTAAACAAAGTTATCTATTGTAATAACATTGAAGAAATATTTGGTTTTGATGCATGTTTGGAAGACATCTTATTAGCCTTTAAAATGCTGTTCATCACTGATGAATTAAATGCTTCATTTTGAAGTCAACGTATAATAAACACCATGGCATTTTATTTTCCATACACCTTTAAATCATTCATGAGACTTTGAAAATATGGTAAAGAGGAAATATTAGCAAATTAAGTAAAAGTTAGTAAAAAAAATTAGTAAAATTAGTTAAGTTCCACCTCTCTCCTTTCTCAATACATATTTCAATCATTATGTAGATGATTTTATAGAGAAAATAGTCATATGGGTTGGTAGTTATTTTATTTTGTTACTTTTTATTTAGTTTTTTTATTATTTATTTTATTTAGTTACTTTTTTTTCCTTTTGGTAATATAAATTTGGTCATTGACACTTTTGGTAATTGAAAGTTCCCCTTTATCCAAGTATTCATTAATCAAATACTCTCTTTGAGATATCTTGAAAATCAGTACCTCAAGTCATTAAAATTGTATTAATTACAGCATGTTTTCTCCAATTGTATATGCTTGTTCAGTTTAATGTTGCTCTTTCCTTTTTTAAACTTCCATTTCTCCTTACATAGATACTATAATATTAGAGTCCAAATGTGGGACATTGATCAAAGAAATCATTTGATATGGACCTTTAACAAATCATTCCAATTTTTATTAGTTTATTGTTCTCTTACACATTTTCTGTTAAATGTACTCAGAATTATCCAGGTTAGTTGTATCTCTCATTATGCTTTCTCTGAACTTATGTTTCCCTGTCCTGCTTCTTGCTGATTTATGAGGCAGCACTGGTGACACTATTGCATAAATTTCCTTTGTAAGATTTTTTAAACAAGTATATATTCTTAAAGTGGTATTACTTTCAACATTTGACATTGATTTTGTGTTTCCTATCTTGTTTCATGAAATTTCTTTATGAAACAAAAAAATTCTATAGTGATATCTAATCTTTTGCTATCCATTACCCATTTCTCATCATAAAGTTTATTTGTTTTGATTATGAGATGCCTGAATTATATGCCACATCTTCTCACTTTTATTTTTTCTTTTAAATTGTCATTGATTTTGATCTTCGCTCCAAGAAGTCAGTAAAATGACTATTTACAGACTATTCAGAAATAATTCTCATAGCAACATTTTTCTGATTGTCAAAATTATATGAATTTTACCTTTGTGAAGTTACTTCATTTATTTTGACACAATTTCCAATACTTTTGGACTCTCCTCTTGGAAAAAACATTCTTGATATGTAATTATGAGGTTTTGTTCTGTTCTATTATTTTTTGGTCTTTATCAATACTTTCTACTAAATCATTTTTTCTAACATATTTTTTATTATCTCTCCTAAAGTATTCCATACTGAAATCATTAGATTGTAAACTCCTTTAAAATAGAAAACATCGTTCCCTCTTTTTGCACCTGAAGCACTTAGCACCATGCAAAACAGACAGATGTTTAAGAAATATTTATTAATATAGAGACATGTTTACTTAACTTGCCAAGCATTAAATTTCACTTAATCTGAAAGATTTTACTTTGAAAGAATTTCCTTCATTAGGAGGTACAATATTTATCAGTCACAGACAATTTATATTTTGGGCATCAATACTATGGTTGAAATACATAATGTACTATAAGATTAATATGTGTCTAAATTGAAAAAAATTTTGTCTTGAAACTGTTGATTTATAATATCATTCAGTAACAAGAAAAAATGCATGTCATCAACCAATCAACCACCATTTATAAAGCTACTAGTATGTGCCAACCAACATACTAGGCAGGATACATATAAAGACAAAAATGAATTCATCTCTCCTTTAATGACCTTACCTCCTATTAAAGAAAGCAATGCATAAACACATACACACATAACATCTACAAAATAAATGAAAGGTTGGTTTGGGGTTTTTTTTTTTCTTTTGGCACTAATGGCTGGAGGATAAGGGAAGAAGATTTCATGAGGAAGGTAGAAGCTTGTCTGAAATTTGAAAGAAACAAAGTTTCCTAAGAGATAGAAATGAGAAGTTAATGCATTCCATATCCAGGAGATAGTGCAAAGGAACAGAGAAGGGAATTAGAGGGTTGTTAATAAAGGATTACAAAAAGGCCAGTCTGACTAGACCTCAGAGTAAAGGAAGGGATGTAATTTATAACAAGATTGGAAAAATACAATGGAGTCAATTTGGGAAGGGAATTAAAGGTCAAATAGGGATTATTATTTGATCATGAAAGCAATAAGGAGCCATTGGATTTTATTGAGTAAAAAAAAAGTGGCATGATCAAACCTACTTGTTTATGGACTGATTTGCTCTAAAAAGAAGATGATCTGATTATACACTTATAGATATAGAGCTCTATAGTTAGCTCTACAAATAGAGTTGATTCAGTAAGACTATGATATCAAAAACAAGGTATTTTTGGTCTGTCAAAATATAATCAGTTTCATTTTTTGGTAATATTGTTTGATGTTCATCACATCCAGCATCCTCTGCTTCTTTTCTCAAAGAAGGTATTCATGGTATATGCCATGAGACTCCACTTTAATTTCAAAGTCTTCAATCTCTTTCATTCCTTATTCCTGATCTATATAATGTAATCTTTACTTTTTTCCAGTCCTATACTATGCTTAGTTTTACACTGAAGTCACCAAGTATCAAGACCTACATTGAATTAACTTAGAGGCTTTTAATGAATCTTTTTTTTAGGATTTCTCTGCCTCCCTATTATCCATAAGAGATGTTGGTGTGTAAAATATTATTGTTTTGTGACATAATTTTGAAATCACTGAAGGAGGAAGCTGTATGATTCAGTAGATTGAGACCCATGCCTAGAGACAGGAGGACCTGGGTTCAAATCTGGCCTCAGACACTTCCTAGTTCTGTGACATGGGACAAGTCACTGAACCCCTATCACATGGCCCTTATCACTCTTCTGCCTTAGAACCACACAGTATTGATTCTGAGATTGAAGGTAAGGACTTTTTAAAAATTAATTACCGCTTTCTCTGAATTATGAAATGACTGGATGATATCTTTAAATTATCATTTCATTCACAATAGACCATTTCTGTCAAATATTTCATTTGTTTCTCCAATGTGAACTTGTTGAATACCCCTACGTTTAGTTGTAATTTCCCTTTTTTAATTTTTGTTTTTAGTTTAAAAATATCAAGGTTAATATAACTCTGTTTTAATATGGTGAAAAGTCTTAAGTATATGTCATGAGAGGATCAACTGTAAAAATGGAGGATATGTAACTTAAAGGAGTGAGGACTCAGGAAGACATAAGAGCAATTAAATACTTGAAGGTATATCATGTGGAATATGAATGAGATTTATTTCTATTTGGCCCCAGAGGACATCAAGAAGACTAATGGCTCAAAGTTGAAAAGAAGAAAATTTAGTCTTGATTTGAGGAGAGCCTATCAAACCATTAAAACTAGCCCAAGGGAGAACAGACTACCTTTATGACTCGTAAGTTGAATTTCCCCTCTTTGAATGGGGAATTTTAGCAGAAACTAAATAACCATTTTTAAAATGTTTTGGACTATGTATTCAAACTCTTAGATTCTATGGTTCATGTCCAGTCAAGTCCTCTTAAAATTCCTTTAAGGCTTATCTCAACCACCTATGTAGATTTTTTCCTCTGATGCTGCCAATTTCTTGTATTCTTCATTATTAATTTATACTTATTTCATATATATGTGTGTATATATATATATATATATTATATATGGATGTGATAAAAACCAAAGACCTATTGGAGCAGGAGTTAGAGGAGGAATAAATTTTTATTAATTGTTGGACAATATGCTAAGCACTTTACAAATATCTCATTTGATCTGCAAAATAACTTTGTGAGTTAGATTCTATTAAAATCTTAATTTTAACAGTTGAGGAAACTGAGACAAAGAGATCAAACGACGTGCCTAGAACCACACAGCAAGTAAGTAGCTGAGGAGGAATTTGAATTTAGCTATTCATGTTTCTATACCCAACATTCTATATACTATGCCATCTTACTGCCTAGTGCCTATTTTTAAATTAAATTTTATCTTTATTTTATTCCAACAACAAATTTATACCTATCTTTTCCAAAGTTACATGATTTCTATTTTTCCCCTCCCTTCTTTCCTCCTATCTCCTAGAGTTGACAAGCAATTCAACTGGGTTATATATGTATTATAACCAAAAACATATTTTTATATTATTCATTTTTGAGAGCGTAATCTTATAAAACCAAACTCAAACAAGTGATAACTAAAATGTTTTCAATTGAATTTCTATTCCAACAGTTCTTTCTCTAGAGGTGGATAGCATTATTTTTCATAAGTCCCTCAGAATTGTTCTTTTTTTTCTCAGAATTGTTCTTGATCATTGTATTGCTATTAGTAGCAAAGTCTATTATATTTAATCATCCCACAATATTTCAGTTCCCCTAGTTCTTATTTCAATCTGGATCAGTTCATGTAGGTCTTTTCAGTTCTTTCTGAAATTATACTGTTTATCATTCTTTATAGTACTAAAGTTTTCCATCACCATCATATGTCACATTTTGTTCAGCCATTCCCCAATTAAGAGACATCTCTTTAGTTCCCAATTCTTTGCCACCACAAAAAAGAAAACCTATAAATATTTTTGAACAAACAGGTTCTATCCCAATTTTTTATCTCTTTGTTATTTCTGAGTCAAAAGGTACATATTCTTTTAAAGCCCTTTGGGCATAATTACAAATTGCCTTCCAGAATGGATGGATCATTTCACAACTCTACCAGAAATTCATTAGTGTCTCAATTTTGCCACATCCTCTCCAACATTTATTATTTTCCTTTATTGTCATATTGGTCTATCTACTAGATGTAAGGTTGCACCTCAGAATTGTTTTCATTTGCATTTCTAAAATCAGGAGGGAGTTAAAACATTTGTTTGATGTCTTAATTTGAAAACTGCCAAGTCATATCCTTTGACCATTTATAAACTTAAGAATGACTTAGATTCTTATAAGTTTTACTTAGTTCTTTGTATATTTGAGAAATTAGACCTTTATCAGAGAAATTTGTAATAACAATTTTCCCCAATTTGTTGTTTACCTTCTAATCTTGGTTGCATTGGTTTTCTTTGTACAAAACCTTTGTAATTTAACAATCAAAATTATTGATTTTACATCTTGTTCTATATCTCTTGTTAGGTCATACATTCTTCCCTTCTCCATAGATCTCACAGGTAAGGTATTCTACATTCCCCTAATTTATTATAATATCACTCTTTTTGTTTAAATCATATATGCATTTTGACCTTATCTTGCTTATAGGGTGTGAGATATTGATCTAAACCTAATTTTTCCCAGCAGTTTTTGTCAAATAGTGAGTTCTTATCCCATAAGCTGAGATCTTTGGGTCTACCAAACACTACATTGCTGAGGTCACTTACCCCTATTCTATTCCTTTGATCCATCCTTCTGACTCTTCACCAGTACCAAATTGTTTTGAAGATTACTGCTTTATAGTACAGTTTACAATCTAGTACTACTAGGCCACCATTCATTCCATTTTTTTCATTAGTTCGCTTGATATTCTTGACCTTCTCTTCTTCCAGATGAATTTTGTTATTATGCTTTTTCTAGTTTTCCTGGTTCCTTTTAAACACAGTAGGCATGAAATAAATTCTTGTTACAGAAAATTAATGTAACTAGATATCATAATATCATCATTTCAGAAAATGATTCCTCTTCAGAAATATCATATTCCTCTCAAAAGATTTTATTTCCACTAAAAGTTTTTGAATATAATGTATTATAAACTGTCTTCCTATTAGATTTGGCAAGTTGTCTAACATAGTATATATTGTGTTTCCCAATAGATATCCATAATTCATTAGAACACATAAAACCTTAATGTTTTTTCATCACACTGTATACTATTATATCTTTTGGATTATATTATTCCTTATTCCTGTGAGAAATATATTTAGCTTTCAGAAAATATGTCCATTTCAACAGTAAAACATGACTATTTTAATTTATGTAGAACTATTTTCATTTATGTAAAATGCTTACAAAGCATTCTACATATATTCCCTCTTTGGATCCTCACAAGTATCTTTGAGATAATGTATGATTGTTAACACATTTTGTATCTAATGTACATTCAGCACCTCTAAATTCTGAGGACAAAAGTAAGTAGAGAAAAGTTGCTCTCAAGATTCAGATCTCTTTAGAACCCTATGAGCAACAGCAATGAAAATTGTTAGCCTAACTTTTTGAATCCTACCTATGATCCTAGCAAGAAATGAATGGGAAAAGGATGAATCATTATCTCCCTATCTTACCATATTTCAATTTCCTTTATCAGAAGCTGCTTACTTTTTCTGCATTTTGGGTCCCTTTGTAAGACTATGGAGCTCATTTCAAAATCATGTCATCTTGAGGCTTTTGTCTGTATTAGCAATAAACAATTGTAATATGAAGTTATTTTAATTTTGAAATTAATATTTTGAAATTAATAATTTTCAAAATTTATGTTAAATGAATAGAGACTGAAACTGCCCCAAAAAGAAAAATACTATCTTTTTAATTTTTAATGATATATTTATTTGTAAAACAAATTTAATCTAAACTGTGGAACAGAATAACTTTTGCTATTACTCAAAAGTTGTTGGCTGCTGTATATCATTATTACTCTTGAGATCTTTCTATTATTTCAAAATTGTGAGCTATATTAAGTTAAAATTAGTAAGGGGTTTGGAGTTTCTGCATTTCCCACATGGTTTTCTTGTAGCCTGAAGTAATTTGCATGTACACATTCAGGGCTTTGATTCAGTCATTCTAATATCAATTTAGAAATTGTTCTATTTCTATCTTATCTATGCCAACAGCTAGAGACAACAGTATTGTTAAAGTAGCTGTGCCTTGGCAGAATTCCAAAGGTCCCTAATGCAAAGGTAATAGCATTTGGTTGAATTCAGGTTACACATAGAGAAAGTAAGTTCTTAGTCTTATATAAATCAGACTAAGTGTCTCCTAATTCATATATGCTCATTAATGGTACCTCACAGTCATATTTATCTAGGATCACTATTATGAGACATTGAGTGCACTAGTACAGATTGTCTCCAGCTTCCCAATCTCAATGTGTTTATTTTATATCTAACAACAAAACAAAGTTAGAAGAAATTATCCATATTTCTGTAAAAATTAGGACAGACTGAAAGAAATCTATGGACATTAAAAAAACCATCAAGGACAAAAAATAACTCACAGCTCAAGTATCAGACTTCTTTGAGGGAACATAGTATCAGGAAAAGGGCATTGGCCAAAAAACCTGAAACAGGTTCAGTGCCTCACTGTATCACTTACTAGATATGTAACCTTTACAAGTCATTTAATCTCTGTAACCCTCAGTATATGTAAAATATACTGATATTAATCACTATGCATTCAAGAAAAGTTCAATATGATCACTATGCATTCAAGAAAAGTTCAATATGATCAATCAATTAAAAAAGCACTTAAGAGTTTATACTATGTGTTACACACTGTGCTATGAACTGAGGATATGAAAACAAAAGTAATACATTCCTTTTTGTTAAGTACCTTATAGTCTAATGAGGAACACACATAAGCCTATACACATATAAATTTGTGTGCGTGTTTTTAATGAATGCATGCTATTTGGGGTAAGTGGTAAATTCACTACTAGTATCTGAATGGATAAAAAAATCTTCATGTATTAGATGACTTTTAAACTGATCCATGTAAAATATCAGGCATTCTAAGAGATGGAGGTGAAATGAAAATTGATTCCAGGATTGGAATACAATAAACATAATTCATGGGGTGTTCTGTGTGGGAAAATCAAGTAGGTCACTGTGGTTAGATTATAGAGTGTGAGATGGGAAGTAATGTGCCTGAAGATTTGAAAGGTAGGAGAAAGGAGATTATTAAAAATATTTATAAGCCAAATAAAAAAGATGATACATGATCTTATAGACAATTTGGAGTCACTAGAGATAATTGATAATAACAGTCTGATCTGCACTTTTAGGAAAATCAGTTTAGAAACTAAATGGAGAATATATTTGAGTGAAGTGATTCTGGAAGCACAAAGTAAAAATAGGAGTCTATTTTATTAGTTTAGATGAAGAACAACTAGGGTCTAAACTAGGATAGTGACAATGTACATGCAGAGAAGAGGATAGATTTTCTGGAGTAGGATGGAATTCATCAGCATTTTGGATACATAAAGTAATGAATCAACAACAATGCTGAGGTTGTGAGCCTTGATGTTTGAAAAATGATGCTTCCTTCAATGGAAATAAGAAAATTTGGAGTGGGAGATAGGGAAGTGAAAATGTAGTTTGCTGAAAGATTAGTAGTATCCTCACCAATTTTAGAGAACCTGGAAATACTGGTAGTTTTGGAGGAAAAAATAATGAGTTCTAATTTGGACATTTTGTTTAAGGGACTTCTGTTTGGAGATGTCCAATAAGCGATATAAAACCAGAACTTAAATAATGGATTTTGACCAGATACATAGATATGGCAGTCAGCTTCAATGGACATGGTAACTGAACTCCTGAATCCTAAAAAAGACACCCAGAGAAAAGGTAGAAAGAGATGGGAGACCAAGAATAAATCCTGGAGAATAGCCACAGATAATGAACATGACACAGATAATGAGCCAACAAGGGAGTCAGAGAAGAGGCTGGACAATAAGAAATACAAAGACAGGGCAGTGATGGGAAAATTCAGAGAGGAAAAAATACCCAGGAAATGATGATAGCCAGTAGTGCCAAATTCTGAAGAAAGAGGTCAAATGGGATGGAGACTGGGAAATTCTGTGATTATTAGATTACTGGTATCTTGAGAAAGCAGTTACAGCAGAGTGAGTGGATTGGAACTAAGATTATAAGGTTTAAGGAAATAAGATGGAAGAGGAAGGAGAGTATGAAAAAGGGGAGAGAAGGAAGGACAAAGTCTTTTCAATGAGTTTGGCTGAGAAATGAAGATGAGATATAAGTGGTAGGATCTAGGGTTGAGATACATATTTTGTTTTGTCCTGCTCCCTGGCAGTCTGGTTAAAGTTATAGTTTTCTTCTTAGAATAATTAATTCATAAAATAAAGTATATAGAATTGCAAAAGAAATCCACTATTTTGAACTGCAATTCTCTCTATATGCATGTATCTATACATATCCATATATAAATACGTATATCCATGTAAATAAATATATGTAAAGTATATGATACCATATTAAAAAGCCCAGATCTAGGGAGAGTTCAATTTTTTTAACAATAGGGGAAAGTATGATAGGTTTGAAGATTATGGAGAAGAAACTAATATTTAAGGAAATTCCAATAGTTGAAAGAGTTGATGATGGTAGAGATAATCTGCTGTAGAAAGGAAGAGAGACTGGGATCAAGTTACTTGTAAGCAAGTTGACTTGGCAAAGAAAAGATCCATGCTTTCATCAGAGGCAGGGGTAAAGGAGAAAAATAGTAGAGAATCATATCAAAAGTTTTGGAGATAGAGAAGAGGTTGCAAGGTGAAGAAGAGATGAGAAGAAACTTTTCATCAAATAGCTTCAATTTTTACACTAAATCATGAGGCAAAGACCTTATCTGAAAGATAACTGATTTTAGAGATTTGGAGAAAGGAAAGAAGAAAAGGCCTGAAATAGACTAATCTAAACTTTTAATGAACTTAAAACAATTTTGTATTTCATTCCTCCTACATAGCTGACTTATTCGATTACTTATAAAATGTAGTCCCATCAGTCCTATATCAGGGAGCAATCCTTTCTCTTTGTTTTCATGTCTTCTTTCCCCACAATATTTGCACATATGCCAAAGGAAAATGAAATTTGATAAATAGCACCTTATCAGAATCACTGAAACAACAATAAGTTGTTTATTAAAATACATATGAAAATTTTTAAAATAAATATTAAAATCTAATAAATAGACCTTGATGACCTGATCATGAAAATAATGGCAAGGATGATGTTTATTATAGGAATGAGAATAACTATCATTTTTACATTACAAAGGAGTTACTTTCCCTTCATTATCTCATTTAATTCACTCAACTGTCTTATGACACATGTAATGAAGTGTTATATTATCTTTCAGTAAGAGGGACCTGAACCTCAGAATGGTTGAATAACTTACCACAGGGTACACAACTAACAAATGGTAAAATCAGAATTTAAATCTATTGTTTGTGATCTTTACTATTTCCCTACACCTCCCCCCTCAATTTTCTCTTTAATTTATGTTTATTTCTGTAAAATGAAAAATAATTCTCTTTTTTCCCCTATAAATTGAATTGTAGGAAATTTCCACTTGAAAAAAAACTCACAAAATTAGAGGATGATTAAGGAGATTAAGAAGCCATCAAAGTAGGAGCCCTGCTGTCAGGAAGGAGTGAAGCTAAACGTATCATATGTAGAAATTATCTTTTTGGTAATATTTAGCTGAGAGTTATTTCATAATAAGCACTTGGTTCAGAAAAAAATGACATGAGGATGAATCACTATACTATTATTCTTTTATTTTTAATATTCTGTAGATTATCATGTAAATGGATAAAATAGGAGGTTTTTAAAAATTAAATGACTGTATTTGGATTTAAGCTCAACTTCTGTAAATTCTCTATAAGCATCTTGGGTACAACTACAGTATCAGACAAGACACAACTCATCCTGTTCCCACATAATTTTCAGTTTTTACCCAAGGTCTTCTTATGTTGGAATATTTTCTTTCATGTAGTTTGGGGATTATGAGTATTCAGTATGTCAATATCTATAAAAACATTGCTCATAAATTTTTATGGATCAATTTTATGCCTGGGCAAATTTGGGCAACAGTTCTGTCTATAATGATGCTCTAGTTCTTGTATAGTTTACTTGACAAATTCTCAAGGATATTTTTGTGATTTTATATGTTGTAGAGGGATTTGTCATTTGTTAGTTTATAAAAGATTGTGAGTTTCTTGTGTATAATTCTATTCAACAGATAATGGCTTTCTAAGTATTTGGTGGATGCTAAAAATTTCCAACCTGAAGTGCTCTGTTGTAAAGAATCAACCACTTCATTGTACAATCTCCATCATCCGAGAAGTTTTGGCTCCTTAAGGAAGACTTTTTTTATAACTTCTGGTGGCAAATTACCTCATCTTGAGTCACTATCATATATACCTCTCCATTTCAATAATTTGATCTTTATGATATTACTATTTGTTGAGTGTTTCTTTGTCATCATTTTATTTTCTGAGTTTACATGGTTGTTACTCATGTATAACCTTTTGATTTCACTTTTGGATCTTTGCTGTTTATAGGTTCTGTTCAGAAAAAAAATCACTTTTGGTTGTAATTTAAATGTCTAACAGTGTGTAACTATTGTCAGCCTTTACTCCTGCCTTGTGAAGGGAGGTCTATTATAAGAATATTTCTATCAATTTTGACCTATTTAACCTGTGCTCTGAGAATATCTATCAATTACCCCATTTTTGACAAGTGAAAATTATGTTTTCATATTGAACTCTGAATTTCATTAACATCACTTGGATTGTAAACTTAATTTGGACACTGAGAACCATTATTGCATAGTTTTACTTGTCAAAGTATATGTAAGACAGATATCATAATGACAAAATGTGTTTTATTCATTAAACTTTGACCATGATTATTATCCTTCTTCATCATCATCATCCTCATAATCCCTCGACCTTTTATTTCATTTGTTTTGAGAAGTGAGTTTTGGAAAATACTTAACATTAGTATTTCTTTTAAAGTTTTATGGTTAGTATATCTTGCCTAGAGAAGAGCAAGCATTTTAAAATATTTTAGGTGGAGTAATTTAGAATGATATCAAGTGCTTAAAATTTATTTTGATTTGGTTTCTTTCATGGAAGCCATGCTGACTTCTAAGTGGAAGACAAAATTATGGGTTTAAGAATAGTCATAATCAAAATGGGCTAAAATTTTGTTTGAAAAGTACTTCACTTTCTATCAGTTGTGCCCAACACATAATAAGTGTTTTATAAATGATTTATCAAATAATTACTGGGTTTGGGGGATGACTTGTTGGGAGAAAGAAAAGAATTGTTTTAAGAAATTTTGTAGAAGTAAAAAAAGGATTCAATAAAATTCATTTTATTTTTATTTTTTCAGCTGTGTTCATATTTTAAGTACTAGCTCCTTTAACGTGTTAGTCACATTTTTTAAAGATGACTAATATGCAGGCTTGGCTTCAAAATGTATCAGTTTCCCTATTTGCAAGGCGCCCACAATCTACCATAGCAGTGCCTGAGAATGTCCTCCTGGTTGCTCTTATGTTAATTTTTCAATTATCCTATACTCTTTATCCTATACACCTTATCCTCAACAAAGATATTGGAGTACTCTGGCTTGGTGCACTTCTGGAGACCTCTTATTTCTCTATAATACTTTTCCACAAATCAATAAGCACGTTTTGTTATTCCTCACATACATACAAATCAATCAAACCCCATGACTCAATGCTTCTTAAACTTGCCTCTCTGTACCTCTGCTAACTCGTTCATTTCCTATTTTTACAATGTTTTCTTACTATGTCATTTCTATCTTGTAAAATTCTTTCCATCCATCCAGGCTTATCTTGACTTCATCTCACTTCATGCTTCTTACTTGTGTGAACTTGGACAAGTCACTTAACCAAAATGGCATCAGATTATTCACCAGCAAGACGAAGAGTTGGGCTAGATTCTCCTGAGATCCCTTCTAATATTTAGATAGATAGAAACATACATGGATATGTATATGTACATATACACATAAATGTATGTATATATGTACTTATTTTCCCAAAATTACACATACAAACAGTTTTTAACATTTATAGTTTTGAATTTTGGATTCCAAAATCTTTCCATCCTTTCCTGCTCCCCTCTCCTTCCCTGAAACAGGTAAGCAATCTGATAGATTTTACATGTGAAATCATGTAAAACATTTTCCATATTAATTATTTTGTGGAAGAGATTTCAAACAAAAAATAAGAAAGAAAGTGAAATATCATATAATTTGTTCTGTATTCAGATTCCATCAATTCTTTCTTGGGAGATGCATGGAATTTTTATCATGAATTTTTGGGATTGCCTTGTATCACAGTATTACTGAGAACAGCTAGAGGAAAAAGTTCATTTTAAAAACAGTGACTACCCTTTGATGTGGTAATGCTATTACCGAGTCTGTATCCCAAAGAGATTACAAAAAAGGGGAAAGGACATACTTTTACAATTTTTTTATAGATGCTCTTTTTGTGGTGGCAAAGAATTGGAAATTGAGGGAATGACCACCAAATAGGGAATGACTGAATAAATTGTGGTATATGTTGGTAATGGAATAATAATGTGCTATAAGAAATGATAAAACTGGATGATTTCAGAAAAAGCTGGAAAGATCTACATGAACTGATGCAGAGCCAAATAAGCATAACTGGGAGAAGACTGTACAAAATAGCAGCAATATTGGATGATTAGTATCTGTGAAAACCTGGCTACTCTCAGCCATATAATGATCTGGGACAATTTGGAAAGACTTGGGATGGGGAATGCTATCCATTTCTAGAGAAAGAACTGTTGGAGTGACATCAGTGTATCTTTGGTTTTATTTGGGAGTTTTGGTTTTCTAAGAATATGCTCTTACTACAATGATCAATAGAGGGTATATTTCTCATGACAATGAAAAATAATAATTAAAATTAAAAAGTGACATTT
The DNA here is from genome assembly GCF_016433145.1 of Gracilinanus agilis. Lineage (NCBI taxonomy): Eukaryota > Metazoa > Chordata > Mammalia > Didelphimorphia > Didelphidae > Gracilinanus > Gracilinanus agilis. The sequence continues at coordinate 279,428,938 of NC_058134.1, read as the reverse complement.
TCCCTGTCTTTTTCCTTCCTTCATTCCTTCCTTCTTTCCTTCCTTGATTTTCTACTTATCTATTTGTCTGTCTGCTTTTCTGTCCATATGTTTTTTAATTGTTCTAGACATTACTATAATTATGGTATGTTTTAAATAAAGAAAAGTTTTCCACATGGAAACCAAAAAGTTAAAGAATATTATTATACTATGTTTTATATATTTATAGAACATAGAAAAAACATACACACACATAGAGTGAGTCATAGGCTTTGTAATAATTAATAAAAGCAGTATAAATATTATGATGTTTTAGGGTAATTTGTTCAATAACCAATAAATTGATATATAAAAAGTTATTTTGGTGCTCCTAAAACACATTTATTCCTCATCCCCATGTTGTTTATTTGTAAATGATATAAGTTGTCAATATCTTGTTTAAATGCATTGATCTGTATTTGAAGTAACTACCATTGTTCTGATATTTTAGCAATATTATATATTTATATCTATATACATATATATGAAGTCCTTTAGATTAAGAAAATACAATCAGGTTCACATTTGAGAAGTTGATAAAGTGGTTTGCTAGAAACTCATGCACAACCATGAAGCATTGAGCTAATAATTATGTATATCACCTGGACCTACAACTTTTCAATTGAGTGGAGAAGCTAGAGTTTCAATCACTCCACTTGATGTAGTTGACTATTCTCATTTATAAAGGGTACATAAACCTTCTGTATTTCTTGATTCAACTTGCATTTTTATTCTTACATTTCTTGAAATTAGATGATTTTTCACCTTCTTTCTCTTTTTAAACCATTGAGATAGTTATTTTTATTTACATTGAATTATTTTATTCTTTATAATGCTTTGATTTCTTGTCAGCTTAATATTTTGACATTTTCATTGAATTGTTCCTGAGGGCAACATAAAATTTCTACTTTTTTGTTTGTTTTCTTCATTCTTTCTACATTCAGGATTACTTTCCCTAAATTTATGTAATTAGATTTGAACTAGGTCCTTGATGCAGCAAAGCAATCCTTTTATACCTTCCCAATCGATTTCCACATATGGTATTAGAGTTTTCTTCTTTCCAAAAATCGACTCTTCTAACTAGACTTTATTTCTTATTTTACTGAGAAATAGTCATTCACTATTAGTTCTCTCTTCCCTTCTTATCTTCACCTTCAACTCCTAGATATCACCCCTTGCTTCTCTTCTCTTCTCCAAGTCTTTGACAATTCGATAGCCATTTTTCAACTTAACAAAGTCAGCCCCTCTCCTTGAACCCTTGATCCTTTACCCTTTGACTTTTTCCAGCATTTAAAAATCTTAATCATTCTTTTGCTCTAATATTCAACCTCTTTTTATCCCAACTGCCTTCAAAAATAAACTAAACAAAAATTTTCACTAGCTCCTACCATCTGTTCAAGCTTTCATCCTATATTACTCCTCTCTCAAATTCCTAAAAAATATTTTATGCTTGTTGCCTCCACTTCCTTTTCTCTCATTCTCTCCACACTTACTACAATCTGCACCCGATCTCATCACTCCACCAAAACTGCTCTTAAAGTTGTTAATAATCTCCAATTTTCTAAAACTGATAGTCTTCTACCAGTTATTGTCCTTATTGACCTCTTTGTTTCACTGACATTATTGACCATACTGCTTCTATGTTATCTATTATCTTGGAGTTTCATGACACTATTGCCTTTCTTAATTGTTCCACTACTCTATAGCCTACTTTGTTCGTTCATAATCTATGTCATGTTCACATAATTGTGAGTGGCCCCCAATGCTTTTCTTCTCTCTTTCTGAACTCCTTATCTAGTTGACCTAATTGGCCCCCAGGGACTTTAGGATAATTTATTTATATGTGTATCATTCACAGACCTAAAAATCCAGCCCAAATCTCTCCTCAGATTTCAATCATTGTTCTGGCAACATTTTGTCTCATATTCTCTCTCATGAGCCATTTTATATTATACATCTTTGTATTTCTTGAATGTACATTCTATTTCTGAAATTGCTATAGCTCCTGGTTGTAGAAATCTTTTTTAGCTAACTAGCTAGCTAGCTAGTGATAGACAAATAGATAGATAGATAGATAGATAGATAGATAGATAGATAGAGCATTTATGAAGAACTCATGTGCCAGACATCATGCTAACTATTGAGAATGAAATATAAGAAAAATCAAAACAGTACCTACCTGAAAATACCTTAAATTACAAATGAGGGAAGATCATGCTTGCTTTAAAAAAAGAAGTGGGAAATGAGAGATTAGTACCTATGCAAGGACAAGGTGGAAAAGTCTAGAGAGTCAAAAGTAAAGAGTTCTAAGGAAGAAACTTTCCAATCAGAAAAAGCACCTTCAGAGTGACAATACTGTTGGCATGGCTGTGGAAAAATCCAGAAAGTCAAGAATATTGCTGAGAGAAAAGTGGGGATGGATGACTTATACCTCTTCTTGAAATAGGATTCTGGGGAGGAAATCACCAGAGGAAGTAAATAGAAAAATAGAAGCTTGTCAATTTACTTTGAGATGCCTCTCTTCATTTAAAAATTCAATTCAGTAAATGTGGGGTATTTGCTTTGTACAGGAATACAAAGATTAACAGAACACAGACCTTCTAACAGAGCTTACAATTTAAAGGGCTAGGGGGGTAGCAAATAATGTTAATTCAAGGGAAAGCCAGTTAAGTGCAAAGGAGAAATCCAGTCAACATGCATTAAGGAACACATGACTTCTTTCATCTGAAAGATGGTGGTCAGAGGAGGTTTCAGAGAAAGTGACATCTGAGTTGAGATGTCTTAAAAGCTGTCTTAAAAGAAGAAAAATGCCTTTAACAGATTTGTGAGTGTAAGGTAGACTGAGGGAAAATAGCGTACTATGATTAGGAGGTAATATTAGCTAAGCCTAATAGATGGAAGAGGAAAGGAATGGAGAGTAACTCATTTTGACTACAGTGTGGTCCATATGCATATAATTTGTACACAATAAAGATTGACTAATAGATTAAAAACAGAACATGAAAAAAATGAATATTAGGAGTTAATACTTTTCCCCTAGACAATGAGATTATACTTTCTACTGAAGATTCAGAGTGTAGATGTGATATATTCCTAGAGGTGTAATAGTGAATCAGATAGAGCAGTGGTGGAATGAAAGGACAGGAGATCCTGGAGGAAGGAAGAATAGTTAGGAGGCTAAAATAATAGGCTATGTGGGTAGGGATTAGGTTCTCAATGAAGACTTGGAAGAAATGTATTATTTGTTCACTTTTCTTTAGATCACATTAGATGCATTCATACCTTTTTGAATTTCTCAGTAATTCTGAATGCATTAACTGAGACCAGTTGGATACCAATCACTATTTATTCATGTTGAAGCTTCAGAAATGGTTCTTTTTTTGCCAGGATGTGTTATGTTTCAACATGATGTAATGAAATGTGATGTTCCAGAATTCTAAACCAATATACTGCGTACAGCTTTGATTACTGAAGTCTATTTGGATACTAAGTCTAATATTTCATCTAAAATGCAAATGGTGGTTGAAGTGCCAGCGATTAGTTAATTTGACCAAATGGCAAAATCATATCTGGATACAATATTTATTTCCATTCCACTTTTAGTATTATTTGTGGATCAGCATACAAAAAAAGGGTTCTTAAGCTTTTTGTGTTATTTCCTAGAATGCTTTGATAAAGCCTATGAACCCTTTCTCAGAATATTTTAAATGCATAAAAAATACATAAGATTATAAGGAAAACTAATTGTCCTGAAATATCATTATTAAAATATTAATTTAAGAAAACAAACACAGAGACCCAAGGTTAATAATTCCTGTTACAGAGAGTGATGTAAGGTAAAGATTTTAGAAATTATTTAACACTTTAGCCATGCATTCTCTTTTTAAAATATCTAGATAGTTTCCTATCATGGTGGGTGATCACTTCAGCTTTCATAATCCCAAAAGATCATCAAAATTATTTGCTATCCCCTTTTCACTTTTTTTGGAAATAACACAGGCCAAGGTTCTTGCAGATCCCTGATAGGACAAAAAAGTTTCAGAGAGCTTTAGATTACATTAAAAATATGAATACCAGAGCAATGTGCAGGAAACACCTGCTCTCACACCTGTCTTGATAGCCATTCATCAGGTAATTTGGCATCCCATATATAAACAACAAACTACAAATCTGTAAAATGTTTTTCATTGGATATATTTGGAAGCTCTGAATCATTAATAGAGAACTATAGCTAAGACATGATAGTGTTCATCTTTAATTCCAGCTTTGGGAGACAATAGGGCTAGAATAATATCTTTTTAGCTTAAGTGTTCTGAGCTTCAATAAAGCAAAGGAGATTGGGCATCCAAACTAATTTTAGCACTAATATGGTAAATGTCCAGGATTGTGAATGGGAAGCACAAAGAAGTTGCCTAAAGAGAAGCAAACTGATTTAGGTTAGCAAATGTAGCAAGTCAAAAATTTTGTGCTGATTAGAGTGGGACCATGTCTTTGAATAGCCCATGTACTTCTAGCCTGACAGGGAAAGGGAATCTAAAAAGAAAATAACAATATTAATGCTTTTTGTTACTGAGAGTCAGTTGAAAGCACAAGAGGTAGTGTGGTGTAATGCAGAAGTGTGAAACCTGAGGCCAATGATTGTGAGTGCCCTCATGTCTGAACCAGATTAAAATATAGTTAGGAAATACTTAACAAAATAAATAAAAATACAACAAAAGATAGAAAATGTGAACATGGGGGTTTTGTAAGTCAATATGCAAACTACAGAGTTTTTATGAACAGTTTAGTGGCTCCAGTTTCTATTTGATTTTGGTACCAGTTGTATAGTGGATTGAGGATTGATCTCAGAATCAGAAAGATGCTGGGATGTTTAAGCCCTGCTTCTGACACATACTGACTGTGAGGTTTTGGAAAAGTTAATTAATTTCTCAGTGTTCCCAGGTTGTCAATAAAAGTTTCCATGAAATTTAAAACCCAGTGGAATTGTGTGCTGGCTATAGGAAGAGGACTGAAGATGGAGAGAGAAAGAACATGAATCATGTAACCATGGGAAAATATTCAAAATTAATTAAATAAATAAAATAAAAAAAAATAAAAGCATAACCTCCCCCCCAAAAAAAGTTTCCATGAAAGCAATGATCTGCTTTGGTAAATATTTCTCCACTAGGAGCTCCCTATCTTAAAGACATATCATGAGTTCACTTCCAAAAAACTAACAGTACATCAAAAGCCACTATAAAGTTATAACATTGTTAAAACAAGTAATTTTTAAAAAATCATTATTTCCACATACTTGAACACACAGTTATTCCCTTCCTCTTCTGTATGTACCTCAATACAAAAACAAATTTAGGATAACACTAGACAGGGAATCCTTCCATTAATTGAGATGGTGAGAGGGAATGAGGGAATGGATGTTGGGAGCTAAGATGGCAGAATAAAGGATGTTTTATTCCCCTGATCCCTCAACATACACACACAAAGAAAATAAGTCCCCTCAAAACAAAAGGAAGCAGGAGGAATATAACTCATTGGGATTAGAAGAGATAGCAGCCTAGGCAGCTTCACATTTGCGGCAACCAGCAGAACATGGACCATTCCAACATGCTATGACTCTACCACAGGCAATGAAGCTGCTGAATGGGAAGAAGCCCAGTCCAAGTTACTTGATAGAAGTATAAAAGGCAGAGAGGGCAGGTTGGGGGGATGGCTCAGCCTGAGCCATTTGACAGGGGCAGTGAAGACAGAGCACCTGAGGCATCAAAGCAGCAGAATGGGGAACAAACCCAAACTAAGTCACTCTGCAAGGGTGGCAAAGATAGAGATGACAGGAAACCTACTCTTTCCTACAAGGCAGCAGAGCACCTAAGGCAGCAAGGCGGGGGACCATCTGAGTTGCAGGAATCTATATATTCTTATATGACAGCAGAGTACCTAAGGAAGAAGAGCCCCCTGCAGAAGACTAGCCCAGTCCTGGCCACCTGACAGGGTCAGAGAAACAGCAGGGCAGAGACCAGTCCAGCCCACAAAACAACAGGAGAACTGATAACATAAGGTGCTAAATCTATATGGACAAAAGAGCTACAAACCTCCCCAGAGCAAGCCAGCAAGGACACCCCTTCACAGATCATATCATTCCTCCATACAAATACCTTTGTTCTATTATCAACAATTCTGAACTCCCTTTATCCAATCACACTCTGATCATCCCCCTATGTTCATTCTTTGTTCCTTTGTTCTGTAAGATTAAAAATTGTTCCATAAGATTAAAAATTAATATCCAATACCCCAAGTATTGTATTTTATAAGATTTATTAATAATCACTTGAAGTAGAGGAAAGTGATAACCTGAGTAAAGAGCAGTTTCCTGGTCCATGAAAGCAGAGAGAAAGAAAGACAGAGAGAGAGAGAGGAGAGAGAGAGAGAGGGAGAGAGGGAGAGAGAGAAAGAGAGAGAGAGAGAGAGAGAGAGAGAGAGAGAGAGAGAGA